>NC_068962.1:2734772-3037803 GCF_026419915.1 Harpia harpyja
TTAAGAGGAATGAGGTTTATACAGGCTTTTTGACCCTCCTCCTACCCTCAATGGTATTTGTAGGGTAAATATGGATAAAACTGTTACTTTTTTTTTTTTATTTGGGTAGTCTGGAAAGAGCAGGTGAGTGATATATACAGTGGATATTTCTCATGCACATACATCTGGAACCATTCATTATTAACTTTTTAAAATTATCTCAGTTGCAAACATAGACCATTTTAATAAATTTTAATAACCTAAATGTATTATAAAAGTGAATGTCAAATTAACTCTATTTACTTGTATTACACAAACTTATTTCATTTAAAAAAAACAGGTTAACTAATAAGGTCCAGTTTCTCTGAGGCAATACTGATTTGCATGACTGATGCGCCTTTCATTTATTATTAATGGTGATCCATATCAGCTATTCATTATTCCCGATGTCAGGCTGAAAGCCTATAACTACTAAAGTTACTCCATTAGCTTCCTTTTAGTCTTCTCAAATCTTACCAGTATTCCAAGCGCTATTAAGAAACAGCACCATTTGTTGAGATAACTTCTTGCCAGATCTTTTTAAACTCTTGGATACAAATTAGATCTGTTGATTAAAAATTTCTAGCTTTAGTAACTCTCATTTAATGTTCCCTTTGGATATTTTCATGCGAGCATATTTTCATGTGCGTTTCTGTTTGTTTAGGGAAAATATTTTACATCTCTCATTTCATAATATTACTTCTCCTGTCACATTTCTAGAGTAATGTGCCATAATTTGGGTTGTTCCATTGTCCATTTCCCCCACTCCTTTATGTCCTTGATGCAGCAGAGGTCTTGCAGAGAAACAGCATTATAATTAAAGACTTCTTCAGAACGTACATGCAAAGGAGGCTGAATTGAGGTTGTACAAGCCACATCAATTCTTACATATCAAAGCTCTAATGTACTTTCCTTTACAACCTTATCCCTCTAAGAGGTTTTTAGTATATAATTAAGATAATTGCTCCCCATCTTATGCTCCTCTGGATAATATCGCTGGTAACATCCTTAACAATGGAATGTTATTCTTAAAAATACTCTGTCATTTCTGAAGTTAAAGCACATGGGAATGACTGATACCACGTGACCAGTTCGTTATCAAAATACATGCAGGTCTCCACCCATCCAGTATGTTCTAGTGAACAAGTTTATGTTGTTAAAGTAATTCCACTTTCTAAAGGACTAGCTTACATTTTCTCTGCAAAGTGAGAGGAAAAGGCTGCTGCTTGACATGTGTTAAACATTTTCTGATGTTTCATTGCTTTTTACTATTATTCATTAAAGTACAGTTGAAAAAAATTAGCTTTCATGGGAGTTTTGGGCAATTTTTGCAAATGAGTGCTCATCAAACTGCACACATTCTGACCAACACTCAGTTTAATCCATCCCGGTGTGATTACCAGCTAGAATGATCTCATTATACACTTGACTGCATGCTGTCAGACAAAACCCCTTTTTCAAATCAAGACAATAATTCAAAGGAACATAATTATTTTGAGGTATTTTGCATTTTAAAGCTCATATGCAAATATTTTTTAGCAGGATCTGATTTTTTCTTTGTTAAATGACTATCAGTTGTAGCATCCTTTGCAAGTACTTTTGAGTCAGGAGTGAAATATACACAGACCATACACAACATATTCCATTCTAGTAAGTAATCCATGCTTCAACATGCTGCTGAGATTGTTGTATAACTGAGCAGATGTAAGTGATAGTACCTTTTATAAGTGGCAATAATTTAATAAATATGAGATGTAAGATTGCTATAAAACCCATCAAATTGCTGATATTACCGGTAACAGTAAAACTTCATCTTACCATTAATTTGTTTACATTTGGCATGCATCTGGTATATTCTAGAGGAATATAAGCTTGTGTAGTGGGTATAGCACTGCATGGAGATCTTCAATAGGCATTTAGCTAATATTATATGCCTCCTGGTGCGTCTGTGAATTTTCTACAAACCTTAAATTGAATTTTCTCCAAAGCTTTTCAGGTTGAATCTTACTCCGTATTAGAAGTTGGGAGGAACCAGTTGCCTTGACTTCATACTTTTTATTCTGTTGTACTCAAGACTTTGCATATTGTCCTATTTTGTATTCAGATGAAACTGAGTCCTAAAATTTGAGAGATCCATTGCTGAAGAGTTAGTGTTTCACTTGACTTATGTCTATAATGCAATAAAGTTCAAGTACTATAAAGAAAGCTAAACTGGTTTTCAGAAACACTGGAAA
Organism: Harpia harpyja; assembly: GCF_026419915.1. NCBI lineage: Eukaryota > Metazoa > Chordata > Aves > Accipitriformes > Accipitridae > Harpia > Harpia harpyja. The sequence continues at coordinate 2,737,025 of NC_068962.1, forward strand.
TGCAATATACATATGTCTTGAATCACACAAAGAACTGTCTTTTGTGGAAGATTAATTTCTCCCCCGATTGGTCTCTCAATTTCAGGTGATAAAGCTGCTCAACTCTGAATGATGAATCATTAGACACTGCAATACACATATCTTAGGATCATCTAAACATTCTGAGCTGTTGTAGAAAGTTAGGACGTTAACAGTGTTCCTGATCTCTCCTGCTCCTTGTGTAGTTTTCCAGGCTCTTTTGATATTTTGTATTAAAGGTTGCAAGTTTAATACAGTTTATTAGGGAGTGTTTTGTGACTTGCTATAGATGGTGAACAGATGTGTAGTCTACAGGTGCCTTGTAGCAGAGTTATTATGTGATTGCCTTTGATTTAGGTATCAGATTTGATGACTTGGGCAATCCCTTCTATTTCTATGTCCTATATCAGGGCACTTACCTGGGATGTGGGGGATCAAGCTGAGAACCCTAAGTACCAGGCTATAACATGAGTGACTATATCTGCATCACAGGACATGAGAATATTCAGTGCTGGGCCCACGTTTCACATCCTAGCTCCATCCCAGCTCCATGTCCGACCAAGAAATACGAACTCAGGCCCTGCCCTGCTCTGTCAGAATAGGGCTGAGCTCCGGCCAGACCCACGAACTGAATGATCAAAAGATCAGCTTGGTAGGATACCTCCCCCACAGTCTTTGTCTTTTTTTTTTTTTCCCCAGTTAGTCTTTCTTGCAAATACACACCAGGACTTCCATCCTGCTCCAAGAACGATTTCTGATGAAAATATCCTGAAAATGATACATTTCCCCAAGAAAATCAGTTTGGATTAATCAGTTTTTATATGGTGAAAAAAATAATTGGTCCAAAGTTTCACGACCAGCTATACGCTGCATTCACGTGTCAGTTTGGTGGTTCTGCTAACAGACACATACTGAGGTCTCTGGATCACGGCTCTGCCTGCTTCCCCCTCCCTGCTTCACGTCATTCCCTCTCTGTAGGGATCATCCGCTGCCACACAGCTGCTTTGCTCTTTCAAAAGTTGTAGTGAAAAGTCACCGGCTTTGTTACGAACGCAATTAGTAACCTTGCTCTCTTTTTTTATGGTCCTAGTAGACGTAGCATAAGAATAACTCCCCCCTCTAGTCACCACCAAACAAACTGAAAAAGTTTTGCTGGTCCTTCTGGCTGACAATCTTTGGGAGAATTTTTTTTTTTTGGTGACTGACTGCATCAAAATTGGGCTATGCTTTTAGCTTATACAATCAACTGAATATACAAGCTAATAATTTTATTTCAGCACTGACCTGAGTCATATCTCAAATACTCTCTTTTAGAATAAAAAATTCATACCCTATTTCTCCTGTCTTTCCTTCCAGTAAGTAACAACTTGTGTTGTAATTTTGTGAAAAGTTTAAGTTATTGTATTTAATATTTCAGTACCTTTAATTGTGTTCTACTGAGAACTCACTTTTTCATGAGAATATGATATGTTTTATGAGTTTTTTAAATAAACTTTTCTACTAACTTTACAGATTTGGAAAGCAGAAATCTTGGCAGAGCTTGCTAAATTTTGTTAAAATAAAAATATTTGTGAAAGTATTAAGCAATTACTAGAATAAACCATTTTTGCACATAATGAACAGATTTGTTTTGTTCAGTGTCAGAAATGATTAAAAAGTAGAAAAACATTGATTGCTAGTGAAGGTAATCAGTGTTGCATTCTGTAAAAAAAAAAAAAAAAAAAAAAACAACCACCAAAAAAACCAACCCTCCTGTTCTATTTTAAGTTAAATAAAAAACACTCGTATACTTCCATTTTCTCTGCTTCTGTCTCCCTTTCTGCATCTGCTAGTCCTGATGGCAGTATGTAGCTTCCTGCCAAAAAGTTTCCTTCTATTACTTCACAGAGATTTCATCTTTGTTCTTTTTATACCATTTTCATCTTTGTGTCACCTCAAAAGGAAATTTGAAGTGTAGAAGAGATGTTGGATTTTGCTGTATTATCAAAATAGGGCGGGAATAGGTTTGTATTGCTAATCCACAAATGTATAGATGCAGCGTATCTTTACTAGTAGCTAATGGTAGAATAATTTTCTACTGCAAAGTAGGATATCAAACTAGTCTCTTCCTTTTTTTCTGATATGCCTTCAAATACTGCAGATTTGGAAGAACCCATATGAAAGAGTATTTCCAAACTCAGTTGCTTTATTGCTTTCAGAAAGCAGGAAAAGTCTTCAGAGGGACCATTTCATCTTTTTTCTCCAGTTCAGGGTGTATTATTCTTTCTATAATACAATATATCATTGTATGTGGTAGTATCAGTTCTGGATGAGGATATTAAACACAACTGTTAGTAAAAATATTCTTTCCACTCTAGCTCCAGCTGTTCACTCCATGTCCTTTTTCTTTCAGATAACATTCCCGCCCTGCTGGAAGATACTTAAATAATATAGCACAATTAAAACCAGTTTCTTACCAGTAGTGTTGGGATTGAAACTAAATTTTTCTCCGAGAGCGTTTCCATTATTTTGACATCTATTTCTGTCTTACATTATGATGAAAAAATATCAAAACTTTCTATGAATATTGTGTAAGTAAAATTTGAAAAAAATACTTTTTTTCTGATCAATTATATAAGTGCATTTCAGAGTTTTTCTCATCCAACCTGTAATAACTTCAACAAGGACTTGCCATTGATAAATTTAACAAAAGTATTAAATGCCTTGCGAAGCCATTGCAAACAAAAAGCAACACATTTTATAAATTGCTTGTCCAACTGTTAGATATCTGCCTGATAAATGCAACGTGGAATGAATTTGTAACTCGTATTCTAACAGAATAATGACATTTGCAATAGGAAGTTGTTAGTGGTTATGAGCTCTGGCAGTAAGAGTGACAAGAATTCTGTGAATCCTCCCTTTTGTTTTGGCTAAATACTTACCTGTATTCCAGTGTAATTTAATAGTAATTCTTTGTTGTAGTTTAAGACTTAAAGTTAAGGACTGTTGAATAGTTTTTAGCCATATATTTCTCCATAAAACTTGGCAAAAAAAAGCACATACTTAATTATGATCCCTCTCTTGGTATTAGTGGTTGGATGGGATCAGCTACTTCATTTCTGCCCCACTGCTTTGGAATGTTCCTTCTTGTCTGAATATCCTCATTTGGCTCTATGTCAAACAAACGTGCCAAGGCTGCATGGTCTAGAAATTGTGATTTATTCATTTGCTATCAATAGCAAATACAAATAGCATGTCTCTTCAATATATGTAACGTTTTGTGCTATCTTTATTGTTACTTTATATAGTTAGCTGCTCAAAAATTCCAGGGGTCTATCCAAACTCCATATCTGTGGTCTCTGTAAGAAATGTAGTAGGTTGCATTAGTGGGAACACTTAATAGGAAGAATTTGAAGAAATCTGCAAAGCTAGCTTGTGGATCTTAGAGAACCTAAAACCAAAAAAAAAGAAGAGAAAACCACTGAGACAAACTGCACAATGTGACAGTAACTAAATTAAATATGCTGAAATGTATAGAAGATTCTAAATACTCAGAGCAGAAGTTATGTAAATCCTGCTTTGTCAGTGAGAAGGTAAGCTTAATAATGTGTAAAAATATAATACTGTTGTAACCTATAATTTCATCTAAATTGCAGCAGGTAGAAAATAAGTTAATGCAGGTATATTAGTAAAAAGGGTAAAATCTGCGTATTTTTCAGAAGAAAATGCTAAGTGTAAATAAAAATACATAAAAGTAATATATGGCAAAATTGTTTTGGCATGTTAATTATAAAAAAGATAATTGGGAGATAAAAAAACAATCAAGTGTTTCAGTTTTTTTAGTTACTAAAAACTCTAATACTGTCGTGCCACAAATTATCTGTTAATGGTTGGAAACTGGATTGGGTTATTTCAAAATTATCCACAGTATTTCCTTTATCTTTCTCAAATCATTGGACATTGTCAGGGCAACATATTGGACTGGGTAGCTGGTCCACTCTGGTGCAGATGTTTCCATATTGCTTTCAAAATGAACAGCAAAGACTTTTAAGTTTCCCTGAATTTTGACTGTGTATTAGTAGTGCACGCTATCTGTTGGACAAATTCTTTGTGCTTAATGAGTGTACTGTTACACTGGACACAACATACATTTCAGGTTTGGAACAAAATACTTTTTTCCATGTAAATATATATATTAAAAACAAAAATTTTCAGAGTGAGAGCTGAGCTCCTTGAAGTTGCTCAAAAATTTAGATACTTTAAATAAGAATAACTGGATATTGAAACATCTTAAAACATCATTTCTAGGTCTCTGGCTTTAAGATACTTTGATTAGCTTTTTGACTTCAGTGTTCTGATAAAGAACTTTATTAACTAATTGATACTTCAGAAGAACTGAAGCTCATGAAAATATAGCTTTGTTCATAAATTTCATTTCATTGCAACTAAAGATAGATGCGGATTGGAAGGTTTATCTTCAAGACTGCTTAAATTATTTTATTAACTGAGTCTGATCCCTGGGGAATATGGCTCCCATCAGTATTATTTAAATGATTTGAGAGCACTTACTGTCATCACCTTTTGCAGTTTATATTCTGAGATAATTTGAAAACGTAGCCTAATTCACAAATCATCTGTTGCATTTGCAAAAGAAGTATACTTTCCCTGCACAGCACAGTTTGGTTATTCTTGTTGGATTATAGGAGAAGCCTTGTGAAATATCAAGACACGCATATGATAGTATTCAGTGGCCTCTTACTGATGAGTTAAATTTAAAAGTAAGCACAGACATCCCCGATGTGTATCGTTCTTTTTTGGAGGATGTTTGTTTTTTATGAGACTACTAGGCATTCCAGTTTTTAGTGAATGACTGAAGTAAACAAAAATATTTTGGCACCTGTAACTACACCCTATGCTTTTCATTGAACTTCCAGAAACATGACTACATGCTGAGACAAAGCAAATGTCAAAATCTACAAAATGCCTGTCATAGGCAAGTGCAGTCATTTCACTACAAACCTTTTAAACCTGGAAAAGCCAACAAAAAAAACCATTTCACAAAAAAATAAGTATGTGGCAACATGTAGCATTATTTTTGAATGCTCAATTAGACATCAACAGCTTGCAGAGGCAGTCTCAAAAGGTTACTCAGGAAATGGTGGAAATCACCCATCATCTCTCATTAGTACTTAATGAGAGATGTTTTTCCAGACAGTTGCCTGGTATTACAAGGGTTATGCAAGCTTGAAGCAGTTCCAAAGTCTATTTGTGCAGGTGGGTGATTAGAGGAAATAAAAAGTTGCTAATAGTCATGCCCAACTCTCCTGGATGATGCAGAAACAACGAAGCAGACCCCCTGCTGCCGCTGGAATGCACTTCACTGGTAATTAATTCCAAACACAATCCTGAAATAGCTGCCACATCCAAGACTGGGCCAGTTATAGCTTCAAGTGCTTTCAACAAGACAGTTGCAGATATATATTTACAATCCTGCTCAGAACAATGGTTATTCAGGTTTAAGTGTGTGGGAAACAAAACAAATTTAAAAGAGCAAATTCAAACAGTTTAGTCCACCCATTCTCTTGATGCATCCAGTGTAGCTACCTACTGATTCTGTTGTTCAGTATTCCATCTGCTCTTTTGAAATGTCTCTTGTAATTTTCATTCCTTGAAATCCTGAAATAGATGATTGTCCTTATCTGTAGTTCCTAGATTTATGCCATGTTGAATAGTCATGTAAGGGAGAAGATTTGCTTTGGGGACTTAGTCAAATTCAAACAATTTTAAAGCTGAATCCTATACTATGGCAAATTGCCTAGTCCCTCAATTGGGGCTACTATAAAACACGAACATTTTTGTTACCTGCCTGACAAAATAGGAGATTTTTCTAATTTTTTTCTGGATTTCTGTATGAACTGCAGCCTGGCTTAATTTACTGTGTGCAATTGCTGCGAATCTTTGCAATGGGTCCACCACGTACAGGAGACATCACATTTTTATCACACATACTGCCCAAGAAATCTTATACAGGGCAGCTCTGTATCAAATCAGGGCAATTTTTACTGTTTTGCGAGCTGCTCTGCTCAGTTTTGGATCTTTCTTAGTTTCTTCTTACTTGTTGACTTGGGCTCCTGCCTTGTAAATTTACTGCTGGTGGAATCCAGCAGCCTAGATTGACCCACAACAAATGAATTGAGCTTAAGTAGTGCTGGCTCCATACAAAATGTTCAGATATTTTGTTTTAAGACTTGCACTGAAATCCGTCTATGGATATGTTTTAGTGTAATGAGGCGATTCTCCTTGCTCTGCCTTAGAAAGGGTTAATTGTGTTTTAATGAGCCCTCTGTAAGCTTCAGGAAGATCACTGTGCCCAAATTCTCTTTATTATAAGGAATAGGATTCAGGTGATTCTTTATGTGGGTCTGGGTCTCTCTCTCACTTTTAGATAAAGCTCAGGAATGGTAGGAAATATTTCCTGAGCCATAATCCAGGCAAGTTTCTTGGTTGTCTTCTCAGCAGGAGGATATCAGCATATCCCTGATAAAACTTCCATCTTTGATTATCCCCAAAACCAGGACACCCCGGAATCAGAAAATGCTGGTTTATCTATCGCTCCAGTGTGGTTATAAGTGGCAAGTCTTCTTTCCAGTTATTAATTCCAGTTATGAAGCTTTTTAAAGGACTAGATAATCATTTGCCCATTACTGAAGGGCATCTTATGGTACCGTCAATGATGGGACCTACATTAACAAACATGTTCCCTTCTTAGCTAGTCAATGAAACTAGCTCTTCTGGTGGCTGTGAGCTCTGTGAGGACATGTATGTAAATTCAGTCACTGGTCACTGATCCTCCATAAACAGTACTATTTCCATATGATCTCTTTTTGTACTCTTCCAAGATTTCTATTGTGGTTATGATTGATTTCTGTCCGAGACAGATGATTAGCATTGCCATGTTCTTTTCAGAGTTTTCTGCCCCCATATAACACATTTGATGTTAAGAGGACATATAAGAAATACAGATGAAGGTATTCCAATATTTTTTTTCTAAAGACAGATCCGAAACCATTGAAATTGCCAGACTGGATAAGTGTTTCTGTAGTAGTTTTCTAATAGTCTAGCAAATTGAGTCTGCTATAACTGATCAAACTTAGGTCTGTCTTGATACCACACTAAAAAGCATTTTGATCCCAGACAACACCAAGCCATCTGGAGCTTTATTTGCATTTTGGCGTTATCCTGATGCTGGGGTGTCCAAAAAAGATGCAGGGTTTTGGCCTACCGTCAAGTAGTTTGAAACATTGCATGAAATCTTCCACACTGAGCAGAGCGTGAGGAATAAAAGCAAGTTATTTACTAGTAATAGGGTGCCTTTGAATTTGTTGTCTATATATGTATGCAGGTGTATCTATATATATTTATGCATATGTATGCATGTGCACATTCATTTTCCACCCTTCTTTTTCTTTCTTCTGGAGTTGCAGTGTACAAATCTATCCAGGTCCTGAGGTTATAGTATAAAGCTCTACCAGGTCATAACGATTAGGCTTTGTGCTTGAAGTATTTTGTTCGTGTCTGGTTTTATATTTTCAGAGGTTTTAGAATTTAGTAAATGTATCTATACACACTATTAGATGTGTAGCATATAATCCAGTTTTAGATTATTCCTGGTCCATACCTCTGAAGTTAAATACATGTTTCTTCTGTTCTTATAGCAAATTGTAAATCTGAGCATATAGTATTTAAGTGACTCCACAAATAATTGGAATGTGGAAATAAAATAGGCTGAGTATACATTTGTATTTTGGTTCAGAGCACTGGCTGTGAATTTGAAATAAATCATTGTTCCCAGTTACTATTCATTGCTTCAGTCACAGGCTGGTTTTGGAGCACATAAACCAGATTCCGTTTTGATCTGAAGCTCCATTTTAGGTGGGCACCAAAAGTATAGGGTCCTTCTGGAAGCTGTGAGGTACGTGTATGGTGGGGGTGTCTGGTAGAATAAATAAGATGCTATGTAGTTCTAAAAATTCAAACCCACGTATATTCTAAATGGAGTGTCATGAGGATCAACTGCTTTGATCTGCTCATCCACTGTCATTACACTAAATTGTAGAAATAACTGATGTAATAGCTAATACAGGCATAACTAGATTTTGAAAGGGATGCTAGCATGTTTCTGTAATGAAAGTGGAAAACTACAGATTAACTGTGTGTTCCATTGTGCAGATTTATTTCTGAGGTGAAATCTAATTATAACTATATTTCTGGAATATGGGCTGACTTTTGGCTTTTGATATTTTGCTTGCTGAGATGTGGTAGGAAGTGTTCTGCTTGGTATACTTGGTATCTGCCCAACAGTTAATGTTGTGGCATTATATACATATAGTGCCTTTTCTTTGAGTACATTATGAGAAAAAATACCTATTAGAAAAGTTCCAGTGAACAGTTTGTCCTCACAGTACATGGATAGTGGGATGAAAATTTTGATGAAACACTTGTTGAACTGTGGTGACATGGTCTGTTACTACCCATAAGGGCATTTTTCTCTATGCAGTGTACCATATAAAGGGGGACAATCATCCACTAACTGACTCCTGCTGTCACACAGCACAGTAAAAGGCAAGGTTCCCAGTACGTGATTTTTTATAGTTTCAGTTAAACAGTTAACATTTTTATGTTTTTGTCTGACATCTCAGTAGAAGATAGCAGTAAAAGAACACTATAGTTTGCTCTTACAATATACTAAAAGATGACAATATTCACTTTCATTTTGCTCTCTCCAGACTCAAATCTGAGTGATCCTTAAAAGTGTAAAGCAGTCACCATCTCCATGAATAGGAGCTCCTTGCACTCCCCTCCTTGGCTGACCTCCTGTTATCCTGTACACTTCAGAAAACAGTTACTATAATTTTTTACCATGAGGGTGGAAATAAATTAAGTATCATTTTTACAAAGATCTTTTGGAAACAATGGTTACAGTTTTTAAGGCTGTGAGTTGGAATTCAGCCCTCAAGATTTTAGACCTTGATTCAGTTGCCCATACATAGCTGTCTATTGACATCTGAAATGCTTTTGGGTGTCCCAAGCTGATGCTTTAGAAGGGCAGTGAAATTCCATAGTTCCTGCAAGCCTCTTGCAGATGCCCTGAATTTCCTCGGACCACCGAGATGGCGTTAGTTAACAACACTTTGGCAGTTGAATCTTGTCCTATTTGTCTACGACAGAAGTGTCTGAGCTACCTGTCTAGACATTGTTTAAAGCTAATGCATATCTTAGTATAATCAATGAAGCTTAGGGCTTGTTTCTCTGACCTAATACTTCTTGAGGATAATATAGCTAAATATAGACTATATTCTAAATTGTAATTAATACTGTTTTAATGGATTTTCATTGAGTTATAGAGGAGTTTAGCATGCTCACTGAAATGTAGCTGTATTTAGAGAAATCCCACCTTGCAAGTCTGAAGATCGGTTCCTGAAATTGCTCAAGACTGAGAACAAATTAATGCCATTTCTTTGGATAGTAATTTAGTTACTAGCATATGAATACAGAAGTTTAACTTCAGGCCCTAAAATTTGGTTCTAAGAATCAGTCTTATTAGATAGACATATATAACACATTACATAATGTCATTTTCATTTTATTTAGAAATCCTTTTTGTACTGAAAGACTGTATTGCGCACGAATCACTGAGTACTATAGTGTCGGTAATTGTAGACCCAACTTTTCTTCCTGTGAAAGGATTGGTTTTGATGTTAATTCTTATATAATATTTTTTGTGTGAGACAGGTTAGTGTACTTTCATAGTTAAACTTTTTTATAAACAAGATAACTATACTTATATTAATTAGGCTTCAATAATATTGAACTGGGTAATAGATAAAGCTGACCACTATGCGCAAAAAGCATCTCTTTTTTTTGCAATTGTATTATATTTTATAAATGGTTTCAGTGTAACTGAAATCAAGCCACCTGTCTACAATCAAAGGGTGTAGCTCTAATTTAAATAATGCTTGTGTGGCTTGAGAGTAAAAATTTTTCAAATGGTGGTAGGAACAACCTGACCTTCAACTTCTAAGCAATGATGTCATCGTTTGTAATTACAGTCTTTTGATGCATAAGAAGACTAATATGCACAGACAAGTTGTATGAAGCACTAGTGTGGCCATTGCTGTAAATACTGAGTCTGCTTCTACTGTAAATATTTCAAAAATTGGGAAAAGTAGCAAATAGATTTTTAAGAGGCATTAAGATTTGGAAATTAAGATTAAGATGTGGAAACCTGTCTAATCCTGCAAGGAATTTAAGAATCACCATCTTTTTCTATATGTCCATGAGATAGTGGTAAATGTGATCATGATGGCATTGTAACACTTTCTGTCCTTTAAAACCTTGTATGCTGAGCCAATCAATCAACTAACAAAGCAAATTAGTAAGATTCGCCAGGATGTTAATCAGCATAGCTATTTTTATAGTCCACACTAGATGAGTCTAGTTAATCCAAAACCTGAGTTTGTCTAACCTTTTAAAAAACTATTTTAGCTATTCTGGACATAGAAAACATAGTATATTTTCTTTATCCTATTCTATTCTATTTCCTCTGCCCTGAAACAAAGGAAACGGAGGATGGAAAGTCCTCAGTAACCATTTTTAAAAATCAGAATAAGCTCCAGTTATGTAATCCTTGTGACAGTTTCTCATGAAAGTTGGAGGCAGGAAGGAATATTGTTAGAGCATGCTGCAGTTCAGTAATTTTTAGCTGCCAGATGATCCCTGGAGCCTGGTGTTATCTGACTTCTACAGAAACGTCTCAGCTTATTGCAACTTGAGCCAGGAACCAGAAGAGAATGATGGCCATAAATACTTCCCTGTTGGCCCCATCTATAGCACCAATCAGAAACTCAGCATGAGACCTAATCTTTCCTAGGTAAATTTGGTAGGTTCTCAAGTTTCCAAGTTCTTTTTGCCATGAAATGTTCCACTGAAACTTACAATATTACCATTACGGTGACCTAAAGGGGAAAAAAAAATGTTTGCTTTAGTTTTGTTACCAGAGAAAGAGAAAAGGAAATGAAAACACAATTACTGTATCATTTAATTACAAAAGAAAATATATTCAAATCTATTCTTAATGAAACTATGAGTACCGTATACATAAACAGAGAAGTCGCCCAAATTGGTTGCAGGAACTAATTTGATGGCGATATTCTCTCTCTGATGGAGCAGACCCAGGTAGTAAATCATTATTGGTTGCCTAATGGGAAGATCCTACTGTGAAAATAAACAGCTGTCCGCAATAAAGAAATTGTTTACAAGAAACCATTACATGTCAGACACTTTATTCCCTTAAGAAAGGAGTGAAGGCATGAAATACTGAGCAGTTGGATTTTTTCTGGGACGTTTATTTCAAAGAAAAATATTTGGATTTTTTTTATTGCAAAGCTTTATTTTTAGATTTGAAAAGCATGATCCTTTTTTGTATTACCACTTTATTTTGCTTAGAAGGAAAGACTGCAACTACTCCTTTTAGAGATTGCTGCATATTATGTATGTTCCTGAATTGCTTATAGTTGTATGCACACATTGTAGCTGGAGTTCTTCTCAGCCCTATCTAGTGGAGCATATGCCAGCCCTGCCTCCCCTAAGGAATATCTTCCAATAAAATTTCATTCCAAGAACATCACTCCCAGTCAGTTCGATGCTTCTCAGGTGGGACTGTAGGGGCAAAACCTAGCCTTGAGCGACCTGTCATTGAACAGGGTTGACAAGAAGTCTTTCCTGCGGAAAGACCAAAATCTTGCTTGTATAACTTGACCGCTCTGTTACCCTCTTCTTCTGCATATTTAAAGTGCGGGTAAACTAAGCCGAGGTGAATATCGACAAGCCCTTGAAACAGAATGAAACGGTGGGCAGAAAACTCTATTTGTCACCATCTGTCCTTTGAGTGCTGCATCTTTGAGATACTCCTGCATCTGCAAGGCTCCCTGATTTCACTTGCAAGGCTTTCATGTGCTAAACAGCCGAAGGGCAGCTGCGCTGAAGCACGGCCGCACAGGCTCCGCAGCGACAGAAATACAGGGACGGCTGAAGTACCGGGGGGTTGTGTTCTTTATAGGTTTAGCTGTTTGTTTTGGGGGGGGGGGGGGTGTTCTTTATAATTTTATCTCTTTGTCAGTCAATTGTTCTGTTTGTCTCTCACACCAGTAAGTAAATAAGCGCACTGAGTACACTTAGCTAGGCTCGTGTGGAACATTGCTCACTCCAGAAGTTATTTCTTAGCTTCGTAGATGGTGCCTGTATTGCTGCGTGTCTCAGCAGCAGCGTATAGCCCCTTGTTTGGTATCTCCACAAACACAGTGCAGGGCTCTATCGAAGCAAGTCTCTGTTTCCTCAGTCAAGGAGGTTCACTGATAATTATCTATTGATGAGTCTGTCCATAGAGTGAAAGACGACGATATTTCATACTCTGGAGCAAAAGAGGATGAGACTTTCAGCTCAATTAAGATGCTCCTAACACTCATATTTAACCTTCATCCTCACTATGAGATTTCCAAAGAGTATGGCAAGGCCTTGGTGGGGTGTCTGGTCAAACCCCTGTCCCTCCTTCGATGAGCTAGGCTGTCAAATCACAGGATACTCATTCACATGCTGCATGTGAACAGTTTTACAGTTAGATACCAGGTCAGGCTGGAAAGCATAAGAGAGATACAAGGCTTTCTGGAATGCCATCCAAGTTGTTCCGTGTCAGGGATGTTATTATGAAGATTCACTTTAAGTTCTTTTCTAAGGCTGTGTAAACATTTGTTTGATTCATCATATTAACACATATGTATTACTTTCTGAATTAAACTAATTCAGATCCAAGATTTCTGGACACACTTGTGATGCAATGATTCAGGAAGAGCCCTTCTATGTGTACAGACTGCATACCTAAAGGACTGGCAGTTTTGATGACATACTTTTCAAAAAAGTTGGAATTGTCTGTTTCTGTGACAAGGAGGGTTCACTTTGTCAGACATCAGGTAACATCTGAGGTTATCTACAGGATGTCTGCCAAGCTGCCACCTGAACATTTGTTCACATGTTCATTAAGCGTAACAGTATTGCTGAAACATTCCAGCCTGGTATTTGCTTTAGAAGAACAGTTTGTCAGTCTGTATTTGACTAGAAACTTTCAGACCTCATCCACATATGTAGTGTTTCTGCAGGAGTATTTCGTAGAATCATCTATACTATTAAAGTGTCTCTAAATTGGAAAGGCCATAAAGTTTACATTCTTGCAACTATTCCTCTTTATCCTATGTTAGCTATGCTAATGTAACTGGGTATTTCCTTCCCTTTGATACCTCTGTTACACTTCCAAGAATTCTTTCAGGTCAGTAGGACTGAGAGGGAGAAGCTTCTGTCCTTGCTTTCACAGAGGCATTTGTGACTTGTGCAGATGGATGAGCTCATGTGTGTTCCTGCAGAAGTTGGTTAGGCAAAAATCCTCCAGCTTACAGCACTGGAGCTACTTTTGTTTATTTGGAGTTTGGGTTTTTCTGGAGTGGATTTGCCCACAGAGTGAAAGCACATGTTGGAGATCCACCTCAATTACAAATAAATAGGCTTTCTTCTGTGAACTCTGCAGGCTGTCAGTTGAGGCCCACAGACACGAGATTTGAATGTAATTGCTGTCTTAATGCAGAGCTGCAGGTGTTATTAGCACATTTAGGAACATGGAACACGTGTCTTTGTGACCCACAAAGAAAGGTACTCTATAAATTCACAGACACCTTAAAGGCCATCATAACCATGCACAGGCAATGGCATTTTCCCCAGAATACAAACTAAAGTATTTTTTTAAAAATACAGTTCTAAAGGCATGAAGTAATGTGGAGCTTTTGGCCTCCTGCTACGTCATTCTGGTGCTTGGTGACCATCACAGCTGGGAAGCTATGCCTTATTTCATAGTCCTCTCTATCCCCTGACCTGATTTTCACTAACTTTACATTGTTCAAGCAGCATTAAGAACATTTAAAGAAGGTAAGAATGATATTTTAAGTCCCTTTGATGGTCCTTCACAGTGCCATAAAATGGTAACAGCATCACAAAATATGTCCGAACAGCAGTTTCCTATGTACCTGCAGGTATGTAGACGTTTTTAAGCCAGCCGTAGGTTATCTAGCTGGGATACTGCTAGAAAGGTAGCTACTGCAGTGCAGAGCTCTATGGAGGATGCAAATTTCATCTGAGAAGCTGGGTATATTTTTGTGTAATTAATCCTTGCTGATCAGTTGCTCACCGTGTCCAGGCAAGTTGTCACCAGTAGCTATTAGCATGCTCTACGTCAAGTATGGGTTTATATAACTTCTTGAACAGGGTTGTATGTGTTAGGATTTTCCAGGATGAGATATGAGTTACCTTATAAAGCTCCCTTTCAAGTCACCGCTCTTACAGTGATAGTACTTGGATTCACAATCGGTAATTCAGGGTAACGGAAGTAAAAGATTTGTGTTTGGTTTGTGCCTCATTTTATTTAGGTATTAAGAGAGTGCTATATCCTGCCTTAACACAGAATGAATGTTTGAGCTGACAAAATAAGTGTAGGTATGCAATATATTCCTTTACCAAATACATTTAAATTATAATAGGTTTTGTAAGTTGAAATAGTGTTCTGAGTAGCTTTCTGTTTTCAAAATAATTTTTTATTTTAAAATGTATGAAGTATTTGTAAGTTCACATAAACGCTATTTTTATTCACAGATAATGCACCTCAGGTAGCAATTACCGCACCAGGATCTGGTAACCATAGAAACAGCTCTACAGGCCCAACACCTGACTGCTCTCCTCCATCACCAGACACTGCACTTAAAAATATAGTGAAAGTTATACGTCCTCAGGTAGGTGATCACTATAAGCATCCTCTTATTAGTTGTATTTTTCATTTTAAAAGCAGGCTATGATGCATGTATTCTAAGAGGATGTTATCGCTATACACATATGAATAAGTCAAAGATAGATAAACAGAACACAAAATATTTTTTGTACTTGGGAAGCAATCTTGATAGCAGGAGAAGACAGAATATTTTATGAATGATCTCAACAATGTACAGAGAGATATCAGTATGTTTTTCTTACAGCATTAATGATTAATGAAGTCTTTATGCAATATTTTGGTTTTTTTATGCACTATTGGTTTTCTTCCAGGCTTATGTTCTGTTTTTATCAGTAGTAATTCCCTGTTACTTTTTCAGGTTTTCTTTCCTCTTTCTGTATCTCCATTTACATGGTCCCATAATGTTTCATACCTTCTTTAGTTTACCTTCTCGTATAGCATTTCCTCCCAACTTTCATCCTTCCTAACTATACGTATTTCTAATAGTGTTTGGTAAACAAGATGCTTAATGCGTGGAAAAATTGAGTGCCCCTTGTAATTCTTTAAGGAGTACAGCCTTTTAAAATAAAAGCTTTAAAAAATTAAATCTTTGAACTTGATTCAGTAGTACAGACGTTATCTGCATAGAGGAGTTTAGTTTTAGAATCACAGGATCATAGGATAACATAGGTCAGAAGAAACCTCAGGGGATTATCTAGTTCCCCGCTTAAAAAGGCGTGATATTAGGTGTGTCAAAGCTAGGTGTGACAACCACACTTTGAATTGACTAATTGTGAAACTTTTTTTGGTGTGAACCAAAAGAACATCTATTCCTCTCCTACCAGTCATTGGGTTCAAATGCAGCCATCTGTTCTTCATTGCTCAGCTGATCTCTGCAACTGAGCTACTTTGATGCTAGTGGATGCAGGCTTTGTATCATCAGTATGTTGCTGGCATTTGTTTTACTTAAGAAGTAAGCTGATGGATACATGATATTTGGTAAGAATTATATAGGACAGATTGTTTTACTGCCGCACAAGTGAGCATGTTACAGTGATGAGGTGGATCTTCCTTTCGGTACTCATTGGAGCACACAGTTCAGAAGGTCTTGTAGAATTAAAGGTAATTACTAGGTGCACCTGCCATTTCTCTGTAGGAGCCGTTGGTTTCCCATGGCTGATACTGTCAATGCACAATAATTCTAATGACTGGCTGGTGCAGACCATCCCTCTTTGACACTACAGTAGTTTGGGTTCCACATCCTGGTTTAAATCTAGATCGGAGGGGGTCTAAAATCACAGCTGCTTCTCCTTTTCTCTTTTTATAGTTGTTTCTCATTTTGCTTGTTCCTGTAGTCTCTGTGTCCCTCCCACCCTACATCAGTATAATACTGAAATGCCTCCTTCCCTCTAAGCTGTTTTTTATAGTAGGCGGCAAGCAAATAGAAAGGTATTGGAATATTATTGGAACAAGCTGTCGTGTGATAGCTTATTGAAAATAGCATTTTAAAAGCTGTTTCCATCATGATATTGCCAACAGATGGACCCAGAACACTGAATGGTGATGTTCTCCTGCTAGTTAGCTCTGAATGGATTCAGCAGATTCTGGGGAGCTATTTTCAAATTTAAATCGTACCATTCACTGACTCCCAGTATTCTCATCATTCTGCAGAACAAAAGCTAGCTGTGCGATATATATGGTCAGAACTTTACCACACTTGCTAAAATGTCTCTCGTGGACCTACATGTGGCACACTTCCGATGCAGAAAATGACAACAGAAAGGCACGTGTAGGCTAGTGCTTAATGTATGTTGTAAATCTATGCTATGCATGAGAAGTTGGATACACTATAGCATTCTGGTCCCATTATGCTTCTCCTTCCTCCATGCATTTTATGCACATTCCTTCAGTATTCTTCCTTTTCGTTGTTTTTGTTGCTTACCTAATCACCTCTCCCCAAGATCTCAACCCAGGAATTTAGACAAAGAAGTTGTAGATATTTGCAATGCGGTGTTTGCAAACCGTCAGTGTTAATTCTGCCTGCGTATTTAATTCCTTTATTCCATGCCTGCTGCATTCAATTACATGGCAAGCTCTTTGAAGGTTAACACAATGGGATTCTATTCTTGACTGACCTCTCACCACTCATGTAAAACTAATGAACAGTATTACACAATGCATGCAAAATAATTAATGTTCTGTTGTCTGCCAGGGCCTCTTTGCACTTTTCTAGCAAACCAAACAGATTTTAAACAGATCTAAAATAGGGATCGTATAAATTTCCAAAACAGCTGTCACTCCTTTCCCCTTTTCATATGTCTTGTGCATCTAGCACAGGAAGGTGCCAGTGAAAGGCAGAATGGGAAACTCTTCAGCAGCCAGTTTTGCACTAGGCAGGCTTTGGTAGCTTGGATGAAACTGCCAGGGAAGTCTGGCCTTTCAAATCCCGTTGTTATTTTCATTTATAGCCTTGCTTATCTTTCCTGGAGGGTTGCGCATATAACAGTTTACCCGCAGTGAGGA
The DNA here is from genome assembly GCF_026419915.1 of Harpia harpyja. Taxonomy (NCBI): domain Eukaryota; kingdom Metazoa; phylum Chordata; class Aves; order Accipitriformes; family Accipitridae; genus Harpia; species Harpia harpyja. Next base: position 2,754,405 of record NC_068962.1, read on the forward strand.
GAAACACTGTGTTTCTGCGTAAGCAGTGGCAGAGGGGACCAAAGATTCCTTCCTCCCGCCAGTGTGGGGAGGGCAGGAGGTGGCAGAGAGTGGAAAAAGAGAAACCTGGAGAGCCGAGCTTGAAGGCGGAGGTGGGGGTCGTTCCGCCTCCTGCTTTCTTTGGCCTTTTCTTTCTAAGGCTGCATGCCAGCTCACACGATGGCAGCGCATCTGCGTGCTTCAGCACACGACAGACTTTGAAGATGTTTGTATGAATGCGAGGTTTAGCACAGCGCAGGGGGCTCTCCTCTCCCCTGTTCCAGATGCTCACGTGTACCAAACACAGCTCGGGGGGGGACCCTGGGGTCCCTGAAGAGGAGGGAGGCTGCGATGCTGCACTGCCAGCCCGTGGGGTGAAAGTACCACAGCTGGGAAGTGTGAGACAGGAGCAACCCCATACACAAAGTGTGAATCCTGAGGGATTCTGGGTCATGGACAGTCAAGGGATTCCTCAGAGTGCACTCAAAACTTGTTTTGTCTTTTTCCTTCCAGTTGTCTCTTAACCTGGCCATAATTATTCCCCTTCTTATATTAAAAACATGCCATCACAGACCTGGCTGGGAATTTCTATTTTCCCCCAACTTTCCACTCATTTTTCTGGAAATTTATCCTTTCTTCAGTTAATCATGATGAATTTTGAGGAGAGAAACCTGCAGTTTGTTGTGACCCTACCACTCATCCCTTATGAGATCCCATTGCTCTCTAAAATCCATCTAAAACTCTTTGGATACGCCTCAACTATTCAATTCAGTGTACCATTACTAAAGCTGAAGCCTATTTTAAATGAAATGGTGTCTCTCCCTGGCACGGTGCAGCACTCTGGAGAGACACTCGGATCTCAGAAGCAGTATTAAGTTCAGTGCCCCATTGCCACCCACCTCTAGTGCTTCCAGTCCTGAAGCTAGCACACTTCACAGCAATTCAGGGATCTGTGTGCTCTTTCATCTGTGTACCTTAGCTACGGCTTGTACCTGTGATCTCACATTTTGCAAATATGTGTCTCGTTTTCAAATTTTCACAGTGTCAGTCTCTGAAAAAGAGGGTTTGTTGAAAAGTTACATATATGCAGATAAGAAACAGAATTTAGTTCAGGGTTTGAATCACTTGATATTTTTTTCCAGATTGTCCAGACAAGCCTTAGTAAGTTTTTAACTCATGAATTACTAATTAACGAAGACATTGAGGTGCTGGAGCGTGTCCAGAGAAGGACAACGAAGCTGCTGAAGGGCCTAGAGAACAGGCCCTGTGAGGAGCGGCTGAGGGAACTGGGGCTGTTTAGCCTGGAGGAAAGGAGGCTTTGGGGAGGAGACCTTATTGCTCTCTGCAACTGCCTGAAAGGAGGTTGTAGTGAGGTGGGTGCTGGTCTCTTCTATCAAGTAACTAGTGATAGGACGAGAGGAAATGGCCTCAAGTTGCACCAGGGGAGGTTTAGGTTGGATATTAGAAAAAAATTCTTACTGAAAGGGTTGTCAGGCATTGGAACAGGCTGCCCAGGGAAGTGGTGGTGTCACCATCCTTGGAGGTGTTCAAAAAACGCGTAGATGTGGCACTTCAGGATATGGTTTAGTGGGCATGGTGGTGATGGGTTTACGGTTAGACTCAATGATTTTAAAGGTCTTTTCCAACCTACATGATTCTACGCTTCACGTTAAAGATACATGCCTCTGTGAAGTATACTAACAGCACATGGGAGTAAAAATGAGATGTGCCTGGAGACCAAGTATGTTAGTGAGTTAACTGAAGGCCTCTGAAAGTTTAAGCTCTCTTTCAAGTTTTAACTTAGTTACGTTAGTACATATGGTAAAATATAACTTACCTTATCAGACTGGAATTTTAGAAAGTAATAGTAAAATTGAGCTTGTTCTACCACATTTCCTGTAGCTGTCAGTCTGGATGAAGCCTGAACAAAATTGGACTGCATGTGATGCTTCACCTATTTTTGGTATTGGCCACTCAATTTAATAAGACTCTCCTTATTTATTTGTTCAGCTCCATTTGAACAAGTAAACTATATACATAGAGGGAGAAAGAGCACCTTTTTTCCTAAGGCTGTTTCTTTTGCCAGTGCTATTCACTTGTGGGTCATTGGCCAATTCTCATAAAATTGAATTCTGACTTCTCACCTTTTAAATTCTTTACTAAATGTAATCCAGCATTTGCATATTCTTTTTTTGTCTTTCTAAGATAGGTTTCAATGGCTAACTGTAGGTACAGCTTTTGATGTCTAAATGTGGATTATTTAAAAGTGACTTGGATTTTATCTATCATGAATTAGTATTCTCCCCATTTTATGTGAATAACCCAACTCCCTGAGAGTGTTATTTCAATGATATAAAGAGGGCTTCTGGTAGAAAGACAAAGGAACAGAGAATTTAAGTGTTTCTGACAATGAAATTTCATTATCTCGTTCTTGCTGGCTTTATTGCTAAGATCTGTAATAATCTATTCATTATAATATGGTTTTTTTCCTTGTGGGTTTGGATGTGCTGTCTTTACATTAGACATAATTTTTTCTATTTATCTTTTTTAACCTCTTTAAGCAAAGTTACAATTCCATCTATAGTTCATTGTTCCTCTGGCTAAGACATCTAGCAATATAATAGAAGGTAATAGTTTAAACGTTAGAGGAAGAAAGGAATTGTCTCATTTTTCTGCAAGTGGTAGTGGAATCCCGCAGGACATCTGTAGCCTCTGACAGACCTATCCCACTTGTTTGGGCTACCAACTGTGCCTTGACTAATGTATAACTATTTTGTGCATGCACAGTGAGCCTGGTGTACCTATGTAGATGTACTTACTTAGGCATAGGGAAAGACGGGGACCATGAGGTTCCACCCCCTCTAGCAGCCTGGACATGAATGGACAGACCAACCATAGGAGATACATGCTCCAGAGCCTCTCTAGTTGACCTAAATAGTGATAGTAATTTACACTCAAGGAAATTATATCTCATCCTTTTTGCAGTTAGGTGCAGGAATTACTCTGAATAAAAACAAACAAACAAAATCATCCTAGAGGCAACTCTGGAAAATCACAGTTCCAGAAACTAAATTTTCAGAACTAGTTGTTCCACGAACAGAATTTTCAAGTGGATTACTGTCACTATTTCCCCATGGTGAAATAACCTGGTTTCCTCCCCTATGTCAACACCCTACTGCAGTACACTTAGTTCTTCCCAAATGAAACGCATCCTTCGTCGCGCTTAGCTTGAGTTGGCACATGCCTGTGTGCAAACTTAGTGAAATTCCCACTGCAGGCTGTTGCACCAGTGCACAAATGCATGAGAAGTCTGTGATGCATCTACTGAACTTGTTTTGCAACACAAAAAATCTGCTCTGTTACATTTTATCATAAAAAAGAGGGCCAGAGAACACAGTTATGCGATAAATTCTCACCACTCACTTTCTGAATGAGATCACCGGACAGCTGGGGTGTAAGGACCCTCTTCCTCTTATGAACTGCTTTCTGTGCTCAGCCCAAGTTACACCACCTCAGCCAGTCAGGGAATAACCAGGAAAATCACCATGGAGAAATACCGTGAAGGCACACTATGCTTCCTGTTCAGGTGAACACTTCTTTTTCTGGTATGTTTTGGTGTTGGACTTTGTGCAACCACGTGCAGTGTCCATGCTTAGCACAAGAGGCAAATAAGACTTAAAAAGACTTTACTGAGAGTTCTGATTTTGTGGAGGATCAAAGCCATCATCTCCAAGGTAAAAGCCACCCTTGTGTACGTGATTTTATGAAGTTTTGAAGGTGATGAGCATTCCCCAAACCCACTAAAATAGAGATGTATTCTATGGTCCACAGATGGGCAGATTTAGCCTTCATCATTAGTGTGCCTGGTCTTGAGACTTCTCCTGTGTTATGTAGTGTTTCCAAGGTGGCATATATCCATTACAGCTGCAAGGACTTTAAGGTAGTTGACAACAGTCAGTCACGTTGATTCTAGGTGTGGAGATATATTTCAGAAAATTCTCTCTCTATATATATTTTGTTTGTAAACCTTTAAAGTGTCTATGCAAATCTACTGCACACAGTTTGATATCTTCTCATTCTAATGATGTTGAAATGAATAAACAAAGAAACAAACAGATAAATAAAGCTCCTAAATAGTCCTTAAAAAAAAGGAAAATAAAGAAGTAAAAGATATACTGTCAACGCTATTAAGATGTGATGCGTGACTGAAAATAAGACAGACATTATGAAATTCTGTTATCCTGAAATACTGAGTACCAATTACAAAAAACCGTTACAGTTGGAATTGTCTCACAGGACTGATTCTTTCCCCCCTGTATTACTCCAGAATTAACGGGTAGAAGACATGTAACAGCTCCAGAGGAGGGTATTTTTTTAAAAAATTCCTTAGTCACAAAGTATCCATTATGCTCTATTTAATAACAACATTAACCAAAATATTATTAAAGAGATGCATTGTAAAAGATCTCCTTTGACAAGTAACTATAAAACATAATTCTATTTAGATTATTTTAATAAGAGATGAGATTATATGAAAACATAAACACATCTGCCCAATACACAGTACTGTGTGTGTGCATTTAATTGCAGTTCAACAGGATACTTAAAGCACAAGTATAAATTAAAGCAGAAGAACACTTTTTATTGTCAGGAGTGTTATGTTTTTAGAATATCACTTTTACACGCGTGTGTTTTCTTGGTTGAAGTTGGTTGCTTACCCGGAAAGATTCTCTAGGTTGTGTTTCCTGATTCAATATAAACATAAATAATACAGAATTATTGAACATTTTTCATATCTGAACTTGTAACAGACCAAATTGGTGAAATACTGCGCCTAAAGATAGTTCAGGTACTGAAAGGTAGGTATGTACATCTCCACTAATAAAATAAGCTTCTGAGCTCTGGAAGGTTGTCATCTCTACTGTTGAATTGTTAACACAAACCTGGGTATAGTTTTGGCCCTTTACAATTCTCTCTCTCCAAAAGTATCCACTGTCAGGCCTGATTTGGAATTCGAATGGACCAAGGACCATTCCTAGTAGGTAATTCTGCTTTGAAGACCCTGCTTTGAAGACTAATGAAATTTAATAGTAAGAGTGTGAACCAATCCATGCCAATCGCCCTGCCCTAGTACATATAATGCTTGGAAACGGTAACACACACAGAATCTGGAAGATTGAAGACTTACCTATAGCGCTTTGATGGGTATCTCACCAGATTCACAGCATTTTCCTTGTTTCTATGTAGTACTGGGCAGTTTTGAGCAGCTTGCTTAGTGAGTAATCTTATCATCATCTGAAAATACACCACATTTTCACACATCCATGGTATCCATAGCATGGAACTTAAAAAATACCTATCAACTTGACCTTTCGAAATTTGTAATACACAAATGTAATATAAGCAATTTTCATAGTCTGTAGGTCAAAATGGGATGTTGCTAACAGCTGGAAGCTGAGCTTTTTTTTTGAAGAAAACAGCCTTACATCTATTTTCCAACTGTTTCAATGAAAATAAAACTTTTTTTTAATCTTTGAAAGTTAGGAACTTTTTATAGCTGAGGAATAAGATATTCCTCTTATCAAATTTCTCTCTTGCAATTTGGAGCTCATTTCAAGCAATTATTTCCCAGGATAGGAATAATGGTGTATCTTTAAAATCTGGTCACATCTGTCAAAGAGGGGAACCACTACAAAGGTGTTACAGTTTTTAGTGTTCAGGACTGCTATACCTCACAACCCACAGCTGCAATATGGTTGCAATTAAAATGAAAGTAGGAAGCCAAGGAAAATGGAAACTGGGAGAAGATCTGTTTTTTCCCTTATTTATTCCCAGTCTGGTTTGTCATCTGAGATAAGACAGAGGTGGAAGAGGGAAAGGGGCAGCAACCCCCTGACCTTTAGTACATAGTCCAGTAGAGGACTTCTGAAGGAGGAGCGAGTGTAACATAGAATCATAGAATGGTTTGGCTTGGAAGGGACCTTAAAGATCATCTAGTTCCAACCCCGCTGCCATGGGCAGGGACACCTTCCACTAGACCAGGTTGCTCAAAGCCCCATCCGACCTGGCCTTGAACACTGCCAGGGATGGGGCAGCCATGACTTCTCTGGGCAACCTGTTCCAATGTCTCACCACCCTCACAGTAAAGAATTTTTTCCTTATATCTAGTCTGAATCTGCCTTCTTTTAGTTTAAAACGATTACCAGTTGTCCTATCGCAACATGCCCTACTAAAAAGTCTGTCCCTATCTTTCTTATAAGCCCCCTTTTAGGTACTGGAAGGCTGCTGTAAGGTCTCCCTGGAGCCTTCTCTTCTCCAGGCTGAACAACCCCAACTCTCTCAGCCTGCCCTCATAGAAGAGGTGCTCCAGCCCTCTGATCATCTTGGTGGCCCTCCTCTGGACTCGATTCAACAGGTCCATGTCCTTCTTACCTTGGGGTCCCCAGAGCTGAAGGCAGTACTGCAGGTGGGGTCTCACCAGAGTGGAGTAGAGGGGGAGAATCACCTCCCTTGACCTGCTGGTCACGCTTCTTGTGATGCAGCCCAGAATGCAATTGGCTTTCTGGGCTGCAAGGGCACATTGCTGGGTCATATTCAGTTTTTCATCCACTAATACCCCCAAGTCCTTCTCCTCAGGGCAGCTCTCAGCCCACTCATTGCCCAGCCTGTATTTGTGCTTGGGATTGCCCTGACCCATGTGCAGGACCTCGCATTTGGCCTTGTTGATCTTCATGAGGTTCGCACAGGCCCACCTCTCAAGCCTGTCAGGGTCCCTCTGGATGGCATCCCTTCCCTCCAGCGTGTCGACCGCACCACACAGCTTGGTGTTGTCGGCAAACTGGCTGAGGGCGCGCTCAATCCCACTGTCCATGTCGCCAACAAAGATGGTGAACAGCACCGGTCCCAATACCGACCTCTGAGGAACGCCACTCGTCACTACTCTCCACTTGAACATCAAGCTGTTGACCACAACTCTTTGAGTGCGACCATCCAGCCAATTCCTTATCCACCAAGTGGTCCATCCGTCAAATCCATGTGTCTCCAATTTAGAGACAAGGATGTAATGAGAGACAGCGTCAAATGCTTTGCACAAATCCAGGTAGATGATGTCCGTTGCTCTTCCCTTATCCATCAGTGCTGTAACCCCATCATAGAAAGCCACCAAATTTGTCAGGCATGATTTGCCCTTAGTGAAGCCACGTTGGCTGTCAGCAATCACATCCTTATTTTCCATGTGCCTTAGCATAGTTTCCAGGAGGATCTGGTCCATGATCTTTCCGTGCAGAGGTGAGACTGACTGGCCTGTAGTTCCCCGGGTCTTACTTTTTTCCTTTTTGAAAATGAGGGTTATATTTCCCCTTTTCCCATCAGTGGGAACTTCCCTAGACTGCCATGACTTCTCAAATATTATGGATAGTGGTTTGGCCACTTCATCCGCTGGTTCCCTCAGGACCTGCGGATGCATCTCATCAGGTCCCATGGACTTGTGCACCTTCAGGTTCCTTAGATGGTCTCAAACCTGATCTTCTCCTATGATGGGCAGTTCTTCATTCTCCCAGTCCCTGCCTTTGCCTTCTGCGACTTGGGCAGTGTGGCTGAAGCACTTGCCAGTGAAGTCCAAGGCAAAAAAGTCATTGAGTACCTCAGGCTTCTCCATTTCCCAGGTAACCAGGTCTCCTGTTTCCTTCCGGAGAGGGCCCACATTTTCCCTAGTCTTCCTTTTATCACTGACGTACCTATAGAAGCTTTTCTTGTTGCCCTTGACATCCCTGGCCAGATTTAATTCTATCAGGGCTTTAGCTTTCCTAACCTGATCCCTGGCTCCTCGAACAATTTCTCTGTATTCCTCCCAGGCTACCTGTCCTTGCTTCCACCCTCTGTAGGCTTCCTTTTTGTGTTTGAGTTTGTCCAGGAGCTCCTTGTTCATCTGTGCAGGCCTCCTGGTGTTTTTGCCTGACTTGTTCTTTGTTGGGATGCATCACTCCTGAGCTTGGAGGAGGTGGTCCTTGAATATTGAACCAGCTTTCTTGGGTCCCTCGTCCCTCCAGGGCTTTAACCTGTGGTACCCTACCAAGCAGATCCCTGAGGAGGCCAAAGCTTATTTAACATGGAATTTTGAGGCTTGACAGAATAATTGATTCGGGAGTCTAGTAAAAGTTCAGTGTATTCTTTCACTTCTAGGTGACATAGATGAATGAAACCCAGATCCATTGTAATCTCCAGTTTTTGCAGTTTCAAGGCTACTTGATCATCTTAGTTCAGATCCTATAAATCAAATAACTCTTGGCAGCAGCATTGACAGATGAGAATGTATCAGGCCCGCTGATTTCTTCAAATCAAAACTGAGGTACTGGAGACAGGAGTGAGTGAGGAAGCCTGTCCTCTCACAGACTGTATTTTACCAAGAAAATTATGAATGTTGTGGGATTTTAGGTAAGTGTACATGAGCAAAAGAGACAAAGATAGAAACAGAGATGGGATGGTGGGATGTTGAGACAGAGGACAGAGACTAAGAAACTGTAAAAATGATGTGAAAGTTGTATTTGAAAGGGAGGACAGAGGTTAAAATTGGATGCACTGAAGAACTATGAGAGGGATGTAGTGACTGATCAAGTCAGTGGGAGATAGAACCGTTAGGGAGTTTGTTTGAGATGCCTCGATGGCAAAACCATAGAGAAAGCAGAGAAGCAAGTTTTGGAAGACCAAGTAGAACTGGAATCAGCTAGGATGCTGTGAAGGGTGGTTTAGAGTAAAACAAGTACTTTTGGAGGGAATATAACAGCAGACAGGAGAAAACTGAGAAAAGGAAAGGGTGAAAGGGAAAATGAGTGTGTAGAAAGAGAACAGGATCTTACGAAACAAGGAAGCTGGAGAAAGGAAAATTTCTGAAGTGGAAGTGAGTTGATCAGAGAATGAGAATAATGGAATCATCTGGGCAGGTGCCAAAATGAGGGATTTATGTGGCCACATGGCTAGGCTCATACTATGTTATGTATGTGAGATGAGCTTGGGGAAGGGGCTACAGCCTCTTACTTTCTTTGGTAAGTCTGTATTTTATGTGCTAGCTGGAATTTGAGGATGTGGGTTCGGTTCTCTTCTATCATACGTTTTCTGCATGGTACAAACCAATTGAAACCCATTTTTACATTATGTAGGGCAGCTGGAATTTGGCAGGAACGCTGCAGAATTTCCTCTAGGCTGATTGGTTCTCAGTGATTTAATGAGCCACACATCTGTCCCTTGGGAAAGCTCCATACCCTCATTCAGGATCTGTAAAATGGGGCTAATAGCTCTGCCATAGTGCAGAGGAGTGATGTGAGAATTAATTCCTTAAAGACCGTGATGGTGCTATGTACACAAATCTGAAAGATAAGCGAAGGCGGAGTCACAAGCTTTGTATTGCAGAGTACTTCCAGGCTGGAGAAATATTTTGATGTTAAATTGAGAAAGGAATTTTGCCCTACTCTCTCTGCTAAAAGTGGTGAGGAATATTTGAATGATCCCTTGCATGCTCATAGTGTTACGTGCGAGTCATGGTAGCATTACAGAATTTGCATGCAACTTCCATTCGTGGGAGCATTAAGGCCTTGTCTTTTTAATAGAAAGGCAATTCAGTATGTGTATTTTGATGCCTTTCCTGTTTTGCAGTGTTCAGAGTGGTATTTTTCATTGATATTTATTCACTACTGGCTTAACATGAAAATGTTCTGCTTATTAGACCTGATTTGAAAGCTATTTAAATCTTGTTATTGCAAGATCTTTAAAGATTTTTATTGATATATTATTGCTTTTGCATTGATGATAAGGTTTCTTGTTGGCCTGATGTGGTATGCTGTTTTAGGATAGTCTAGGGTTTTCTAGGTTGTATTTTGACAATTGAAATAATAGTAACAAAGAAACATTTTCAAGTAAACAAAATCAGTCATTAAAGAGATTTACATATAACAAGTAAATTAAATACATGAATGTAACGAATAAAGAAAATCTGCCTAAGGACAAATCTGCATGTGGTTTTGTAGCTTGCATACTGGGGTGGAGTTAAGCCATAAGTATGCTACAATTTCACAGGGGTTATCTAACTGTGTGCACGCCTTCTGAGTAGTATGAGACAGACATGTAATGACTGACAAAGCTGGCTTTGGTGCAAAGAATGAAGGAAGCATCGTCTCTTTGGGACAGACTTTTGTGTGTTTGTACGATCTCCACAGCTATAAAACCTTGACCCTTGACTACATTTCCTGGACATTGTGGTATCCCATATAGTAAATAATCTTAGAGTTATTTAGGACCTATCTCGAAAGATCTTGGTAAAGGTAATTTAGAAGTGGCTTTGGCAGATACAATCCAGGAAACCAAGGTACAAGACTCCAGTAAGTGACTTGATAATTGCTGGCTACATATTCTGCCAGTAAGTCTGGAATTTAACTCCAGATTCTAACAAATGAAGTATGGTATCCAGAGTGTGTCTACATGTGAGGTGGGATTCAATCTGGGACAAAACCACCTATGTTTTTGTCTCTGTATATAAGAATCTCTGTCTGATTTGGATGTCAAATCTCCCATCATGCTCAGGAGAGATGTAGGATTCGATGTAGGTGCCTAAAAAGAGCCATCTAACGTCACCTGAGGTGCCATAAAGGTATCTTTAACATGCCCATGGAGGCTGTCAGGTATGATGTAGGACACACGTGGGGAGACCTGCATGCTTCTGGATGGCCAGCTGGAGGCCAGATGGGATGCCCCAGGGAATGTCCAGTGATGGTAGACACCTGCGGTAAGGCAAGTGAACTAATACCAAGGTGACTGGGGTGAGGCGAGTTGTTCTCTGGACTCTATTGATTGTATTGACTAGACATCAACTGGCTGTAATGGGAGCTTAGATACCTAGTGTAGATGTAAATAGCTATGCTGTAAATTTAGTTATCTAAATCTGGAACTGAATTTAATCCTAACTGTAGAAAAAAATATTTTGTTTACAGTTTTTTTGCAAATTGTACTTTAGAGAGAGACAGAGGGATGCAGTCAACACAAACTGGTTTACTGCATCTCTCTTAGCATATATTAATGAACGATTAGCATACTTTAACAACATAACATTTTACAGGAGCCAGCAAAGGTGGAAAAGGCTCCTCTCGCTAGCTGCAAAAGCTCAGATGCTAGATTCCTGTGTAATTATGTAGAAAAATTATTGGCACATATTGACAGACGGACCTTGTTAACTCCAAACAATATAGCAGAAGTGTTATGCTGTAGAGCACTAGAGGCTGCGTGAGGTTCTGTACAGAATCCTTAGATTGGAAAGACATATTTAACTGAGATATGTTTGTCTGAATTAATAATAATAATGTCAAAGCCCCAAGTAATATAGGAGGTATTTTGTATCACTCAGGTCAGCAGATGGTTGCATGTTAGCACGAACAAACAGAAAATATGTTTCTAACTTCCATAATCATCTTTGAAAATCACTCTAGACTTATTTTATATTACTAACCCGTGTATCCAGAGCAAATCACAGCTATTTATTGACAAACACATTTTCCGAATATGTGAGCATTTGCAGATGAAACTGATCTTTAAAAACACTTCAGAACAGTTTGGGGGGTTTTTTTGGTTTGTTTCCCCCCTCTCTCTGCCCCCTACCAAGACCTTGCAGGTGGTTTTGTGAAACTTTTAAGAGATGATACAGTAGCTACGGTGTAGTGAAAGAGCTGATCATCCCTAAGTTAGTAAAAGGCCACATGATGCATCAGATGCTGCAATTCTGGCTCCCAGAAAGGGGCACACAGTTGAAGCAGTGGCTGGAGACCTGACCGGACAAAAGCCAGAGCAGTTTTTGAAGATGCTTAGGAAGACGGAGCTGGACCACCCCAGCTGCCTTTTTAGGTAGGTACTGTCTCAGTTTAGGAATAATCAGAGATCCCACACGTCATGTTACTTGAAATGTCACCTTTTCAAGTCAGAAGCTGAATTCCTGGAAAACCACAGAGACACCATTGTTTGGGAAAAGGCCAGGAACGTGTTTCTAAATGACCAGAGATCTTTTTCAGTTTTAGAAATAATTAGGTCATTGATGAATTTGTTGTCTATAAAAGTTTAGGTTTAATTAGTACACATGAATATTTTTGGTCTGATCAGAGACTTACTTTGGCTCAGGTCCCAAACAATGACTTTTACCCAGACTGTTTGATGTCGGAGTCTGTCCCTGTTCATTGAACTCTTCCATGAAATTACTAGCCCTAGGAATCAGCCTTTCAAAGCAGACACTGTTTTTAATTATTAAAGAAAGTAAATCCCCTCAATAGACCATAGATGATTTCCAGATGAATGCCCAAATTTACCCTTTGCAATTTTTCTCAGTTTTAACAGGACACAGTTAATTCACATGGTGCCCAACACAACTTTAACAATCAACATTATGCAAACCTAAGCATATTCAAGTTTTTGCCTGTCATTCTGATAAAAAGAGCGAATTTTTACTGAAACCAGTCTAGTTCTGTATTTGTAACACAAACATTGCAGGGCTCATAACCTAAAAATGAAATAGTCCACAAACAAAACTGAAGTTACTCCACTGGGATAGATTGTATTTTAACACATAGTTCCAAGTTAGGGATGGTGAATAGCTTCATGGTCTGAGGAAGGTATTATTGCTCCCAGGGCAATAATTTGGCCTTGACACTAATAAGTAGCAAATTCCTGACCTTTACAAATATTCTGACCTGTTAAGCCTGACATGCTAAACCAAGAAGAGTTAAAGGACCCTTTACTGTCTTTCTCTATTTACTTTTCCCAGCTTTAGTTATCTAAGGCAGCAGCTCCTGAGATGTTTTTCACTGTTGTGAATTAAATATACAGACAGCTATACACCTGAATGCAGGGCCTCCTCTATTTTGGAGGAGGCATTTAATGTTTCAGGTCATTGGTCTTGAAGCAGCAAGGAGCATCGTGGCGTTGGGATATTTTGAGTATGGAGCCAGATGAGTGCTGCAACAGACTATTTAGCACGACAATGCAAACCATCGGTGGTCTGTGGCTTATAGTCCATGACATGGAGCACTAAGGTTACATCTGCGTTGATAAGTAGTGCAGTGCAATGGGAACAAATGTGTGTAGTGAAAAAGTTGTTGCTGCCTTGACGATCACACTATATAGATTTCATTGGTTTTTATTTGGGCTAGCTTTAGCGTGGTCCCACGGTCAAAAGGCCATAAGGAGTTGGAGCACGTTTTGTACACTCCTGTAACGTGCCTTATGGTGTAGATCCACCCAAAAGGAATGAGTTTCTCGTGCTCTGAAGCTGCTCTGCAATCCAAAGCACAGCCATTAAGTGGAGTCAATGAAGAGTTTCACTTCAAAAGTAAATGTTTGGTACAAACTAGTATCGAGTTTTTCACTATTCCTTGAAAACTCATGAAGATAGTTTGATTTTCATGTATGTTTTTTTAAGCTGACAGTTTTCCCCTAAGCTTTTAGACATTTCAGTCTTTGAATATTTAAAGCAGCCCTTCATAAATTGAATAAACAGCAGAGGGTTGCTTTCGAGTGATGAGTGCTTGGTATTATTTTGTAAATTTCATTATACAGGCATCAGCAGTCTAATTGTTTTGCAAGATGTACCCAGCAATGCAGCTGGTGAAGAGCTCCCTTTCTTATTATAAAGATGATTGCAATTATTATATGCAAGGCTGTAAAGCCCTATTTTATTTTGAATTAAATTGATTAGAATGAAGACATGCATTTTTTCTAATGAAGACTAATCCAAATTTTGGAAGGAAATTATCTCTGCACACCACAGCTTGTCATATGAAATGATTTTTACCAGTACAACCTTTGACCCAAATAAAAACAGTAAAAAGAGAGAAACCGTAGGTAAATTTATTAAATGTCAAGTAATGAAAACAATACAAAAAGTCTGTATTTTTCACTCCGAACTTATTTTTCTTGTAGCCCAAGCAGCGCACTTCAATAGTATCTTCTCTGGAATTTCACCGAATGAAACACAGCCACAATTATTTTGACATCAACTCAACCATTGGCTGTACAAGTTTTGTTTCTACTCCTGCAATCAGTCCAGCTAATTATTCCTTTGGATCTCTGGAATACAGTGTTGAAGAGAGAGAACTTCCAGGTATAGAAAAAAAAAAGCTTACTTTGCCTGTCAACAAAGCTTTATAAAATTATAGGTCTGTGGGTTTAAGCTGGAATTGCTGTTGTCTTTGGTAGTGAAATACATTTATCACAAATACACAAAATCATTCCTGATTTTTTTTTTCTGCTGCTCAACAAAGGGTTCTTATATTTCATGACTAATATTATTAAAATATACTTTTTCATGAATGTTCTATTTTGAATAAACCAAACTTTGTTTTACAGAAATGCCTAGAATTTAGGTATTGTAGTTTTTGAAATTATGATGATTCAAGTACACTTCTACTTTCATCATTGTGTGGTCAGTGTACTCTACTATGATTTTCTAAATGGAAAAATTTAATTAGAAATGATTATGTAACCATCAGTAAAGATGAGGACGGGGAGATTTCTAAGTAACCTGACATTGTTTCTGCAGTAGTAATGGGATTCATTAAAGCAAAACTTTAGAGTGATAGTGTGTTTGTAACTGTGAAGGTTTTATCTGTATATAGAGGTTTACATAATGAAAATGCTTTAAGAGAGATTGAAATATTTTCTTCTTCATAGATCAAAACTTCAGGACCAAGAAAGTGTCAGTAAACCATGCATTTAGTTACTTCAGTCCTTTCAAATTTCATATGCGAGTTGCTTTATCTAGGCTAAACTTGTAGCAGAATAGTATAGTATTTGGGAAAGCTGATATATTGAAACAAATGTCTTTGATAGCTATTTTATGTGATCTGCAGATGGAGTTGTTTCTTTTAAATGGATACTGTATTTAAGGTATAAATAGAAGTAGATTACTATGAAAAATAATGCAAATGTTGAAATTCAGTAGAAACTTATCAATTGGCTTCTGTAGCATAGGTCTTCAAATGAGATGAATCCACTATATTTTGGGTTGGTAGGGTTTGGAAATTCTGAAAACTGTTGCTTTTAAATGATAAAAAAATAACTAATTTCATAGTTAGATCAAAGCAAAACTATATTGTTAAAGAACTGTCATGAAATAAGTTAAGTGTGAGAAATCTTATCTGTTATGATGAAGGAAGTTAAAATTATCAGAAATTATTCATATTGTTTTTCTTGGACTGGCTGTGTCATTATCTTTGAAACTAAAAGTATGTGCTTATATTCATGGATATAGCAAATCTTTTCAAGCCTAACTGAAATAATTAATTTGAATGGTATCTTTTATTCCTAGGTCTGGGGTCATTTGATTCTTTAGCCTTTTGGGTGGTTTTTGTTGTTCTTGTTTCTTCTATTGTAAATTCTCTTCAGTGATTACAATTTTATTCCAGGTAGTTTAATGATACTAAATATGTCTTGATGTTTAAAAGCAAAAATAAGAAAACAGAAAGAACATTCACTGGAGCTAGATAAGGAACTTCTCCAGATTTCTGCTGTTGCACAGTTCTGGTTAAGTTCTTCATAATATGTGGATTTCCTTTACTTTTATCTTCTTTGGTTAAATTTACAATGGACTACACTCAGTGACTTTTAATCACTGCATTTCATTTAGTCTGAAATTGGAACTATAATCTCATGCTTATTAGAACTGTACATTTCTAATTTGTGGATGATTTGATTTATGGATTGAGTGGAAGCTGAATTTCCTCTTGTCTCTGCCTAGAAAGCTAAGAAAAAATAACAAAGGCAAAATGACTGGTTCTGAAGTTCTGGGCATCTTCTACAGGTTTTTCAAGAGTACAGTTTACCATAAGTAAATCATTAATTTACCATTAGGAAATGAAATAATTATAGTAAAAGTACAATCCCCCCGCCCCGATGGTTTCTATCCTAGAATTATTTAAGTAATACATAGGATCACAGATTAGACACAATCTTAGTCTGAATGAAAAAAACGACATTTTATTTTATTCATTAAGATCCTTTCAACTCCTTAATGATAGATGATGCACTGTAATTCTACAAGAGACAGGGAGTACTAATGCGTAAAGAGAACAGCAAAATCCAGAAAGAACAGATCAGAATTGTGTCTCTTGGAAGTCTCTGAGGCTTGTGTCTTACCTAGATTGTTAAAAGCAGAACCTTGAATACAAATGGTCAGCAAGGAGTAGCAGAAGCAGTGTTCTGCTACGGCTTTTTCTCTACTTTAGCTAGCTGCTGATTCACTGAAAAGTTCCTTGTTCCTTTTCCAGATCTATAGTGACAATTACAATTCGTCATATGTCTTGATTATAATCCTCTGAATTGCCAACTTGTTCTGAAAATTCATGGAAGATCTATAACTTAAAGGAATGTTTAGTTCAATAATAATAGAGGATTTGTGTGCATTTCAGTGTTTCCTTCTATCTTATATTCTTGGGCATTTACGTGTCTCTTTTTTTTTTTAAAAACATCATCAGCAAAAAGCAACAAATTATTTTATCATGCTTATTGAGGTCAAGGGTCTTCTGGCTGACCAGAAAGAAACAGCAGACAGAAGGAACCCATTTTCATAGTAACTGCAGCTAGTAGTTTTCTGTTGCCGCCTTTGAAACAATCAAAATGCTTTTTAAAGGATTTCTAAATCAGGAACTGCCATCTAAATAAGGCATTAGTATTTCCCTACTCAATTTCAGTGCTTTTATGTTTTCTTCAGGAAACTTGCAATGATTTATTATCATTCAGATCAGAGTGGAAGATGAATACAACAAAATAATTCTAATTCTAAAATCTTCATCATTTTACCTCTATGTCAATAGTGTGTTACCAAAGAAGAATCAGTCTCTTGTAACTTTTGGTGGATTAGAGAAAATTCCTTTTTGTATTTGGGGATCACAGTTTTTACTCTTGGTGTTTGCTAATTCCCTACATCCCCTGATTTGAAACAGGGATCCTGATTTTCAAGAAGTGTATTTCTATCAAGTAGAAAACCACTGAACTGTACCACAGCACTATATTATCCGACTGACAGCATATGACAACATTTTCTGATTAATTAGCTGGAGAATAGTCCATGTGTAATGGTAAGTGTGTGCTTCACCTTTGGGATCAGATGGCCTTGTACTATAAACAAAACCATGTATGTTGCCTGCATGGGTGGCAGAAGATACCTTAACATCAGGTTGCCTGCAACTAAAATGTAAGGATAAAGATTCTGTTATTTGTTTTCAACTTTAACCGGTAGAAGAACCTGCAACAAGTTGATGGAAACTCTTCTCTCACGCCAGTATACATAGGGCAGACTGTGAACGCAGCTTTGGTGCAGCCTATTTTCACAGCTTTGTTTGCAGCAAGAACATTGACTTCACAGAAGTGTTCTCGAATCCAGAGTGAATGATCATACTTCTATAGCATGGCATTTCACCTCACGTTGGAGGTCAGTGGATCCAAATAACGTCAGCTACTACCATTAAACTTTCTATACTAACAGTGAGTCCACTCCATTGCACAAGGAAGTCATTACTGTATGTAACTCTGTCATGGCAAGATGCTAGTCATTTTCTTGATCATCTGAATACATGTTTAGTAGGGGCTTTGTATGATGACCCAAATGAAAAATGAAAGACCTGATAATCACGCAATGGTTTCGTTTGTGAGATGTTCCTCATATAACTTTGACCATGAACAAAGACCACTGGGTGTGCAAGATCATTCACTCCAGGAGAGGGCACTCTGGGCTTTCAGGGAGATGCCTCTCTAATATCATAGCTCTGTACCTTGTTGTATACATCCCTGAAGTTCTTTTGAAACTGTAAATCTTAAAGATTGAAGGCGGCAAAATTGTGGCCATCTTGGTAACGTCAGCTTGGCGCAATCAACACTTGCAGCTGAAATTGTCACTCTGGATTATTTTATTTTTCATTTCTGCTTGATCAGTCAGAATAATGGATCTTTCTCTAACCAATATTAACTTCATTATGTCTTCTCGTACTGAGTATAATTGGGCTGTGAAATTAAAAAGACAGTTCTGCAGATATTCTTGTCCCGTTTCAGATCAGAAAATAAATCTGTACTCAGATGCATGTATGCAGCAAAAATGTCAGCAGTTGTCTGTAGGTAATATCATGGCAATAGTCCATGAAAATCTTTAAATTTTCAAAAAATTCCACATACCATTTGTTGTAAAAGAGCATACAGTTTTTCTCTCATCTTGTTGTGGTACCTAAAGGTATTTACTGAGTTTATCTCTTAGTTACAAAGTCTGTCTCCACTGGAGGACCTTACTGTAGCTCCTACTCTTTTTACATGTCTCGTTTTCTGACTATGAGTAATGTTATTTCATTCATCTAAGAAGGCCACGTCGTTCCTTAGAACAACCCAGAATGTACAATTCAAGAACTCAGTCTTTAATATGTGGACTATAATTTTTTCTCTTCTACACTAAAAAAGTAATATTTGAGTCACACCTTAGGTTTCTGAAGCGTCTTCCGATCTTTTTTTAAAGTAAGTATCTGATCAACTTGTTTTGTCTCACAAGCCCAATTTTTCTGAAGCAAAAGCAGCCCTACACTTAAAGATAAGCTTGCACTTTTATCTTTCTCTTTTGAGAGAATCAAGACATTCAGCATCTTACTGTGGCTGTTAGAAAGTATTAGAAACTTGGTTCAGAGGTCTGGTCTAAAATTCGTGGCTATGTTGCATTCCTAGATACAGTCAAAATTTATTCTGCTGCAGGAATGTTCCTTTACATGACATTAGCAAAGCTGCTATTTGAAGTAGGTCACATATTTGTCAACATTACTTTCGTATTCAAATATCTCATTTATTAAGATCTGATATGAAAAGATCAAACTGTGATGTCTATGTAGACTCTTTAAAGCTTGTTTCTTCAATTATAAATTTTTGGAATTACTAGAAGTGAAATACAAAATGAAAGGTATACAAAGAAAAAAGAAAATACCTTTTACTGCTAGAGGGTATTTTTAGGTGTGCTGTATGCAAGTTCATGGTATACTGTCTGTTAACAATACCTTACTAATTACCAAAAGAACATACAGTTTTCCAGTGACAGAGAAAGGGCAAAATATTGGCATGTAATGAAATAAGCATAATCAACAAAAGCTGGTAAATAAAGCATTCCCATCTCCTGTATGTGGACATCTGCAACTCCAGTGAGGGAACATCTGAAAAAAATGGGATTACGAGCCTGTACCAACATATCATTGATTGGGAACTCTTTTCCAGATGAAATGCCTGAGAAGATCAAATTGAAGCCTTTTCTTCCCTGTTTTTTTATTTTCTTCATCATCATCTTGATTACAATACAACAAAATGTGCCAAGGCATTCTTCAAAGCAGGTTAATTTCGGCCTTTTCATCTGTGAAGATTACCTCTTTTTTCCCTTTAGTTTATAGCCAAGTTCAACTCAGTGCAATTAGTAAGACATAGTAGAGCTATTCCAGGAACTGCTACTGGGGATCATACTCGGTACTGTCTCAAACAATTTCTTTTTAATTCTAATTAAGTTGTCCAGCAGATGTAGCACGTTAAGGTCTCCTTATGTTGCCCTTCTTTTTGCTGCTTCTAATTCCAGCCTTTGCACAGTTAGCCAAGGCAAAGATACAGTCTGTCCCACAGGAACAGACTGTAGGGTAAGGTTAATTAATATTATAAACTCCTATTTGTTAATTATTACTGTCTTTACACCTTCCAGTTTCAAAACAACCTACTTCATGAAGCTCATTGTAATTGTATCTCTCTGTTACAAATATGTCAACATGCAGTATATCATGTACAAGGATCTGATAGCAAAAAGCTCAAGTGAGGCGATGCTTGGAAAGCTGTAGATGAAACTGAGTTCTGCCGTTCCATTCAAAAACAATATATCTTTTTGCAAGAAACTGATCTTCTGTACTAGTGCTTTCATGAAACATTAGATACAATAAGCCCCTAAATCCCACGCCACCTGAACTTAAAAATAATCTTGTTAGAGATATATTTTTCCAACTTAAACTTCATGGTAGTGTTACCTAGGTCTTCAGTAATGCCTGTACAGTGTTATCTTTCAGTCTTTTCACAGGCTTAAATGAATTATCTGCACTAAAACCACTTAGAAGGTGTTAGTGTGAACCTGCTCTCCAACCATACTGTCTCACATGTCACTAACTATGGGGATATTCCGATTGCTAAGTCCATAGTAAATTACCATGAAAATAAAAAAATTCGAAGCAGGCATATTGGAGGACTAAAACTGCAGATGGGTCTCTAAGCCCTGTTGTCAGATATAGCATTGGATATGTTAATAAACCAAGAAATGACATGAACAGCTAATCTCTTTTCAAATTAAATTCTGAATCATCTGACCACATGTGGATAGGCATGTGTTGAGCAATGTGCTTGCCTATCTTTTATTCAGATGGCTATTCTTCAGAGGATTTGCTCTTTCCCCCCCACATTATTTGCTTACTATGAATAAAGCTAATTAGCAATTGTTGACAATACAGAGGGGGGAAAAATCCCATGTAATACATAAAATGCACTTACTAATTTTGAAAGTCTAAATTCTTAAGCCTTAATCTAGCAAGCAGGGAGGTAAGAAATAGAGGAATGCTATGATGATGCTGGAGATGAGAATTTCTTAGAGACTGTCCTAAAATTGGGGAAGATTTCCCTCAGGATCCTTAGGAGCACTACACGTTACACTACAGTCTGCTTCAGGTATTAGCTATTTCTTTGACTCTTTTTTTTTACCCCTAAAGTAAACATAAAGGAAGGTATGCATGTTTGTGTACATGTCTATTTGTGCTATTAAAATCTACTACACTTCATTTAGTTGCACGTCCTCTTCTGTGGGAGATGACAGACATAATAGTGGTTCATCACATCAAAAAATGTTTTCCTGAAGGAACATCAGGTTTTAAAGAGCTTCTTTGGAGGAAGAGGTTATGAATGCAATTGTTAGAAGCAATACAATTACAATTTTAATTATATGTATCTGATGTGAATTTTTCCAGTTATAATAACTATCCTGACATGTAAGGTCAAGAGAAAAAGTATTTTCTGTAATGTTTCATTTACAATTCTTAGCCATTTCTAGAAGCACAATAACTATAGGCAATACTCCTATTTATCTGATTGTCATCTTAGTCAACTCTTTGCTTTGCTGTTTTGGTTTTTTTTTACTAAGCTGGAAGCAAAATAACTCCTTAACTTGTAGTGGAACCATTTGCAGAGACAGATCATTCTAGTCTTTACGCTATCAGCATGCCTTATATTGTTCCCTTATCTTTCCTTTGGACATTTTGTAAATAAGATTGACCAAGCTCTGGAGGGATGCTCATGAAAACTTCATCAGTCAGAAGGATTGCCATTGCAAGATGAGGGCTAGGAGAAAAGAGCACTAGGATGTTTCAGTCTTCACTTCCTCACTGTACTGTTTGTGGTACAATTTTCTTTCACTCTGTGGATGTATTTAAACTGTTTGTAGCATTATTTAGAGTATTCTATCTTACATTTAAATCTATTTTTCTTTTCTTGTTATCATGTCCTCTTATTCATATTTAATAGCTTTTCTGCTTCTTCTCCTTAGCAGAATGTTTGTATCTTTTAGAAGCTTTCTGCTCACCTGCTATATTTCTGAGCCCTACGTGGGATGATTAGAACTGAAGGAAATGGCAAAAAAGTGCCTGTTTTTTTAAAGAACTTTTAGTCTTCTGAGCATACTTAGTGAGCTCCAGTTAAAAAAAAAAAAAAAAAAAACAAACAAAATCTCTCTGTATTGCATACCAACCAGTAACGAAGAACTTTTGTTTTCTTTTCTTCTAAGACCATTCTGAAACAAAAGACAATTTTCATTTCTCTTTCTTACTTTCTGTGACGTAACTCAACTCATCTTTTTCTATTCGCTGTTCCTTGTTATCCAATTGTAATGCTACTAGCATTTGCTGTAATAAATCTCTCTTTTTATCTTGTTGTGCTCTGTAGAAAAAAATGGTCTATATGGGTGGGAAAACAAACCTTCTATAACTTTGGTGAATATCCAACAACTAGGGCAGTCAGTCTCACTCATTAGCTAATTAACTAGGTATTTTATTACCAGCTTTAGTTGACCAATGTAAAAGAAACACATACCAGAATACGTTGCAGTTGGTAGTATTCTTGCGGAAAATGAAAGTTTGATGCTATTTAGTGAAAGCAGAAAAGTGAACCCAGATCTCCCTCATTCTGGAATAGCCACCATCATTTTGTCTAAAATGGGGATGACATCATGAGTTCCAGACTTTTGATTCTAGCCTCAAAAACCGTTTTTTAGCAGGAGCTAGTCAATAAATCTGAAACACTTTCATGAATGACTGAATAGATCTTACTATAAACCAAGATGAAATATTTACATCTGTTTTTTCCTATGTTAGTGAATAACTTCTATACAGTAGCTAGTTTGATAGTTTGTAATTAGATAAGAATTCAAAAAGATACTGGCAAGTTTGAAAAAATTTAAAAATATTCCTTGCTCTCAGGAGCATTTCTACGCTTTGGTAGAAATAAATAATTGCACAAGTTCAGGATATAATAAATAATATAAATTGAAACTGTCAAAGGTTTCTTTGAAAATCTATAGAAACACCATATATTGTACCTAATTTTGGACTTGGTCATACAAGTTCTGTATATGAGTGTTCATTTTGTATTTCTAGTTGTGATGTAACTCTAATTGTAAAATTGTATACATTGAAAGGAGTGGGGTTTTTCCATTTCTAATTGTTACATAGTGAGAGATACTATCTTCTTAGAGGTATGCAGAGGATTCACTGAGAGTTTGGACTTATTCAGATGAAGAAGATGGGGGCAGATGGCCAAGTCTAGGGAAGATACAAAGCTGTACTCTGAAAATATGTCAGAACTGTCAGAGACCCAAATGAATAAATTCTCATGAGTTTAGCAAAACAGAAGGACAGAAAATAAAAAGCATTAGAAAGGCTGGCCTGAGTAAGAGCATAGTTTTATCTACCCTGTATCATCTTTGACAATGACAAAATATGAATGCCTTTGGGAATTACGTAATTGCAAAAAAAAATGCATACCAATGCTTCTTCAGAATGTCGTTACAGCCTGCAACTATTTGCAGCCCAAGGTCCTCCTGGATGTTTCCTGCGTATTACACAACCTTAGTAGATTTCTGTTCTGTGGATTTATCCGTTCCACATTGAACCCATGTAAAATTTTTGCACCCACAAGATATTTTTGCAAGGAGTTCCATACTTAACTAAATAT
This sequence comes from Harpia harpyja, assembly GCF_026419915.1. NCBI lineage: Eukaryota > Metazoa > Chordata > Aves > Accipitriformes > Accipitridae > Harpia > Harpia harpyja. The sequence goes on from NC_068962.1 coordinate 2,777,712, forward strand.
CTAATCCCCATGAGGCGGTTGCACCTTTTGTTTCCCATCATTTACAAATTCAGAAGGCTGAAAAGTGGGTCCGTTGTTTATGTTCTAGAGCTTTCATTTGTGTGACTTGCACGCAGCAGATTGTGACACCAGCTGATGCCAATTTTCTGCATTTCAGCAGCACTGTTCATAGAACTCAGATTCTTAATTCCTGAGACACAGAATAATTTTCTTTTGGATCGTGGCTTTTTTTGTTTTCTAGTTACGGATATTTTTCTTATATCAAGAGAAGCCCTTTGTTAAATCATTTGAAAAAAAAGTCTTATTCCCACTTTTGTTGATGTTTTGTAGAGCTCATTAGTGGCTATTTACTGTTTGTACATTTACAAGAATGAAAGTATTGAAGACTTACTCTGTAGTGGCATTATTTATGTATGTTATTTCTTAGTATTCAAGTCATGCTGAAGTACCCTGTTAGGAAAGGACTCTGGGTCGATCTTGTACAGCTCACAAGGAATAATATTACTCATCTCCTAAGGATTTTTTTTTAAGAATTGATGTCTCCAGACATACCTCATAGGAATGTCAGGATTCTCGATAATCCTCCCTCTCCAGAATCCATATTGGCAACAGTAGAGGCAACACACATCTTGTGTCATCAGATGTCGTGGTTTAACCAGGACATCAGAAAAAATCAAATGTAGACTTCTACATAGTCTTACCAAGGAGTTTGAGTCACACTTCTGATGATCAATAATTTGTAATGCTACCTACAGTCTCTTTTTTAACGTATCGGGTAGCTTGTAGCTTTGATAATAAGACCCCTGCTTCTGGTAACAGTCAGGTTTTAAATGGCTGTTGAGAAGTATGTCCTTGCACAATAATTTGCAAAATGCTTACTTGTCAAGAAAGAATATCCATGCAAAACCTCAAGCTGTATGAAAATCCAAGCACATCCAAAAAGTAAGTTCATTGTAGCATTTTTAGTACCACTTTGTTTAAAATCTAGTTTAGTTTAAATTCAACTTATTTGAATTCTTTGGGGCCCACTATGCTTGCTTTTTTAAATTTAAATTTAAGTTTTTCTTCAAATATAATGCTCCCCTAGCAGCTTTTAATTTATTAAGCTATCAAGGTATCAGACATATGAAAGCTGTCTTGTTATGCTTAGCTTGCATGAACTATAATCAGGAGAAAGTTAGATGTAGGTTTATTCAGTTTTAATGTTCACTGGATTCCATAGAATACTATAAACCAATACTATAATTCAATAATAATTCAATATTTCAATAGAAATAATTCAATATTAATTGAGTAAAAGTTAATTTACTTTTATGTTACTAGTTTTGGTGTTTCCCATAACAGGAGAGTGGGTTTGTTGTTGGGGATTTTTGTTTCTGATAAATGGGTTTAAACTATGAAAAAGCTACCTTTACATATGCAACAGTCCTCTAAGAGGCAGTTTAATATTGTTATTACTGAGGCAAAAGGAAAAACCAGGTATCCTTCAAATGAATCCTGTATATCATGCACTTGCTGGATTTTAAAGTATTGTCTTAGAATGTTTAGTGGCACCTTAAAAATCAGGGAAGAACAAATCATGTGTATTTTCTACAAAAAAAGTCAACAACGGTATAGTGCTCGCATTGAAGCCCATCTTCCCATTTAATTTCAGCCAGAAGGAATACAGATTATGGACTCTGAGATTGCTCCAGGATGTGAACAAAACCACAATAAATAGGAGCTGTCAGGAGATTTCCCATCCAAACTAAAACACTAACATAGATGCACCTGTAAGCCTTCAGTATAAACCAGCTCCTATTAATCACAAAAGAATCAGAAGAATGAAAACAGTGAGAAAGGAGAGATTCTGAATATTTCAGCTACAGAAAAAGTTCCAATTGGCCCTTTTACCATGTCAGATATCAGAAAGCCTGACTATGAGATACAGGTTTTGTAAAACCAAGCTTATTGTTTTGCTTTTCTTAGATAAATTCCAGGAAAGCCGATTGTTAAACCCATAAATATTCAGTTATTTGAATAATTTTCTGTTTATTCAAACAACTAGAATAACCCCACCCGCTTGCTAGCTCACTTGCATCTCTCTGAAAAAGTGAGATGATACTTGTAATTGTCCCCCTCTCCCTCCTCCTGTGGAAGGTATCCTATGCCATCTTCATAGCCAAGGGATAGGTGACACCAAAAAAGAAATAAATCAGGTAAAAACACAAAAAAAGAAAAATACTGCTGAAAATACAGGTTCAGAGAATAGGCAAGACTGTTTTTTCCTGTATTACCAGGCATTTTTCACAAAGGTAAAAACATACAGTATTCCTCTTGAGCAACATGAACTGCATGGACTATACTACCCCAAGCTTTTTTGTAGCCTAGGAAGTAGTTTAATATTATGACCACAGAATAATAAATATTCATCCAAATTTATTTTTCATATTGTAAACTGCTATGGTCTGTCCATCTTTGCTTTCCATTTCTGAGTGATGTACTCCCCTTCAGAGCTTACCATAGTCTGATAATTCCTATAGGCAAAAACCCCCGATGATGTCGTTAAAAGTCAGTGGAACTGACAGCCCATATCTTCCTACATGCTGTGTCTACATGTTGTCAGGGCAAGTTCTCCTTGGACAGTATACCACGTACTCGGAAGTACTCAGAGAATTTAGGCAGGCAGCTACATTTTGGTGGTTTAACAAGTAGCTGGTCCTCACCTGATCTGTTGTATCTTCATGCTTTAACTCTACAGCAAGTGTTGAATTCGTCTACTTCACAGTGGAACAGATACTGAGTATGCTGTTCCTTACCATCCACATAGGAATGCTAAAAGTATATGCGTGGCCAGTTACTAAAAGAGCATTGATGCTCAAGTGACATGTTGCCCCTTATCATGTATCTATACTTCAAAAAATATGAGGAAATGTAAATATCACTAATCTCAATTAAAGATAAGGTGAGCAGCACTGAAGTACTAAGTGTCTGGCTTAATTTTGAATAAAAATTTTGGAATAGACCTTTTTCAAGTTCCAATCGAGTGTCATAATCAGACTTATGAATATTTCAGGAAATAATCAGACATGATTATTTCAGGATTTCAGAAAATTCTGAACTGATATATTCTTTCTCTCAGGAACATTCTTCCACAGTATAGCAGCAATTGAAACGTCACCTATAGCAACAGTAGCCATGGGGAAATATTTTTTCTCCAGCAGTGAAAGCAAACCATTCTCACAAAATGTAGTACATACAATAATATCAAAGCAAAAATATCTCATGATGGTGCTTACCTGGAATCATAGTGAAGTATATGCTTTTAATGCATATTTTAGTTTTTTAGATGATATCTCTCTGAGTTTAATAATGTCATATATTTTGGTCTAGGCTACTCTGCCTCTTATTACTCCATGGATGATATTGGGTTGCTTTAAATACTTATATCAGCTACCTAAATAATCAGCACAATTGCTTTAGAAAGTATCATATAGTTGTTTCCTTTCTTCACCTTTGGGGATTTAAATAATCACATATTATTATATCTTGAACTTCTCTTTATAATTAGATATTGTGTTGTGTTTTCCTTATGGGAGCTTTATTTCTTTTTATGGGAGCTATATGCACTCTTCTTAGGACTTACAAACCAAGCTTGGTTATTGGATATGCACTTTCCTTCCATTCTGTTCTTTTGCGTCACAACCAGTAAGACCACTCACGGTGCTAAACACCATAGTCATGTACTGATACTGAACTACAGTAATTTCAACTAAAGGAAAACCTGCTCATCAGTCTGTGTATAATTAAGTTCTGCCTCAACACCACAGACAACAGATCTTGTATGATTAACATCCTATCTGCAAGCAAATTAAGCTTAAAGAATTAATTACTAAGTACTGTCATTGAAATAGCATTGGGAAATAAATACGCAAAGTAGTAAAAGGACATTAACTGTATTTCAAAGCTATTAGTCATTTTAGTCCTGAATCTGATAACCCAAGGATAACAACACTGGTGATACAGGAAAAAAAGGTATTTTTATGTTTCTGAGCAAATAATTTTTCATCTAATAGAAATGTATTTCTTAGCATTCATTATACCCCTCACTTATTCCCTGGAAACTTGAGAGCTAAGCTTGAAATAAACTAAAGATACGGCATTAGGTCCAGTGGTTCTCCTAAGTAAATGTCAATGATACGATTATACTGATATCTGATGAAAAATTTCAAAGTATTTTTTATTCCAACTTAGGAGTACTGACACCTGTCAAAACTGTGTGAGAAAGAGAACAAGAAAAATTAGATAGGTCAAAAAGAGAAGAGAGAAGAGAAAGCGAAAGCAAATAGTCAGCAGCTTGATGGTTAGGTTACTTATCTACGCTATAAAATCCTTCTTTCAAGTACATGGGCTGAGCAGGGATTTAAACCTCTGTTTTCCACATCACCAATGGATACCTCAAACTCCTGGTCTTGTTCGTTTGTACGTTCTCTAGTTTCATCCATACATCCTTTTCTGGAGCTGAGAAATCTTATGTCAGGAAAGCGTTATGGAAACCAACAACTATATCTCGTGAATCTTTTGTTAGATGAATCAACATTTTCCACCAAAAAGAGCAGAAAATTATGTGAAGAAGTCCTAAATCATCCTTTCTCGTAAAATCAAATAAAGGCAGTTACATAATCTTACAAGGCAGACAAAATAAATTGCCACTGTTTTTTAATGGATATAGCAAATTGTGCTGCATGCTACCACCACTCGTTCATTCATAACCTGAAAAATAAAATAGCCTTTTATAAAGGAATTTTAATTACATGCTGTAGTTACATATTATATGTAACTACATATTATATTAACTATATAATAACTACATCTATATTATTCTTTGAAGTCATAGACCCAAATGTGCAAGTATATTTTGCAAAATAAAATATTTGGTAAGATATCTATGGTTATGACTATCTTCAGAAGATGTCATAGATTATTTGATACTGACAATATGTGCAATTCAGTAAGAAATGTGTTTAGAATGCTGAGTACCAGTTAAAATTCTGTAGGGGCCTGATCCAAAGCTTATTGGTATTAGTGGAAATATTCATACTGAGTTTAGCAGATTTCAGATAAAATCAGACTCCAACACATTAAAAATTACTAGTGTGGAAGAGCTTTTTCTTTCTAAAAACACTGGAGGCAAATACATTAGTTCAAAACCAGTGGGATATCATTCTGAACTAAATCCATAATTCTAAAGTGGAACATGTGCATGATAGGTCTGAACAGTGATTTAAGACACATTTGAATTGGACTGGCTCACTTAACTGACAAGACTTGGGATTATTCTGTGCTCTAAAAAAGCATTTAAATCTGCATGCTTCCTGTTTTTCTAAGGCTAGAGATCAATTTGGGACATTTTAGCACAGTTCATCACTTATTTCTGTTTCAGAATCTAAAAATTGCTTTGAAGTATATGCCAGAAGCAAAATTATTTCTGCCCATAGATGAAATAACTCATCCTCTGTGGCTTCCTCAGATGCGGAGTCAATCTCTGCTCAGGAAAAATATCATTTTTAAAAATAGAATAATATGAAACTCCTAATTTTAAGTTTAGCACTTAACGTTCAGAAAATATTATGGGCTAAATTGCGGCACATAGTCACAAGCTCTTCTGACGGAGGCGCATCAGAGATGATCTGTCTCAGTCGGGCACAGTCTGCTCTGGGAAATAGGAGAAGGAGGAGGGTCTGTTGTCCATGGCACGTTATGCCAATAAAGTTTACCTGAATCCTGCTGGATAGGTGTTTATTAGAAAAGCATAGGGGTGTTAGAAAAATTTGTTCCATTTCCAGTATTTTTGACCCTTTCTTAAGAGTGCAAGTTCGTGCAAAATAATTTGAGCCTGTTACCTCCTTGCCTGGTATTCTCAGATATTTAATGTAAAATGTGCCAAAAGAAAAGACGGTTGGTTTATCTCTTCCGTCCCTAGCACGAAAAGAGTTCAGGGAGAGTTGCTGTCTGCTGTTCTCGAACAGCTGCCTTGCTAGCTGGTGTAAGGTGTTATGGCAGGCTTTCACACATGCACAGAAGATCCGGAGCAGTACACAGTCTGGCCCTGTGTAGATTCAGAGCAGCCTATAAATAGAAAATGTAGAATTATGTTGTATTTGAAAGAGACATGTAGTTCAGACCATTACAGCTATAGTGACATTACTACTATCTGGTTTTCAGGACATTTTCCTAGCAATTTTTTGCATAACGCTGAATTCAGAAATATTATGAGATCATTATGTCATCATCTTTATTGCTGAGGCATTGAGGCTCAATTATATCTTCCTGTGTTAGTACAGATTATAAAGAGATTTCAAATAAAGTGAAGGCAGGGCATGTTATCACTAAGTATAGGATCTCTGGATCATGCTGGAGACGGTTCTAGAGCTGTCAAAGATACCAAAAGGGTTTCACCAGTGACTAAACTGGATTTTTGAAGCCATTCATTTTGCCACCCTTCTCTTCACAGCCTTCACAGATTTAGTGCAAATCCCACAATGCCTTCCTGGCTTGAGGTTGGGAGGACACATTTTCTTTTAACAACCCACCATTGGAGCTTTTGTCTGTGTAAAACATTAGTGAATTTGGTTGATGATATAAAATGTAAAGTACAGTTGAGAATAAATATATTAAACGTGGAAATTAATCTAACATTCTTTTCCGAGAGTCCAGATTTCTGGATGGAGTAAACTGGATGTATTGCTAAATGCTTTCGAATACCATGTATGAGGACATGTAATAGGATAGAAGATGCTTATCCAAAATTTGAAAGGTGTTTTCATTGTTTAATGGCATGTGGCATAATGTTTGGGAAATGAAAGTATATAGAATATTCTCTTATGGGATTATATTTTGGTGACTTTGAACTTCTGTCTGGACCCAGAAATGCACAGTAAATGTGAAGGCTTTTTTGGAAAGTGTGGTTAACAATAGAAATGTACCTTTCCAATGAGGTATTTACTAAAGCTGTTTGAAGCTCAAAGCCTGAATAAGCAAAACAGATGCAAAAGTTGTCCCAATTACGGTTCAAGTGTGATTCTGCATATTTTTTTTTATAATTAGATAGCATATTGGAATTATAGAATTGTGATAAAGAAAGATCTGGTGAAAACTGTGCTGCCCTGATATTTTGCAAAGAGTTACTGAAAATAAGTTAAGTGTGAAGCATTTTCCAGATGGTAAAAATTCACTCCAAGGAATTCAAATTGATCCTCAAAATGTTGCTGTGTTCATGAAGCTCCTTTTGCATCTTTAAAAAGAAAATTGCAATGTATTCTAATCACTGCCAATTGTACTGTAATTTGTTAAAGGGAAGATTAAATGAACACAAAAATTGCAGGTTGAAGTTTGATCTCTCCCTGTGTTAAAAACTTGTAGTATAATATCCTGATCTTTCAAGTTTTGACCTATTTTTGCTATATTATCATGAAACTGAGCTTTCTTCAGGGAAATATCAGTAAAACATCATGCCCTTATGAAACAACTGTCAGTGTTAATTTAGTTACAGAGACATTTCCTTCAGTGTAAGTAAGATTTCTTCTAATCGCTTGATGTAAGTATTGGTTTCTAAAAAATATTTTTAATCAAAGGATTCATTATTGTGTTTGAAATATCCAAGTCAGTTTAGGATAACAATCCAATAACCCTTCTTCAAATTCCTTAACATTGCAATAGTCTTAACGGTTTAAATTGTTTTGCTGTCTAAAGTACCCAATTGAGGCTTACTAATTTTTTTTTTTTAATTTTGCATAACATTTTGTTATCTAGCATTTGGTATGTGCTTTATGCAAAGTGAGTCAATGCAAGTAATACTTACTTGATTAAAGAACAGAAACACACAGATTTAATTTGGTATTATCAGCATAATAATCAGAACTAATTCATATAATAAATGGCACATTCTTTGTCAAATGTGACTAACGCTGAAAAAACAAAATTAAGCACCTCCATAATTGAAATGTCTATAAACTCAATGTAGAGAAAGATTTTTCTGAGTTAAGCAAGTGCTTGTTCATGCTTCTGCATAGACATGCCCTGTTTCCCCAGGATTTCCAACACAGAACTTCAATGTTTTATGAAAAACAAACAAGAGCAAAAAGACTTCAGCTGTGACTGATCCTAATTCTCTCCTTGCTCATGCATCATTCAGAAGCTGATCACAGTTTCACCCATATAGGTCACAATAGTTTGTCTATCTAAAATGCTAAGCTAAGCAAAGGAAGTATATTCTTTAATTTCCATGGCAGAAGGATATGTGATGCTGCCCATAGTCTGCTGAATAGTTTCCATTGTGTTCTTCAGAGGTAGCTGCCTGTTAGTGGTAGTTAAAATGTGTTTCATGATATTTGGATCAAAGCAGTTGTACAAATGACTGTGCTTCTAATTATTAATTTAGTTCAGTGCATTTTGCAAGGAGAATTATTGCATACCTTTCTGTGTTCAGATAGTACAGCATTGTGAAAGCAAGTAATGTAAGCCTTTCAGTTTGTGATATTGAGAAATGAAGGTGCTGTTTAAAGAAGAAGATTGTTCTGGTTTTGTTTTGTTGAAGCTGACAGTAAAATACTAGAGGAAAACCTGAAAAATGGAGAGATGAATCCAATTCATTTTATAAAGCAGCTGAAGATGAGGTTCTCACAGCAACCATATTTTAAAATAAAAAAATATATATACAGAAGTATTAATTTCCATTTCTCTTAAAAGCTGAAATATGGAGCTAGACTTCTTGAGCATTTATATCAAATGAAGAGGGCAAGAAAGGCATATATCCAACAGTAGAGGAATATGTCTGACTGTAAGCTAACCTGTGACACACCGGTAAACTAATAATTGTTTTATCTTTAAAAAGACATAAGCTCCTGTCTACATTAAGCATAAAATACGAAATGCAGGCACTATAGTAGGTGACACATTTATTTTCAGATTTCTTATTAGTGGAAATCATATATAAAAAAATCAAGTATGTATTTTTAGCATGTAGCTGAGAAACTGGGTTAAATGCCGATTCTTAGAATTTTACATTTAAACTAAGCTATGTAAAGAAGAGCTGTTAGGAGCTTCAGTATCTACTTTAATGTTTGCCTCACTGCTATGATTTAGATTATTCTTCTGTGTTTGATGTTTTGAAAATTACTTATTCTAGGACATAGTTGCTGGGAATTAATCACTGTTTTCCTAACATCCTTACCACTGATCTTCTGGTCTTTAGATGGAGCCCCTCCCTTTCTAAAACACAAGGAGTGACCATGCATCTGCTGTTTTTCTAATTCAATTGAATATGCTAAATACTGAGCTCTTAGCTGTGGACCTGTGTCAACTCTTCAATTGCTTGTATTGTCCTTCTAGCTTAACATACCTGGACTACATTTCCTTCTGTGTCAAATGATGTTCGTTTGTCCAAATGAAATTCAGAGTAGCTAGGAATACAGCTTTAAGATGCAGCTATAGAATGATTGCTAAAATTAGAGCTAGCTTTATTGTAAATACAACTTTTAAAATACTGTGGGGGAAGTAATATGAATGCTACAATTAATATTCTTTTTTTCCATTACTAATGCATATTTAAATAGCGCAAGTATAGATTACTGCAATTTTTTTTGGTGAGACATCACCACAACCACATCAGCAAAATGAAAGGTGGTACCACAACTCTGCTATGACTACCCTGATTTGGTACTGCAGTACTTACTAGTATTTAGATTGCAGTGATTTTATAAAGCCTATGCTTTGCTGTTCAGGACATCAGCTGGGTAATTCAGCTCAAGAAGAGCTTCTCCATTATGTCTTACTGACATAAAACTTCCTGTGAAATTAATAAGAGAGTGGCTTCCATAAATCTTGCATATGTTATCACAGAAATTAATCCAAAATATTTTAATGCTTGCCTATTATGAAGATGTTGCTAAATATCAATGAGTATTTTTGTCTGAACAGTGAATTTAAAATTCAGCTTCCTTAATGATTCGATGCATTTTGGAAAGAATGTAAGTTGTTGATATCCGTTCTTTTCCAATTTTGTTGGCGTAAAATGTGCATCAAAACCAGACAGTTTTTTCTGATCTTATGTAAAAACATACTACTGCATCAACTGGATACTGATTCTGAATTAAGTGGATTCCCGTTCAGTGGGATTACTTTTTCCATGTTTTGTTTCATCGCAGTGGAGCTGGGTTGCCTAAGCAACCAGTAAAATACCAGGACTGGGACGTGGCTGATGCTTTCTTCCTCTCTCCTAGCCCGAAGGCAGTCCGTGCTGTGCCGAGCTCCCAGTCTCGAGTGCCCACGTAAGGGAAGCATTGCCCATCACACTTTACAAAGCGTAAAGTGAATAAAATCCCCTGGACTAGACAAAACCTGTGCTGTTTCATGTTGAGGGGTCTCCTAGGCAATACGGAGCTGGAGCTGTTGCATTGGGTGAGGTCAGAGAACTAAGGGTGCGCATCTGAGGACGTGAAGCTTCGTTAGCTCCGTTCTCATCGGGGAGAAAAATGAAGCACCGAGAAGTGGCGTGACTTGGTGGGAGACACATGCAGAATACGCATAACGTAGAGATGTGCAGACAATCACAAACTCTTGTTAGAGCTTCATGTTCTCTGCATACAGATCAAGTCTTGCCCAAAAGATGTGTAGCTCCGCGAAGCAGCGTTCCTGGGCAGGATATGTTTGGGAGTCTTGGTGGCGGTTTCCACATTTTGGCTATTGTTCGATAAAGAGGCACTTAACTGCTCCTCCTCTTGGATTAAACAGAAAGTGGATGGTAGGCCCAATACTTCAACAAAATGTATCAGTCTGGTTTATTTTGCTGCAAATTGAAAATATCTAATTGTTTGAAGTAAGTCTCCTACCTCTGTTTAATCTACAGCAAAATTTCGTTGGTAGATTATGTTGAAATAGATGGAAAATCAGAAATAACCATGTTATGTTCTTAACTTGTTTTTAAATGTATTCATTAGATTAAGTACTCTTCAGATCAGATGCCATAATATGAAAAACAGACAAATGATATATTAAAAAGATTTTGGGGTTTTGAGTTTATACAGTGAGAAAAGTTGAAATTCTTACATGAACCTTGCCTTTCCTGGCTGCACTTGATATCTCACATTCATTTTTGAAGCAACTTTTGTCATGTAATTTTATTTTTTTATGAATATTTTCCACAGGGCTGTAATAGCAGATCTTATTTACTTCATTTTCAGTAAAAATTGAGGCAATGAGAAGGTATTTTAAGAAGATAGTTATATACAGTGAAGGGAAAAATGAAAACTTTTATTCCTTTTTTTATTCCTTTTAGTGGTGAAGAAAATAAAACATGAATTTAGCATAAATTAATGGAGCGTAACTTTCCTGCAGATGCAGATAAGGAACTCTCATGCTTTAAGCTGACCTGTTTGAGTGCACAGTTCTGGTACCTGGAGGGAGAGATGATGGGTTTGAGGGTTCCATTTTTTCCTTTCCTCATCTTCCATCAGCTATGAACCACAATGGTCAGTACTATAACAGAGAGCATTTTGCAGTTGCCAAAACATTAAAATACTGTGACGGGATTTCTACAAGTTTTTCTTCCATAGCCAGGCTGGGTGGGAGTATGAAAAAGCCATGTCTCTGTTCAACGTGTCTCTGCTACCAAAGGACTGTGTACAAAGGCAATTTATTATTTTAAACCAGCCCTTTTGCTAAAGTACCTGATGGGTTTGCTTTTTGCTTGTATAAACAGTCTCTTTTTTATGGGGGGTGGGGTGGGAGGTGGAGTGTCTTCTAAAACACTTACAGCTAAACTGAAAACCCAGACCTGTGGCTGTTTTCGTATCAGGAGAAGACAGTCTTTAGAGAGACCAATCCATGTTACAGTTCCATGTACGGGTGGCTTTGCTGACACATACATAAGTTGAAATTAACTGGCCAGCTCGAATGAAAGAAGTTATCCATATACATAATTAGGTATAAACCTGGTCTTTTTCTAGAAAAAATGTCAAAATACATAGCTTTTTCTTGAAAAAATAAAATGTTTTTCCACAATTTAGGGGTTTTGAAACACCACTAATTAACATGAGAAAAGTCCAGCCTATTTAAGAGGTAATTGCCAGGATATAGAATTGACAGCAAAATTAGTGCTCTTAGGTTTTTATCATATTATTAGCCTCTTCTACATACAGACTGAACAAATCTGTTTTATGCTTCTGATTGCTAATGAGAAATATTAATACACTTACTGCAGGGGAAATCACTGACTAATCACTTGCAGACCACATTGAAAAAAAGATCTATACTCAAAAGTAAATACCAAACAAAATTGGATTTACGGCTTTATTTAGTTTTCAATATTTGAAAGCTTAATAAATGGCATTTAAACAATGTGCAGGTATGCATTCCCTTTCTGAACAGTTTCATTATACGGTTTGCTTTTTAAAGACTTGTGTGTCTTCACAATGTGACATAAATAAATGTAATAAATAAACAGAAGGCTTTGCATCCTGTTAAACTCTACATATTAGTAGTGTGAACAGAATAGAAAAATGTAGCTTAATATAATACTAGGCTTCCAAAATAAAGAGTTAGAATACTACATATCTGTTGCTAAAAAATGCCAGAGACTTCTGGCAGTTATAATTGCGTATTGCTAGGAAAAAATGAGTTGCTGCTAAAAATACTTTGACAATCTATTTTATTTACTAGCTATTTATTAAAGGCACAAATTTTAATTGTAATAAAAAGTATTAGCGCTGAAACATAAAAAAAACCCTAAAGCAAATGGTCATGTTGAGAAATACAGTCCTGAAATTTGTTCTGAGGCAGCATCATATTTTCATTTACTTCAGTAGGCTTTGCACAAGGCTTTACATGCCAAAGTTAATGGCAGTTTATCACCATTTTATGTTTTCTCAGAAGAAGAATTATCAAAAAATCATTATTTTGTAGTCATTCATGCTATCTGTGAGGAATGTGACACTCTTGAAATAATGAATATTATATTGAAAAGTGGGAGATGTTAACACCATAAGGATTAGTCAGGAGCTATTGTAACAGCTTCATGGATGTTATGTATATCAGAGGATCCTCTGGGTATTTCCAAATCCCCAAAGAATTCTGTGGGGATGAAAGAGCCAAGGACATCTGAAGTATTCTTGATCTACCTGCCAATTTACTGCAGCATAAGCTCTGGTTTTTGTACTATATGTCTTAAATCGTTTTGAGGAGCTCTTTTGGGATCTGTAGCTCATGGCACACCTGCACATGGCCTTTGAACTCTTCAGTACTGATGTTCTGCAGCACCAGTGCCTGTTCTTATGAAGGACTGGATGCGGTACGCTGTCCTGGGTTCCTCTGTGTAGCCTTTAATGATAGTATTCCTCCATCAGTGTCACATTCTCCTCTGGGAACTGAAGTTAATGGATGGTAGTTAATACAAATGACCTGTTCTGGCACAGCACAAGCGTCTCCTCTATGAAGTTCTAGCCACTATTGGAATAAGAAAAAAAAATGAGTCCAGGAAACCCAGAAGACAAAGACCTGGAAATAAGAAGCAATCACTCTGAGTTAATATAATTGTCCTTTTTCCCTGAATCAAAAGACAAACAGATGGTGCTCAGTAAAGAAAGGGCTTGTAAGATAGTTTGATAATCTTTAACACTAATGATAGTAGTAGTAGTATAACAATATCAACGGATAAGGAACTGGCTGGACGGTCGCACTCAAAGAGTTGCAGTCAACAGCTCGATGTCCGAGTGGAGAGCAGTGACGAGTGGCGTTCCTCAGGGGTCGGTACTGGGACCGGCGCTGTTTAGTATCTTTGTCAGTAAAATGGACAGTGGGATTGAGCGCACCCTCAGCCAGTTTGCCGACAACACCAAGCTGTGTGGTGCGGTCGACACGCTGGAGGGAAGGGATGCCATCCAGAGGGACCTGGACAGCCTTGAGAGGTGGGCCTGTGCGAGCCTCATGAAGTTCAACGAGGCCAAGTGCGAGGTCCTGCACATGGGTCGGGGCAATCCCAAGCACAAATACAGGCTGGGCGATGAGTGGGTTGAGAGCAGCCCTGAGGAGAAGGACTTGGGGGTATTAGTGGATGAAAAAATGAGTATGACCCAGCAATGTGTGCTTGCAGCCCAAAAAGCCAATTGCATTCTGGGCTGCATCACAAGAAGCGTGACCAGCAGGTCGAGGGAGGTGATTCTCCCCCTCTACTCCACTCTGGTGAGACCCCACCTGCAGTACTGCCTTCAGCTCTGGGGGCCCCAACATAAGAAGGACATGGACCTGTTGGAGCAGGTCCAGAGGAGGGCCACGAAGGTGATCAGGGGGCTGGAGCACCTCTCCTATGAGGACAGGCTGAGAGAGTTGGGGTTGTTCAGCCTGGAGAAGAGAAGGCTCCAGGGAGACCTTACAGCAGCCTGCCAGTACCTAAAGGGGGCCTACAGGAAAGATGGGGAATTGAACTTGGCAATCATGACAACATTGCAGACTCCTGATACAATTTTTCTCCATACTTTTCTGTGTGTGTCTGCTGCAAGCACAATAAATAAACTTTAAAATGAACACTAGCTCCAATTCCAATAAAACGTGGCTTTCAAGGACCCTAGGCAGCCTGTTTGTCTTAAACAGAACAAAACAGTAGATTGTCTGACATACTAGTCTTCTCAGTTGTAAGAATACTAGGTACTATCTGCCTCTGATTTAAATTCGTTGTATCATACTGTGTGAAAAGGGATGTCTTGCAAAATAATATTTAATCATTTACATCTTTTAAATTCATTCCATTAGAGTTAAACCATAATCATGAAACTTCACATTTTCTTTTGAAGTATATGTGCCTAGAAGTAACACATCATTATTATAGCCAAAGGGCTTTATAAAACATTCTCTAATTTTTCAGTTTACTATATATATAATGACACTTTGTATACTCTATAGTTAAATTTGTTTTCTCATATATTCAGTTCCTTTCATGTTAAAAAAGATTCCTGCAAACATTAGCAGAGAAGTAGAAAAGCACGGTATAAGCATTTTTAAAGGACTTCTGAAAAATTCAGGATTTATGGTGAAGTCTGATAAGCATCTTAAAAGATGCTGATAATACTTAGGTCTCATATAGTGCTGTTTTCATTAGCAGGTCTTAAAGCCCTTTAGAAGGATTGGTATTATTGCAGCCAAGGAAATTCAGGCAAACTAATGCTAAACTGATTTTCCAAAGTCACCTGGTAAACTACTGAAAAGGTCAGGAGTACCTCCTGAGTCACAATATAGCAGTTTTTACTTCAGACTACAGTGTTTTCTTCAGCATTCTGATTTGCTTTAGTTATGTAGTCTTCCATTAAGAGAAATAGGTTGCTTTTAATAATTTGTAACGTGGGTTTTGTGGATTTTTAAATTAAAAAATATGAAGGGTGGTATTTTTAAAGGTATCTGAGCAAGGTAGGCAAATTGAGGCAAAACCGAACTCCCTTAGTCTTTCTTGGCAGCCCCAGTATTTTACTTAAATTGTAGAGAATATTTCTACAAAACTGGCACTTGTGCCATCTTTGAACTCCCTCTACCTTGAGAACTGGTATTAAAATACAGCGTAGCATAGGCTAATTTGCTCTGGGATTTGGAGCAAGTTTCACAGCCTATTCTATGCACTGCAATGATATTGCAAGATTTCTGTAACTATGTAGAGGTTTTTTTAAGCTATCTTGGTCTGTACAGTGCACTGTAGTTATTATTATGAATGCAATGTGGTCACATCTCGTGTCCCTTTAAGTAGTTTTGGTTTTATTCCTTTCTGCTGACTTTTCATATCACCTGTTCTTTTCCTTCCCTTACCATGATTCAGCTGCAATGTTAAATATTGATGAGAGAACTGGATGCAAACAAAGGTATTCCTTTTAAGTTACAATAGAGTGATTTTTATGGATTTTCTGTAGGCGTGCAGATATGCAGCCATTAAACAAGACAGTGTTGAAGTATACATGTCTGCAGAGTTTATTTCTAGTGTACACTTGTATTAATACTTAGAGCAGAGGGACATTTTACAGAATTTCAGTACATATTCTTATTTTCATCAAATTAGTTTTCATCTCTTACACTTCTTCCATCATCTAGAGAGCCTTTCAGACAAGAGGCAAGTTTGCCATTGACCTTGGTAATGAAAACATTGTCTGTGTTTCATAAACAAGGTCTATGTATCCTCTTTTGTATCTAGAAGGAGTTGTGTAAAACCTTATTTTCCCTTAGTGGAAGGGGAATTACTGCTTGAGGTAGTTCAGATTTTTTCACTGGATACCACAATTTATATTTGCAAGGGGCAATCTCTTAACAGAATACTCTCAGTGAACAGCTGGTACACAGTAACATTTTATATCATTACAGCTGTCTTCAAAGTGATTTTATGACTCAGCCTTCGTTTGATACCAAGACTAGAAGCTTAAATTATGTTCAATTTTTCTCCCTTCATACTTCAAAAAGTTTTCTTCAGAAATAAATGACCTATATCTTAATCTCTTGATTTACATAATTCTTGATAGTGTGTAAAATTCTAATAAATAATTGCTCTCTTTCAAGAAAAAATTATTCCTCTCCAGTAGCATATGTAAAAATCAAGTTTCTTTCTAAACATGTAAAATCTTCATTCAGGTGTTGATTTGGTAGGTTTGAATGTTCTACTGTGAAAAAAAATCAGCTGAACTACCTTTTTATTCCAACACAAAATGGCTTCATATTCATGAATGTAGATGTATCATTATTATTATTCAGCTAGTCTGTGTCACATGTGCAAAAATACCTTCCAAGAAAGCACCTTCGCATTCCCAAATTCTCAAACAAAAGCAGTTGCTACCTTGAAAACTACTCTTAAATTAGCATAGTGGAAATTTGACATGATGGCAGGTTTATGAGAGGAACGTTTACAATGTACTTACTGACAGATTTGCAGTATTCCCACTGAAATTGTGGGAAGGGAATTTTTTGTAAGAAGATAGAAAGCTTTAAGCTGGAGACAGGATTATTAGAAGCAACTGCTTGGAGGCCACTGTAGAGAGTGGTGCCCTTTATGCCAGATGTGTTGTTGGAGTGGGCTATGAGAGAAGATGAACTACATCTAAAAAAATGATTGTTGGTGTCTCTAAGATCCCAGCTGTCAATTAAACACTCTTGATACTTTAGCGAGTGCTACAGAAAAGGCTCTACACGATATCCTTGTGTATTGTTTAGTCACGTAGAGGGTGTGCAAGGGCTGATAGCTACATCCAGCACTCAGTTATGGCTGGTGCTTTCAAATCAATCATAGTGTTTATACATTAAATTAAGAAGTCTGCGTAGTTCACCAGTTTATTTTAAGAATATGTGGGAGCCTAATTGTATTAACAGTCTTTGAAGTTGTAAAGGAAGCAGAACAATAACAATCTCAGGCATAACACTTCCAAACTTTTCTTGTGCTCTGTCACAAACATTGGACTTACATATTGTCAGTGTTTCCGTTTTCTGAAGAATGCAGCAGAGAGGGTGTGCAATTTCATAGCTCATCAAATAACCTTTTTGTCAAAAGGCTGAAAGGCATTGTGAAAAGGCTAAAATTCATCCTTAGATTTTGTAATACTCTTTAGAGTGATAGAACCCGAAGACTCCTTTACCTGATTAAACTATTTTCCTTTTTCCCTGCACCCTTCTCTGATTCTTTGGTGTAACCTCCATGAAGGCGTTTGTAGTCTCATGAGGATGTAGGATGAACCTTTACATTTTTAGGTTAGAGTTCCCTCTCTAAAGTTAGCGTAAGGAAAAGTAGAGTCTGTAAGTGTATGCGTGATTATCTTCTGATTTACAATGTTTGTGATGCCAAAAATAAGTATGTAGTAATGGGGATGTGTGTTTGGGATTTTTTTTGTCTAGCATAGGCCACCTCCTCACAAGAAAGGCATGGGTTCATGAAGCAGGTCAAAAATGCCTTCGGTATTCTGTTCCTTCATTTTGACCCCTTTTATCTTCTTTTCAGACTGTTGCTTGGTTGAGCTTTGCCTCCTTTGCCCTTAGTTTTTCAGATATTATTGGAATTCTTGAAGATTTTTCTTCAAGGGCCCAAAGTGGTGACTTCTGCTTGTGTTAGTCCAGAGATCAGCTATGATCTTTGTATTTGCTTCCAGCCGTACTGGAAGCTTGGCTTCCAGCTTTTTACTACTTGAGCTTTGTACTGTTTCTTGGGGTTTGGGATGTTGTTTCTTTGTTTGTTTTCCTATGGTTCTGGAGACTTACAATGACTGAAGGAGAAGGCGGCACTTGGGACTGAAGATTTTGAGCTGAGGCCCATCAATACAGTGATCTTTGTTCAGGAGTCAAAACACAGGCCATATGTAAGATTGCACAGCAAAGGAATAAGTGTATAAGGACTGAGAGGGTGTCTCTGATGACTTTGAAAAAATTCTGGCTTTGTGGCTGAAGGTTATCTTGGCTTAACAATTACCTTTACAACCTGGTTTACAGCTCAGAACAGCATGGCTGGGCTTCCCACATGGCATAGCTGAATGGATTGCTGAGTGAATACGGAAGATGTTAAGAAAACTCACTGTTGACACAGCTAAACATCTGAGAAAGGTGAAGCTTTAATAGAAAAAGGACATCTGTCATGTAATTATGATTAGCAAAGAAAAACTACCTGTCATAGAATAACTACAAAGTATTTGGGGTTATTTTATTATTTTTGATTGAGTCAGTATATAATTTTTCAAAGGTACTTAGCTACTGTAAACTTGTCATTGTTTTTTTCCTAAGTTTTCGCATGATTGTGATACTGACAACATTATTATGACTTAGTCCAGAAATTGTCTGTGACAAATCTATGGGTCTAATTAGAGCAGCAAAATCAAATGTAATACCAAAATAACGTCATTGTTATTTATGTAAGAAAAGTTGCATTTAAACATGATTGACCTCAGGCAAGGTATGCAGTAAAACTCCATGCAATTCACTTCATCTATAGAGAGACAGCAAACAGCAGTGCCCAGTCAAGTATTTGAAAACCTCAGCTTGCACCTGGGCAGTAATTTGGATTTGCAGCAGCTATGATAATATGGGAGAGGAACATGGCAGAAATGAAAGACAGAGACATCTACTTTCAATATCTTGATCAAACAAGCTTCCTGACAGGAGATACAGATGTAGCAAAAAGACTGAAAGCACTTGCTGAGCGGTGCAGTTCTGGTAACATGCAATAGTTCCCTGGAATTAGAGTTCAGATTCCCCCTTAGCTTCTGTTTCTGTGTTTTCCCACTCTCCTTTTCTAATTCACTATTCTTGAATATTTTCTATTTCTCAGGTGGTTTAGCTCTTCTTTAAAGTGCTGTCTTTTTTCTTTTTTTTTTTTTTTTCAAAATCTTCAAGCAGCTTTTCTGTATATTCCATTTAGAATGCAGTGTGAAATAGAAATAAGTGCGATCATAGGGGCTTTGCCTTTTACAAATACTTCAATAAACATAAAATTGTGAAAGAATGATCCTGTGATTAAAACTGAAAACTGATTTTCATATTTAGTGGCCTTGGAGTGGGGGCACAAGCTGATCTGTACAATGCCTAAGAACTGAGTTCATCTTCTTTTTTAACTCCTATGTGTCTACTATTGGATATGCACTTTGTTCAGGGAGATGAACCTCCTTATTCTATGCTCTTATATGCAGGACAGGTACAAATGGCACTTTCTGACCTTAAGTTTATGAATTTGAGTTACCAACTGCTGTGTGTATATTCTTTTTAAAGCTATTGTACCATATGTATCAGCTTCAGGAGAATACAGGCTAGCATTGCCTTAAACTCTAGTCCACTTTAACCAGCCAAGAGCCTTGGTCTGATGCCTATCTTTAAAATTTATAGACTCACAGAATCATAGAATGGTTTGGGTTGGAAGGGACCTTAAAGATCATCTAGTTCCACCACCCCTGCCATGGGCAGGGACACCTTCCACTAGACCAGGTTGCTCAAAGCCCCATCCAACCTGGCCTTGAACACTGCCAGGGATGGGGCAGCCGCAACTTCTCTGGGCAACCTGTTCCAGTGTCTCACCACCCTCACAGTAAAGAATTTTTTCCTTATATCTAGTCTGAAGCTGCCTTCTTTTAATTTAAAACCATTACCAGTTGTCCTATCGCAACATGCCCTACCAAAAAGTCTGTCCCTATCTTTCTTATAAGCCCCCTTTAGGTACTGGCAGGCTGCTGTGAGGTCTCCCTGGAGCCTTCTCTTCTCCAGACTGAACAACCGCAACTCTCTCAGCCTGTCCTCATAGGAGAGGTGCTCCAGCCCTCTGACCATCTTGGTGGCCCTCCTCTGGACCTGCTCCAACAGGTCCATGTCCTTCTTGTGTTGAGGACCCCAGAGCTGGACGCGGTACTGCAGGTGGGGTCTCACCAGAGCCGAGCAGAGGGGCAGAATCCCCTCCCCACTGTACACCTCTCGCATCTTGGCGGATAGTGATGCTTCCACACCCACAATGAAGATGAAATATCTTTACTTGCTCTGAGTCAGTCTCTCTAACTGTGAAGATAACTTAAGGAGAACTCATACCACAAAAAGGCTTAGAGTTCTTACTTTTCAACAGGAATTCTTGGAGAGTTAGCCATGTAGGGAAAAAATCATTGCTCTGCAACTCTTCACCTGAGAATTGTGAAGTAAAGTTGTACAAGTGTGATGGTCTTTCTTTTTTAATAGTCTTTATCAATGAATCGACTTAAAAAACTGGCAAAAAGTATCAGACCTTGGAAATGACTGATTTATGCTGAATCTTTGTCTTTCGCGTGGTAAAAACATTGCTGTGTTGGCTTTAGTATAAAGTATGGTTTAACTGAAGTAGAAGAAAGATGCCAATTTTAAGAAGCAGGCAGTTACTTTGATTCAGACTTGTATACTTCTCTGTGGTGATTACTGCATGTCTTGGGCTGCTATAACATGATAAAGCCAATTAAAGTTCAGATTGATTAGATATATTTTGATGGCACTTGCAAATTACAGACTTTTAGTCTTTATATTGATAGTCAGACTGTGAGGTTAGGTGAACTTAAATCAAGTTTCACTTAAAATTTACTTTTAAACTTCACTGATCAAAAGTCCTATCTGTGGAGTTAATTTTGGTTTGGAAATACATGGCATATTTCCTCAAATGTTTGTAGCTTACTTTTTTTTTAAGTTTGTACCAGTTATAATAAATATCCACAGAGAAGATTGGAAGAAAGGAAGCTGCTTTCAAAAAAAAAAGCCTGTATGCCTCTTTTCTCTCCACAGATTCATTCTTTGTTTACGAGTACTGTAGCTATCCCAATTACTTTAAATTTTGGCTCATCCTTTATTCTCTGAGCAGAGAAGATTTTAATAGCTTAATGCCTTGTTTTCCATCTGAAGATGGAAAGATCAGAAAATTCAATTACCTGTTAATGGGGCTAGGAGGAGGCCAGTCTACATGTCTCGGAGGTTCACTCCTTGTTCATTTAGAACTCCTGTCATTCTCCTTGGAAATACCTAATGCATGTCACTTATTCCCACCACCCTCATCAGCCTTTGTTCATTTAAGTTGGTGCAGATAGGCAGAATAATTAAATAACATAAGCTGAAGTGCTACTACTACTATAATTTTCAAGGTAACCTATTCCAGGCATGACCATCTCGACTTTTTTTGACTGTGCTTCTTTACATTAGGTGCTTATATAAAAATGCTTTCAAGACACAAGTATTGGCTAAATACTTGGCACTTCATCTTTGTATCTTCATGAGATTTTTGAAAACTAATAAAAAAAAACATAAAATCACTTTGCACATTAAAAAAAGTCCTTTTTAGGACCAATTTGAAAATCTCATCAGAAGTTTCTGGGTTTAGAATCTCTGGTCTTCAGGATGGCTCCTTTCTTTTCCTCTTATTCTTTTCTCTTTCCTCCTTCTCCCTGTCTTTTTTCTTTCCTATTATTACAAAAGGAGAGCAATAAGGTGTGTGCCCACTTTTAATCAGAAAAGTGATTAAAATGCTTTCATTGTCATTTCTCATTATTTTAACAATAAAAGCTTTTAAAAAAAATAAAAAGAAAAAAGAAAACAGCTGCCAGGTTTTGTTCTGGTATCTGTTACAGTGCTGCCTGATATATTGAGCTGCTAGTGATGCTTACTTGCCCTTTTAAAGAGAGGAAGAAGTGACTTGTGTAAATTTCTCAGGAGATTGTGATCATTTGATTTCCAGTTTATTCCAAATGAAGAATATGCTAATTAAAACAATCGTAATATTGTTTCTGCAATTATTTGTTAATTATGATTGACTTAATGAACTACTTCTGCATACTCAGTTCTCCTGAGTGTGTTTGGTACGTTAGACAATTTGCCAGAGCAGAACTTCATCAAAGAAAACACTGGAAGAATCAATGTTATTTCAAAGCAAGTTGACCCTGAACCTCCACCGATCTGTGTAACAGCAACAGTGGGCTTCAGGCAATGCAAGGAATTGTCTTTTTCAGCAACATAATGTATACCAATGTTAATTTTTCTACAGCTGTCAATTTAGTTGAAATATACAGTTGTTTTACAATCGCTTTGAATCACGAAATACCGGAACAATTAAATTCTGCTACATGACTTCTCAGCAGAAGTAAAAATAGCAAACCAGTAATAACGGAGCATTGCTAGCACATGAAAGACAGGAATCAATTATTTCATGACTTTGAAGGCTTATTAAGAAAGAATTTGTATGTCACAACTTGCCTTAAAATTAACAGTGAGAGCCAAAGCATGTAACATGCTCACTGCAATGGACCAAGAAGGTGACTTTTGTTGAAGAGTTCTTGAATGGTCAAGAGCAGGCGGCCTGAAGTTTAGTAGATACAAGACAATGGTTTGGGCAGCAATTGTTAGCTGGGCAGGCAGAGGCCACATTTTAGAAAAACTCTGCAGGAAGATGTGTTGAGGCTTAAACACAGTACGAATGTGTTAATCTATGGAAGTAAGAGACAACTTAGCACCCAAGTTACAGACCGACGCGCGTGAGAAAACAGGAGACCTCTTCTTTCCTACTGTGTTTGTATGTCTGACTGATGGACTTAGCCACTCTGTCAGTTTTAATAACTGTTGTTTTCTTTGGGGGTAAGAGAGGGAAGAAAGGAGTGTATGCGAGGAAGCTGAGTCCAAGATCTCAGACTTTTTTTCTTTAGTGACTGAAAACAAGTATTCCAGAAGGGACAGTTTGAATCAGGCCACTCTCACCAAAATTAATATACACCTGACTCACTGTGAGTGAGTCCCTTTCCAAAACAGAAACAACAGAAAGAGATATCCTAAAAGCTCAAAGGAGAAATGTGAAGGTTTTGACTCTGCCATCCAATACTGAGGAAGTGTTTGAAATCATTGTCTGGGAGATACTTCTATTATGAAAAATACCGAGGTTTGGAAATTTGTTGTTATGTGAAAGGAAAAAGCAACACTTCTAAGTTTTCGGTGAGAACAGCTGAGAGAAATGTAGCACGATCTTTCACCTTACCCCCACAAACCTTCCAGTCAGGAACCACACTGTAAATGGGAAGAACCATCTACTTGCTGACTGACCACAGGGACCAGAACCAGAAGAATGGGGGACTGTTACACCCAAAAGGCAACTGGTGACTCAGACACCTTCGTAGGCAGCATCTGACGTGTACAAAACTCTGGTGTGCCCAATCGACAAACCCATTGCTGTGAACAGAACTTCATTGTTTGTTGTTTTCAGTACAAAGGAAGTCTGGGTATCTCCTGTGGACCTGCCACTAGAGGAAGGTCCTAGTGATCCACTGGATTAGGAATAAAATGATGCGTCCGAGGAGGTCCAACAGATTGTGATTTATCCAATGAAAAAAAATTGCCATCTCTGTCACTTCCATTCTCAGGTCCCCTGATCTTTGAGGGAGATAGCTGAGTTTACCAAATTGTTTCAAATGTAAGCCTTCTAACTGTTGGTTCGTTCTACAAAGATTTTGAAGGGATTCTTCTAAAGAAGAATAAAAAAAATTAGATGATGATGATCACCTAATTATTTCTCTGCATTCGTACAAGTGTCCACTTCATAGTAGCCTGTCTGAATAGCAGTCACAGCTGTACAAAGCTTTTAGGAAATCTGTACTACTTTTTCGACCCTCCTCTATCCCTGCCCTCTTAGATATACAGTCCCTCTTTAAAAATGCTATCACTTTAAACTGTTACATATTACAGTTCATAAATATGGATTATTCCATGAAATTTTTGAGCTTTCCTAGTTGCAATTCCCTACCCTTTGTCAGAGTTCTCTCTCTTATGGCAAGTGAAATCTTCCTCAGCTTCATCTGATGTTTCCAGCTGAAAATGGGAATCCCTAGTTGTGAGATTGGTAAACCAAGACAGAATTCACAACTCTGCAGGAGGTATATGTTCATGTATCAGCTTACCTGGTATTCACATGGAAATTCCCTGTTGATGCAGATTCTGCCCATCTACATATCAAAAAAACAGGATCACAGTGACCTTTTCTCTCCTCAGCTGTTCCTCAGGTGAAATGTAAGCACACTTGCTTAAACAGCAGAAATGCATATATGATAGGAAGATCAGATCTGGCTATCTGAGTCCTTAATTCGGAGGTAAACATAATTATCGATGTTTGTTCATCGGTCTTCCTCATACTGGGTGAAACACAAATAAATTAGAGCAGAATGAAGCAATAATAACATTCTAGGCCTGTCCTGCTTCAGGTATTTTGGATTTAAGGACCTGATGAACTTGTTATAACCTATATTGAAGCATTTATTTCCTCTGACACTGTAGATAAAAACTAGCTAACTCTGAAAATAAGTTGCTTTCTAAATCCAAAGTATCTAATTACACAGTAAGGAAGTTTCATGTACTTATTAAAGATGGGCCAACAACTGGATGGGGTTCTCTGGGGAGGAAGGATTTTCTGCAACCTATTATTCCTGATATTCTGATCAGGCTGTTATCTGAGCAGAATCTGGGCTATCAATTATGGACCTATAATGAGATAATTCCCACTAATATTAGTGTATTTTCTGATCCCTTAGACTCACATTCTGTTTTCCTATTTACAGTTCCTAGACTCTTAAAATGACTTTATTCATGTATTTCTACCAGTCTGGGGGATATTTTTGAAAGCTGTACTATCTTAAATCCTTTTAGCTTGGTAAATTAGTCCTCTTTATTCGACCATGCTAATATTTATTGTCATCATGCACATTATTCCACCTATCTAAGAAAATGTTATTCTCAGTAGGTGTAACATATTTGAAAAGCATAGCTATCTGGTGCCTTAGGGAAGTATCCACCTGATGTGTTTCAGAGAGGGAAGCTGACCCTTACATTGCAGAGATGTATCATCCTTTCGTGAATGGCAGAATTCTGTAGAAGCAACTGAAGATGTTGCCAGCGCCTCCTTGTCATTGCACTTCTTTCATAGGTGGGCACTCCCAGATCTGGCTTCAGCAGAGGGGTTTCTGTGAGAACTTTCTAATCCATCTCAAGCAAAATAAGCCAGATGAACTCAACTACCCAAATTGGCACAGCTGATTTGCCCTAAGCAGATCAGAGGCCGTTCCTACAAACAGCTCTGGCAGTGGAGCTGCTGAATGATACCTTCTGACTGAAGAGCAGCAGGGTGAGTGGTAATGTTTTCTGTTGCCACAGCTATTCACTAAATGAAACTCTGTCTTCTAACTTTCACGTGAGCCTAACCGAAGATAAATCATTCAGAATTTCTATGTGTAGCCCTGGCGTTGTGTGACTTTTCAACCAGTTATGTAAGTGGGGTTTTAATTGGATTAAACTCTGCCTTTCTGTACCAAACTCTGTAGTTCAGAAATGTGGATGGCAGACCCTTTGTTTCTAACCAAGAGAACTGACCTATATTTGGAAATATCAAGGAAATATCTCTGTGGGAGCTTCTGACCAGCAACTAGTTGATCATTCAGACAGTCTTTCACAATCATATTTTTATTTATTATTTATTTTTATTTATTTAATATGAGAGCTTAGTAAAGTGTCATTTGTGATGGAGCCTGAAAGTTGATAATTGCCTTCCAAGTTCATTCACTGCTCTTCCACGTCTGAGCTATTGTAGTCTAATGCTCGTTTTTTCCTATTAACTAAATCTGAAATAGAACAAGTGCTTTTCTGCATCCTAGTAGCTTACTAAATCTACACATTGACTCTCCTAGCAGTCATAGTTAATTCATAGCAGGTTAATTCTATGTTCCAAGTGCACATATGTTTCTAAAACGTCCTGAGCTGATATCTGGGGTCAGCCAACCTTTCACGTTGTGTGCCACTCGGGTGATCTGGCTTCTTAACTTGATGGCTACTTTGGTAGAAGTATCCAACAATCATTACTTGAAATGCTGACAAGTTTTCAATTCCTATCTAAAGTAAGTGCATCTGAGTCATCTGAAGTGGGGTATGTGCACATATGCAATTATCTATTCCACAATAATGGATTCTTTGAGATCTGTTGTCTACATGGCTACTACCATCAGTACTCCTTGTCTGCTACCATTTGATCTCTAAGAAACAATTCAAGTGCCTAAACAGAGATGTCTAGACCAACTTGGACACTCCAAATAGCCTTTCTGGCTTCTTGCTACTTTTCCAGAAAGACCCAGGTTTCCAATAAGTTGCGTGTCACGTCTCAGCCCTTACAGTCACCTTGGATACCCTACTGTATCTAGAATAGCTATATATGTCTGTATTTAGTCACCTGAATCTCTTTCCTTCTTTTCACAAAATCTGCTTTTAAGCATCCTGTGTGACATTACCTTTTGAAGTAACTACAGTTATTTGTGAAAAGTAAACCTCTTTTAGAGATTGTCAATCTGCCTAGAAAATTCATATTCTTAGCTAAATTCTTTTGCACATAACTGTTTAGATTGAATTTTTTTTAAGATCATTTATGCTTTGTAAATACTTTTCAAAAGAATTTAGATGGTTATCCTTTCACATTTGCAACCCTCAAATAAATCATTAGGGGAAAATGAAGATGGAGAATCTATTTTTTTATTCCTTAATTTTCCCCACCCACTATTTATAATAAAAAAGATGTAGTGAGTTGCAAGCTTGCTAAAAGACTATGATTTTTAGTGATTAGTTTCAAAACAGTTACATGTAAGTAGTTATATAAAATTTTAGTAAATGTTCCAGAGTTGAAAAACATTGCAGTTCTAGATGTAATCTTCCATGACTGCATGTATCTACATCTGGACTGTGATTCTACAGCCATAGGTACTTTCTAGACACTTTTAATATCTATACACCTTCTGTCCTTACAGCTTTGTTTCTACTACCTAAGAGGAAATTTTGCAAAAATTAAATGAGGCCATTTGGGATGGGGGGGGGGAGGGGCGGCGGGCGCAGGCGCTTTATTTTACTTTATTTCTTATGAAAGCACTGATTCCATTCTTGCTGGCTTTGAAACATAATTATAAGGTGAAACAGAGCATACATGAGCTTGTATGTGGAATGAGGAGAGGAGAGGCAAACTACTTTGTATCACATATTAAATATCTTAAAAATACTGCTCAGATCAGAAATATGTTCTTTACCAAGGTTAGGAAAGACAGAAATGTATGATCAGTGCAAATGCCAGAACATATATTTTGTATACTTTCTGCTTTTATCTCATGCTTGGGGGAACTGAATCGTTACTTAGGCAAATCCTTCCTTCCAAAGAGAAGTGCTGAAATTGTTGAGCAACATCTCCTTTTAGAAACAGCATTCTAAAAATCATCCATTATTTTTCTAGTCTCTTTTGCCTTGACAATTAGTAAGTTTTGTTCCCAGTTGGTGGAGGGTTTTGTCATTCCTCCTTTGCATTTGATATGTGAAATATCAGGAGTGGAACAATTAACGAAGTTTCATTAGAGTCTTCAACAAAAGGGTATGGTTTCAGGAGCTCATCTGTCACATTCATATTGCTTTGCGCTGATTTTGGTTATTAAGTGTCACCAAATTTTCCTCTTATATTACTCTTCCCTGCTGTACTACATTGTCAAATTAACATGTACTCTCTGAGCACAGCCACAGCCCGCTCAACTGCTAGCTTTCTCCTGCAAGAAGAGATTACCACAGAATTTTTTCAATGCAATTATATGTGATCTTTCTGCAAAATTACATTTTGCATCAGTTTCCATTCATTTCTCAGAATTTCTTATGAAAGATTGCTTGAGTGTTACAAAGGAATACTGGCTTTTTAAAATTTTTTGCTGCATGGTAGAGTTGAAATATTCTAGTAGAATTTTAGCTTGAACGTGGGTGTTGAATTAGTCCAGTGTTTCACCTGGGGCATGTTGAACATTATTTTATCTGCCTGAAATTTTTAGCCTGTAAACATGTTAACATGTTAGTTTTCTGAAGGATTCTTATTCTGACAAGTAGGTACAAGGCAGATTCTTGTGCTGTAAAATGTGATGGTTCATGGGAGGCTGTCTGTCATTAAGATGTCTAGGAAGCATGCCTTATATAGTCATAGAGAAAGAAATTCTCATGGAAACGGCATTATGGAGGTGGCAGCTGCAGCTCTATGTTTTTGTCTATGTTGAAATTTGCAGTTAAAGATTAACCCTGTATGTGATCTACGTAAAAATTACATTTATGTCCCCCTCAAATACGGAACATACTCTACAAGCATCAAAACAAACTTCTGAAAATGTACAGGAGAGTCCATACATCTCTATAAGAGTTAAAATTAACTCTATTTGCACCAGATTACACTGCTATTGCTGAAATTTTGGGCAAGACCTATATTTGGATATTATAATGTGTTTAGGGTTAATAGTAATTACCAACTAATATCCTTCCTCACTGAAAGCTTTTTTTCTTCGTTAGAGGCTGGCAAGCAATGTTCAGAAAGCTCCATATGGAACTGTCTTTTCCCCCAAATCTTTCTCATCTATTGCAGATCCTGATGGGTCATTGTGAAACAGATGTGTAGAATGTGGACAGTGAAACTACCAAGAAGGTAGCGATAGTGAGGCAGTAAAACCCTTCAGTACACAGTCAAGTGCAGCCTGGGATGTTAAGTGATGGAGTTGGCAGTTGTGAAGCTCGTAAGAGCAAACACATGATCCGCAGAGACTTTTACTGTGATTTCTAAGGGGCTGTACGGCTTTTTGAAGCCGGTAATGTTGGAACCTGGGCACGGAGCCTGGAGGCTGCCAACACCAAGCTTGCAAACCACCTTCTGGTGGCTCCTTTAGATTTAGGAGGAAGCAGAAGGAGACACAGCAGTCTGGCTGGACACTGTTGCTCCTTTTCTGTTGTTGCTGGTGACAGTAGAAGCGCACATTCTTCGTTAATTGCTTAGTAATTGTGTTGTTATATCTCCCACACAGGTCCATGGTACCTTGCTATAACATTTACTAGAGTGAGAAAACATTGTGCTGCCTCATCAAAGATATCTGCAGCCAACATACTGCCATCAAAGAGCTGGAGCTTGGTCAGAGCACCATGTTGTTTTCTGTGTGAAAGAATGTCTTCCTGAATATTGCTACTTCAGTTTTTATACACTATGATTTTTCTGTCTTAAACCTTTTCTTGCTGATCATCCCATTTTATATCACTTTGGGAATACAACCAGTATCATCACTACTGGAGGTATTCTAGTGTGTCCAAAGCAATCTTTATCATGCAAATAAGATGATTTCTTTGCTTACCACCCTTCTATGAGAGGGTACTCTCCAAATATCACTCAGCTGTGGCTGTTAATCAGCCAACCGAGTTTGTGGAAAAGGGAGTTGAGAATACATTTTGGGGAAGATGTTACACATGTGCAGAGTGCGCTGCTAAAAACGCCTTTCTGGATCAAGTGATAACAGAACTTGAATAGATTAATAGTGCAGGTGTCACGATACAGTTGTTACCATAGCTATAGAACAAATTTCTAGTGGATTTTTTATTTTACATTAGAAAGTTGTGCCATGGCAACAGCAATGCCTGTTAAAGATGTAACTCTGTCATTATAATTTATCTATTACAGCTCTTTTCATTACTATTATTAACAACTGTTATTCTCCTGAATGTACTTTAGTTTTGAACATGGAATCTCTTGAGATACAAATGTGAATAAGCTGATTTCCAACTTTACATGAATGCAAAATTCACAGTATTTAGTATGCTCCTGGTTTTCTTCATGTGCTCTGCAGTCTTGGAGTCAGATTCAGAAAATAGATATGTGAGTTTAATGAAGCATCTGCAAATTATAACTCTCAAATACTGAAAGTGAGAAATTGTATTCCACAGAGTTCTATATATGTACCACAAGCAACGGTGCTGGGGTGCACCAGTGTGTAAATAAATAGCTGATTGAATTGCAACCCACTGCCTAAATGCCAGTTTGGTTGTATATAAACTGGTGATAACAGCAATATGTATCTGTGGCTTCGAGATTATAGCAGAACTGAATTTATTTGTAGTTCCAAATGTAAATGTTTTCCATGCAACACAGATATGGCAGTATCACGGTGATTTTCAGAAGTAATCCACTCAGATGGGTAAGCTCTACATGCACTTGTAATAATACTAAAGATCTGTAAAAATGTCATCTGTTTATGTTCTGGTATTTAGAATACTATTTACAAGTGAAAACATAAGGTGGTAAGACAAGCAGTATCTGGTGAGGAAGCAAGATCTCTTTCTGTTGACTTTTTCTTAAGATTACAAAAATTAATGTTCTTGCAAAAAGAAGAAAAAATACTTTATCTTAAACAGAAAACTTCTCTCCATTGGGATTCAATCCAAGAGCTTGAACTTCTCCACCTATTCACTCTCCCTGGTATCCCCATGCTCTTTGTTAAAGTCTGTTCTCAGACTTACTCAAAAGCCCATGAGAAAGCAAAACTGGTATCATTAACTTACTGTTCACTGAGCATAGACCTATGCAGTGTAATTGCATATCATATAATTGTAATGTAATTGCATATCATATCATTGCATATCTTAGTGCCAGTTAAGTTGGTTGAAACAAATAAAAATAAAGCATCTAATGAAAAGGTTCAAAATCATATGATAAAGTAAGGGGATAGGACGCAATAGGAATGGAGAGCCTGAATTTCTCAGTTATATCAGTAGATTTTAGATTAATTCTAACGACACAGGACATTGATCATCACTATAGACAACTTAATGAAAGGATTTTTTTCAATGCGTAGCAGTATTCAAAGAAGAAGAATAATTTTGATATGTTTAAAACCAGACAGAAAATAATACATAAAATATCACATTTTGTGCATCACTAATAAGCCTCAGAAGAAATATTGATTTCAGTATCAGTTGTCTTAAAATTTATAGCAGAAATATGCAACAATAAAAAGACACAAATCTCAGATATGGGTAATTATTAAAAGCTAAGGAAGGATTTTTTTTTCTTTTTTTTCTTTTTTTTTTTTTAAGTAAATTTGCCTATTTTAGCAAGGATACAGAAGAAGTATTATATTATCCTGTTTAGAGTTTTTCATACTTTAAGTTCTTGAGACTGAGATCTTGGATGCTCACCTGAGCAATGAAGACATGTAGTTGCAGTTTTAGATATGGCGCAGTTTGAAGAGGTTATGTAATATCTCATGCTTCAGGTCTTAGGTCAACAAATACTGACTTGGAATAAGAAAGAAAAGCGTACTCTGGCAAATTATTTTATGACTATCTATTGCATGGATTATTTTTTTCCTTCTATGATTTCTTTAGAACAATACAGTGAGTGGTAGGCTACCATACTGTTCAAAGCAGTGGTATAGTCCGTCTCTGTACTCTCATTATTCTCTGAACGTAAAAGTATTAAGCATTAACTGCATTAGGAAACTGAAATAATAATACAAATCCGTATTAAAAGAGCATCAGACTTAACAGTTATCAATTCAAAAGTCAAAAAATTCAGAATTATAATTGGATCATTGAGGTGGTGGTTGGAAGAGAGGTCTGGAGGTCATCTAGTCCATCTTCCTGTTTGGAGCAGGACTGTCATCATCAGAGCAGACCTGACTTTTCCTAGCCAGGTCTTAAAACCTCCAAGGATGGAGATGTCACCCCTCTGGATAACCTGTTGTAGGGCTGCAGTGCAGCATGCACTTGCTTCTTGCTGCTTGCAATGGTGCTCGCTTCTTAACCTTTATCATGACCACATACTTTTTCTTTCCTGACAACCCCAGTCTTCTTCATTGCCCAATATACATGTGGTTCGCATTGCTCAAAATCATGGGGTGAAGAAGGCATAGCTATGAGATCTGTGCTTCCTTTGTCGTATAATTAACAAAGCTCTTGGTTAAAGCAAAAGGTATCAAAGAAACGAGCTGACAGCTGAGGCAGCTGAACACCGCACAGACAATGCTCTATCTCTGCCAGAGCTTTTGTTATGCTGATCGAGACAGACCAAACTTTATCCAAGCAGTCATTAACAGGGTTCCATGTTTTTTCGAATGCTGAATTTGAGACATTAGAGGTCTGACCTATAGAACTACTGAAGTCAATAACAACTGTGCTTTGAAAATATTCTGTGTTATACAATATTAAGTACTCTGAACAAAGCAAATCTTAAAGAATTTCAAATTGGATGCCCAAAATTTTTGGACATTTTCAGCATTATCTACTTGTGCCTTATCTCCCATTTATCAAATTAGGATGTTATCACATTACAGCCTCACCCTAGATATGTGTGTTCATATTTGTGAACCCCTTAGATAATGGGCATCATAAAAAATCTGAGGAGCTGCTGAATAACTTGATATTCAAAGAATTTGAATGCTGTGCAGTAAATAGGTAATAGGACCACTTTTTTTAAACAAGGAGAATATAAAATGTTGAAGACCTTCTCCTTCACTGAGCAAACTTCATTCTGAACACTAAATGAAACGGGCAGTGGTTTTTTGAAGAATAGTAGATGATCATATAAAAAGTGAAATACAGTGCTGCTAACACATAAGAAGACTAGAGGTTGCACAGGCAACCTTTGTTTTCATCTTTCCTGGCTTCCTTAAAGTGTTCGTGTAGGTATTTTAAAGAAGAAAGTTATACCTACAGTAGAATATATATACTTATATATGCACAATACAATAACTGTACTGAAAGATCAAGCTGAAAATGTTCATACAATATACTCAGAGTCTCTGAATACATTGCAAACTGCTGCCACTTCAACTAACAATAACCAAAAGTAATGTTTCGATATGTTGTCACTGCATTGCTGCTAGAAAGTGAGATGCGCGCGCACACACACACACTTTCTAGTGGTCACTACATCTATTTAGTGACCACAGAGGAATGGGAGTTCTCAGAAACAACGTCTTTTGTTTACGGCAGTAAATTGAACAAATCAGGGCACGAGACAACACTGGTGCTTGGCAGTCTGTACTGTTAGACTGGTGTGTGGGTTTTGGCAAGGTTTGGCCAGTACTGAATGGTACCCACCCAGGCAGCACCCAGACACAGCACAAGTTTTAGCTGAGGCCAGAGACCGTTCCCGGTAATTGTTTGGATGGGCCAGCTCTGTCTTGAGAAGCAGGAGAGTTTAGCTTGAAGGATGTGAGCCTAGTAATTCCCTTAGATCCCAATAGTTGTTGGCTGGTTTTATTTAGTAGTGTAGATGTAGCAAAGACATTAGTGAAGATAATGTAGATATTAGTGAAATCCTTGCAATCCAGATGTCTAAGCTTTTCTTTTTCCTGATTTATTCTTCTTTCTTACTTTGTCCTGACAAAAACGTTTCTCTCTTAAATGAGTTCAATAGATAGCTGTAAAACACATCTCTGGAACAGCAGAATAGGATTCAGTTCGTGATTAAGACATCTAAATGTAGGTATCTGAACACAAACTGGATGCTGTCTCCCCTTATAGTCATTGGCAGTCTAGTCAATACAGTTAGCGGAGTACAGGGAGTGATTCACCTGACCAGCCACAACATCCAGTGAGCAGCGTCACTCTCCAGGATCCACTGACTTTATCAATCTGATCTCTGACTATGGTGGGAGTTTACGTACTTCTTACCCCTGTAGATATGTAAAATGAGATGTCACAATCTGGTGTGGAATCCCAGCTACTGAGTTTTTCATGCAAGAGAAAAACACCAGAGTCAATCATTGTTTGCATCACTTATTTTCATTTTAAATTCACCTTCAAATTTGCAGATATACAGTTAATTCAGCAACTTTCAGAAATCAAAGAAAGTGGGAATGTCCTGTGTCCTTCTCGTCCCCTGCTTTTTTCCCCCAAACGCACTTTTCTGGTGTTATTGATTCCTGAAGCTCTGTCACGTCCCACATTCAACCTTTTGCCATAACACCCCACATCTTTTTAGCTGCAAAATGGCTTAAGTGTATATTCTAGTCAGTTGTTTCCCAAAGAAGAAAAGTAGATTTTTCTAGGTTGCACTCCTAATCTTGATTAGAATTTTATCGTGATACTTTAACAAATAAGAAAAACATGTAATTTTACATTTTTAAGCTGCTGACTAGTAAAAAAGCTGATGGTGTTTTGAAGTACACACCAAAATCCTTCTTCTATCATTCATATAATCAAATACTGCCTCCTTTTAGAAGTGATATTTTGAGATTTGTGGGGGTTTTTTACAAGCAGATATTTTATCAAATAGGAGGAAACTGCTCAGTTTCTTTCCAAATTATGACGCGATGCTATGTTTGATTCCTTCTGGTAGCTAGTGCTGTACGTACAGTCCTACAGTTAGAGTCTGCATATGAACATACAATTTCTAGCAGGAATGAGATGAATGTATTTATCTTTAATGAAGTAGTTATAGAGATGTGACTGTTAGTGGAAACACAGTTATTCTGAGTAGAATATACTAACTTAATGCTGTGTGGATAGAGTTCTGCTACACACACCAACACTTTAAATGAGGCAGCACAGGTAGAAAAAGTATCTTTTTTTTTTTTTTTTTTTTTTCTCCTAGTCCTTACAGCCACAGACATAAAAAGAGCTATAAATTTTTAATAATCCACTCTGAACTGTGCCAAAAAGTACTTTTTTTTCTGTAGATTCTTTTTTGTGTGTGTGTTAAATTGCATATAAAACTTGTTTCTAAAAGTCTTGATTTCCTATTCATTTTTTTCAGTGGTTACTATTACTCTGAATCTATTCTCGAAAGTTCCCAGAAATAAAAACAATGCTCAGATCTAGTCTTTAGAGACTGTCAGTAAAAAGGCATCATAGTGGAAATTCACTATTATTATAATGACTATAAAAAGAAAAGTTACTAACAATACTCCTGACAATACTGGTTCTTCATGTGTTTTACTACCTACAAACTAACTAGCTAATTCATCATAGTAAACTGTATAATTTGTACACATTTCAACTCAATAACAAATTAAGAGACACCATCAAGTTGATGGAATAGCAATGACCTATTTTATTTTATAGATTTGTTTTTTCCTGGAATTTATGTGTAGCACTGAGTGTTTTCAGCTGTTTTTCAACCACTCAGGATAAAATAGTCAAGTTTAGGGACAGAATTGTTTTTTAAGAGACTAATAAATCAATTCATGGCGTAAGCGTCTTTTGTTTCTGTACAGAAGAAAGAACCAAGCAGCATACCAAAGTCATTTTGAGGAGAGTAAAGGTTTTGCTGTTTGTGGTATTTTATCGCCCTGGTTTTTTTACAAGGTACTCTCTCATTTCAGAGTGTCTTTGCCAGGGAGAAACATCCACTGAAAGTGAGCTTCCTGAAGGACACCCCGCTGAACAGTTTGCAGGTTTACTTCATGGATCATCACCTGTGTGTGACCCACCCGAAAACCCACTCCAGCTGTACAGCAAAGCAAACCGGTGCGGTGGCCCACTGGAGAAAAGCACTTTGAGCAAGGGCACGGTGCAGCAGATACAGCTACGGAAAGAAAGCAACGCTGATCCTCCTGTTAAGAAAAAAAAACCACCAGTTGTAAACAGAACCATATTTCATACTAAAACTAAACCAGTCGAAAATCATACGTTGGTTGGCACGTCAGCAAGGATAAGTGAACAGTGGGTTATTACCGCTGGGGGATTTGTGGAGCGAGCGTGCACACTTGGGAGAATACGGTCGTTACCAAAGACTTTGCTTGAAATGCATTTGTGCAAAAATGTTTCAAAATCTGATTCTAATCTTATCACCCATCCACCAAATGACAAAAAAGCAAGAAGCAACTGGAGTGAACCCACACCAAACCAACAGTGCTCCAAAGGGAATTCAGAGAGAACACCTTCCTTTACATCAGAATGGGAAGAAGTAAGTTTTGTTCGTTTTTAAGTACGAGCAAACATATGGTGTTGTGAAAATGCTGTTATTGTTTTCAGTTTCAGACATAAAATAAAAAGTGAATCTTCCACACTGCAAATCCTCAGAGAATATGTCATAGTGTAATGCATGGTAGTTTGACAGCTGGCACAAAATGCCATGCATTTCTGTTCAAAATGCTGCACGTTTAATGAAGTCTATTGTTTCTATAGCGAATGAAGTTAACCAGAAGTAATTCTACAATTTGTCGTGACATTGAAATTATTTTCTACTAAAGCCCTAGCCACTGACACTAATAAAATTGGTAAAATTCGTAGTAGCTATGCCCATTATTTACATATTTGCTAATTATTTCCCACTACGGCAATGCCTGCCAGCAAGAGATAAAAGGGCAGGAATGGAGAGTCTAAGATTTTTAGGTTGATTATGCATTCTACAAACACTCCCTATCTAACGTATATCCTCTAACTGGTATGTAGCCTGTGCACAGAATGCTTGGCATATACCTGACTCTTGTGTGAAGTGGGAATACACTTATAGCTACGATGAATTCGGGACTATTAAAAGAAATGTCCACACTGAGTTTGTAGTACACATGCTTGCTCATACAAGAGATTTTATTTTAGTTTTAGAACTAGATTTAAAATAATTTTTAGACACCTTATTTTTAATTTTTTTTTCTCCTGTGCTAAATTTCAAAAATGTAAATGATTCTTCATAGACACAAAAGTTCCTATCTTACTGAGGTAAATTAAGAGTGGGAAATGTTTAGATCTTTACTGCTATTACAGAGAAGCAAGAATTTCCCTTTAAAACAACTGCTATGGGGAAATGTATATATCTCCAGAGTGCTATTTTATTTCAGAAAGAGCCCAGAGCTTGTTTGTGTGATTGGTTATTTTTGTAGAAAATAGTTTCCAGCTTATCTAAATGTTGGGTTTCACAGGGCATCCAAAGGTAGTTGTTGTTGTAAAGGAGATACTTTCTCAGTGGAAAGATGCTTAAGATCAGGTTTTGATCTCAATAACTTGGATATATTGTTATGAAATATTGATACCAGTCAGGTCCAAGTTTGCTTTTTTAGGGGGACAGCAAGGTTTGATTGTTCTTAAGAGTAAGAAAAATGTAGTTTATTTAAAAAAAAAAGTTATGAATTTTAAATCTGCAGATGCTGACATAATTCCCAGATTTTTCTTCTGTCACCAGTGACTAATACATAGTTTTTAAAAAGGAGACAGTTTTCCTAATAGTCCTAATATTAAGCTCAGTAAAACCTGGTTCACTGTGTCTGCATCCTTAGACACCACCAGCCTTTTGATTCACTTTTTGTTTTGTCCTGTTCTTATGGCAAATAAAATAGGTATAATAGTGTTGACATAGTAAGTTCAATGTAATTTAGCAATGTGCAAATGAGTTTTGGGATCAATGTAGTGCTTCACAAACAATACCATTCTGCGGTATGTGGGGACACAGCTGTTTCATACCTATTCACTGGCCTTGGGGCAGATGGAAAAAAGGGAGCTAGGAAATTCTCAGGAAATCTTAATTGAACAATTGCTTTAGTACTTTATAACACACAAAGCAATATTCTTATGTGTTAATATTACTGCTTAAATGGACCTCTAGTGGTTATACCTAGATGACCAGAGTTGTCAGTATGAAAGGAACTGTACTGTAGACAAAGAAATACTAGTCTCAAGCTTTAGCTTTTGCTACCATAGAAATGTTGCAAAATAAAAATCAGTGGAGAAATTAATTGTCTAC
Organism: Harpia harpyja; assembly: GCF_026419915.1. Taxonomy (NCBI): domain Eukaryota; kingdom Metazoa; phylum Chordata; class Aves; order Accipitriformes; family Accipitridae; genus Harpia; species Harpia harpyja. Next base: position 2,815,705 of record NC_068962.1, read on the forward strand.
CTTTTGATTTCTGCACTTTGCAATTTTGATTGTTATTTTCATAATGAGAGTAGTAATGCCAGAAATTTATGCATGCAAAACTAAAATAAAGTAACAAAGATGGGGCCCATCAATTGTTTTCACTGTTCTCTCTTTTGTAGATTGATAAAATCATGAGTTCAATAGATGCTGGAATTAATACTGGACTGGGGGAGATGAATGATCACACTACAAGTAAGGAAAAACAACTGTTGTTTAATTTTGACTTAAATGTCTATAGGGAAACTGTGGATAAGATATTGCTAACTAACCCACTGTGTTGAAATAATTTGTAGGTATTTGAATAACCATGAACAGAATCAATGTTGTTTACTGTTAGAGATGCATTAGGCCCAGTATCCTGGAGCTGTTACTTTAAATAGCATATTGGAGTCATTAATGTTGTTTTGAAATCTTACCAGAAAAAATATTCCATTAATGTCTTTGTACTGAAGCCTTTCTACTAGGGGGATATTTTTCAATCTTTTTTTAGCTGAGTTTTTGTTTGGAATGATGGGACCCTGAGTATATCCAATAGCTCCTGACACTTTTTAAAGCATTATATTATCTAATGCTGCTTTGAGCAAATATTTGGCACAAGGCTGAAAATGTTGCTGACAGCCAGTGACTGGTGTTAGCAATGATGGGAAAATCTGCAAACCTCCCCTACCATGGTGAATTCTAAGAACTCTAAGTCATGACTAGCCTCTTGGTTTGTCAGCATAAACCTGTACAACTGTGTTAGTAAGAATTTTGGAAGTATTTTACTATGTCTTTTTCCTAACACATGGAAGGAAAACTGAGTTGTATGTCCGAATAATTTGGTCTTGAGGCAAAGCTATGTCAGCTCACCTGTACTGATACATCCCTGCTAGCAATTGCATGCAGTTACTTGGGTTTATGTATTGGGCAGGAGACTATGTACCTTATCGCTTAAAATTTAAAAAGAAAAGTATTTTAACAACCGTCCATTTCACGGAGCATTGTACCTGTACAGGACAAAACCACGTCTTACCAATTAGAGTTGACACAGCTATTTTAACAGTAGCTGGACAGTGAGAAGGGAATCTAGGAAAAAGGGAAAATAACTGCAGTGAATACAAATATAATTGCGGATCAAACAAGCAGATTCAGATTATTTTTTTCTAAAGGAGTAAGGGTCAGTATTATGAAAAGTGCTAGGCATGTTGTCCTGGCAGGCTACTTTGTTCTTTCTGAAACTTGCAGTGTTGAAAAGGAGAATTATTCATAGAGAAGCTCTAGGTTAGGAGATAGTTAATAATCTCCGAAGATATTATAAGTAATTCAGGATTTGCTGCTTACTATTTTTATCATGGTAGTTGTACTGGCTCTGGCTGAGATGGAGTTAATTTTCCCCGCAGCAGCCCTCATAGTGCTGTGCTCTGTAGCGGTAACTGGAAAGGTGTTGGTAACACACCAGCGTTTTGGCTACTCGCGCAGCATCAAGGCTGCCTCTCCAACGTTCCCCCTCACCAGCAGGCTGGGGGTGGGCAAGATTTTGGGAGGGGACACAGCCAGGACAGCTGACCCAAACTGACCAAAGGGATAGTCCAGACCATAGGACGTCTGCTCAACATTAAAAGCTAAGAGAAAGGGGGGGGGGGCATTTGTTATTATGACGTTTGTCTTCTGGAGCAACCGCTATGTACACTGAAGCCCTGCTTCCCGGGAAGTGGCTGCACATCACCTGCTGATGGGAAGTAGAGGGTAAATATTTTGTTTTCCTTTGGTTCCACACATGGCCTTTGCTTTTGCTTTATTAAACTGCCTTTATCTTGACCCATGAGGGGTTTTTTTTCCCATCTCACTTTCTCCCCTCCCCATCCTGCTGAGGAAGGGAGTGATAGAGCGGCTTGGTGGGCATCTGGTGTCCAGCCAGGGTCAACCCCCCAAAGTCCTTTTTGGTGCCCAATGGAGGGATCCAGGAATTTGAGATAAGGAGAGTAATTGGGAGAGGTAACAGGCAAAACATGGACTGAACAATGTTAGAGATCGGGATGATTGTGGGGAATTTCGATTGTTGTAATTGTGGTGAAGAGACAAGGGGTGGATTGTGTGTAAATTGTCCACTTTCATTCGGTGTTGTAATGACGGTTTTGGTGTGGGAATCTTTTTTCTGGTGATGTGAGTGAAGTTTGTGAAGACTGTGTGATGAATGTGGATTTTAATGACAATTCTTAAATATGTGATTCACAGAGGCGAGGGGTGGAATGTATTGGGTTTGCATGGCAAGGTTTTGGTATCGGGTGGGGCACAGGGGTGGCCTCTGTGAGAAGCTGCTAGAAGATTCCCCTGTGTCTGATAGAGCCAATGCCAGCTGGCTCCAAGTCGGACCCGCCGCCAACCAAGGCCAAGCCCATCAGCGGTGGTGGTAGTGCCTCTGGAGAACATAGTTAAGAAGGGGGAATAGCTGCTGTGGAACAGAAACCGCAGCCAGGAGAGAAGAATGAGAATATGTGAGAGAAACAATTCTGCAGACCCCCAGGTCAGTGCAGAAGGAGGGGAGGAGGTGCTCCAGGCGCCGGAGCAGAGATTCCTCTGCAGCCTGTGAGGAAGACCATGGTGAGGCAGGCTGTCCCCCTGCAGCCCAGGGAGGTCCACGGTGGAGCAGATCTCCACCTGCAGCCCGGGGAGGTCCATGGGGGAGCAGATGCCCTGTGGCCCCGTGGAGAGAGGAGCCCACGCTGGAGCAGGTTTGCTGGCAGGACTTGTGACCCTGCGGGGGACCCGCGCTGGAGCAGTCTGTGCCTGAAGGACTGCAGCCCATGGAAGGGACCCACGCTGGAGCAGTTCGGGAAGAACTGCAGCCCGTGGGAAGGACTCACGACAATTCGGGAGTGACGTTAAGCCCGGGAAGAAGGGAAGGGTGGGGGGAAGGTGTTTTAAGGTTTGGGTTTATTTCTCCTTCTCCTACTCTGATTTGATTGGTAGTAAATTAAACTAATTTGCCCAGGTCAAGTCTGTTTTGCCCGTGACAGTAATTGGTGAGTGATCTCTCCCTGTCCTTATCTCGATTCATGAGCCTTTCATTATATTTTCTCTCCCCTGTCCACCTGAGGGGGGGCACGATAGAGCGGCTTCGGTGGGTACCTGCATCCAGGCAGAGCCAACCCACCACAGTAGTACACAGGCACCAAATGCAACATCAGGCATCCATTAAGGTGCACAGCAAGTAAGAGCTATGAAAATGAGACAAAAGCAAGTGTGCGTACGCAAATTTGCATAACTTAGTGATGTATAAGCACTACTCTTTCCCTTCCTATGACTGATCACTGCTTTGCTTTTTCTACTTTTTTCTTTTAAGATCAGAAAATATCTCAAACTCTTGTCATCAGCCATTTTGTGGCTTCTGCATGCATTATTTTTCTTGGCATTCAAATGTGGCATTTGGTTCTTCAGCTCTTTCAGTTGGCAGGAGATCCACTCTTTTCTTCACTTCTTCTTTTCCCAGAGGGGACTCTGAGTCCCAACTTTTTTTCTATTCGTTGTGCAGCTTCCTGCAAACCAACACTTTTTTTCTTTTATGTCAATTCTTAATGGTCTTTAGCTAGTTTAGAATGATAATCTGGTTTTGCTCTTAATGAAGAAATCAAGCTATGTACTGTTAATCAAAATACAACTACTTTTCTTTAAATTAAGTCAATTTTGCCGTACATACAGACTGGACTAAAGACGTTTCTTTGCTATAGAGCTGGTGTATATGCAGGTTCACATGTATGTTTTCTACTTTTCATTCCTTTATGCCTTTTCCAGGTTCAGTCAAACACAGATTAGGCAGCAAAGGGAACTATTATAATATCGAATGCATTAAATGCATTAGACCAAACATGTTATATTTCAAGTATATTCTTATTGTTTTATTAACAAAATAATAGGGTTATCTAGCAGAAAATAAGGAGTCTTTATTTCTCACCATTAGACTGGAGTAACCAATCAAGCGGAGACTTGTTGCAGTGATATTTATATATTTAACAACAGGTTTTACTTGACTTAAGATTTTGGCTTGTGTTAATTACCACTTATTAACTACCACAAGGCAATACACAAGTTTTTCTCTACTGATAATACAACCTAAGAGATTTTTTTGATAGGTCTTTGGCCCCAGTGAAGGGGTTGCTTTGAAGTTTTCTGCAGCAAATCAACTTTTTGTGTGTGTGCTTCTTCTATTTAAGCTCCTATAGTTTATTGGCAAGAAGCGTCTAAGGTGCCTCGGCGTTCCTCAGAGGTGCCTTACATAGCCCCTCTCTACTTACTTACAGATGCTAGGATTGTCTGAATCCCTATGTGTTTTACTTAGGGTTTTATCTGTCCAAGCGTTGGAGTACTGAGGACCTAAATTCCATCCCAGAACTTCTCGTTCACCTTCTCCCTTCTCCTTCCTGGCTCTGTGCCAAGCATAACGCAGCCAAATGTAAAGATCTGGCTTTTGCTTAGGAATAAAAATTAACTAGTATGGTATCAAGTAATACCATTTTGAAATACTTCGTCAGTTTATATATAAATATGAGTTTTGTTAGTTTTAATTGAATATATGTGTAAAAAAGATTATCCAGTAGAGATTAAAAATAATGTATTTAATGTTCAGAGTGTACAAGTCAAAGAGATTTCTCTTAGGGTTGAACTGAAAAAATCTAGATTATTGAGCAGTATATTCAGGAAACTTCACTTTTCTTGCCTAATAACTTTTTAGCAAACAGTAAAATTTCTGCTAATACTGAAGACCAAATGTAGCTTGATATGGAATCCTTCATTTTAGTATTTATTTAGTCTTGTACATCATATAATACTTCTGTGTTTTTATGAACTGTTAGTAAAAACAAAAATATATTAAATTCAAGCACAAATATTCTTAATCTACCAGGCATGAAGAGCTTTTTATCCTACATAGTATCTCATGCTCAGTGAAAAATATTTGAGAGGAAATATATCATACACTGATAATTCAATAGCTATATTTAAAATTAGACAATGATGACATCTTGTGATGAAATCCTTGAATGGATTTACAGGAACTTTGGCCTATATTTTCCTACTGGTGAAATCTGGAAAGACTTCTTTTAGATCTCCAGGGGAATCTCTTAAGAAGCAATTAGAGGAGCAGTGAAAGGAGAGAATCAAAACCAGCTGAGTATGGTTGCGAGGACTTCATCCGCAGCATGCATTTAGAAACAAAAAAAATTAAAGCAGAGCTTTGAGTTTGGTAGCAGTACAGGTACTGGAGGAGTAAACTTGAAACTACAGAGGGGAAGATGGCTGCCAATGTTCTCTGAGGGCATGTAGCATTCAACATCTGAATAGCTTACTGCTGAAATCAAAAACAGGAGTGCTGACCAGGGAGCAAGTAAGAACTAATCTCAATGATTTAAAAAACCAAACCAAACCAAAAACCAAAAAAACCCAACAACAACAAAAAAAAAACCCACAAAAAAACCAAACCAACCCCCCAAAAATCCCCAAAACAACACCCCCCCCCCCCCCCACTAGCCCACAGAGTACAAAACCTCTGTTACCAAGAGGAAATAAAAGATGGTGCTGGCTAGTGACCTTCTGCTCAAGGTGGAGACATCTGCACCACCTGGCACTTACATTATGGCTGGCGTGTTTCTTCACAAGATTCCAAATTTGCCAGGTTGCAAAGGATTCTACCGATCACTGGTGTGTGATAAAGAATACTAATGATACTGCCAAGAATGATCCTAAGCAAATCCAAAGTGCTTATAAGGCTCTGTGGCAGTGGATAAAGAGGTTGAAGATTCAAGAGACATTATTTTCTCTCCTCTCACGTCCAAGTCAAGCATCAGTCAGATACACCCTAAATATAACTACGTGGCTTCTATTCTGAGAGAAGAGAACTTTAAGTTAAGAACCATGTGGCAAGGACAAAAAATCTTCATCTTAAATAATGCAAATTGGACGTAGGTCTAACCTCTGAGAAAGACAGGATTATTTAAAACAGGATTAAAGAAGTGACTAGACAAAGAGTCATGGGTCAGTTTGCCAGGTATCTTAACTGTTTGTATGCTAATGGTAGAAGAAAGAGGAGTAGAGAAGAATTAACAGAAGAATTAATGAGGAATAGACAAGAATTAATTGAAGATTATGACAAAATTGGCATTGTAGAGAGTTTATCTTATATATTACACCAGTAGTCCAGTCATGCAGAGGACAACTTCTTCAGTAAGAAGGGAAGAAGGGAGGAAATGTTGGCTTGTATTTCAAATATATAATGGTTGCTTTGAGTTGAGATCTCGAAAATAGGATTAGTTAGAGCTGTTAAATATCTGTTGGTGTCCAGGAAAGAACATGGTTGTTCTTGGTATGTATCCAAAGTCATTGGACTTGATAGTAATGGGAGATTTTAGTTACCACGGCACTTATTGGGAAAGAAATTACAGTGACAGACTGCCCAGGGAAAAAAAGTCTCAAGAAGGTAGTGTCAATAAATTCAGAGAATTTATTTTAAAAACTCTTTAGGGTGCAAGTTAAAGAGAAATCTGTGGGTTCTTGTTGCGGTTTAGGCCCAGCTGGCAACTAAGCACCACGCGGCTGCTCGCTCACTCCTCCCCCACCCCCGGTGGGATGGGGAGGAGAACTGGAAGAAAAAGGTAAAAACTCATGGGTTGAGACAAGGACAGTTTAATAAGACAACACAAGGAGAATAATAATAATAACAGTAATACTAATGAAAGAATATGTAAAGCGAGTGAGGCATGACGCAATTGCTCACCACCCGGAACCCGATGCTCAGCCTGTTCCCGAGCTGCGATGCCTCCTCCTTCTCCGGCCAGCTCCCCCAGTCTATGTACTGAGCGTGAGGTCATGTGGTATGGAATATCCCCTTGACCAGTTTGGTCAGCTGTCCTGGCTGTGTCCCTTCCCAGCTTCTTGTGAAAATTAACTCTATCCTAGCCGAAGCCAGGACAGTTCTTTAACAAAACACTACTAAAGACCATAGTACAAGCTTCACCAATGTGAAGAAAAGAAACTGTAAAAGACCAGCTTGGCTAAATTGTCATCTTTTCTTTTGCCTTAGACGTGATGAGGAGAATTTCTCTATTTACGAAGCATGGTGGAATAACACATGCATGTAGAGACAAGTCAGAAGTGCCAAAGCACTCAGTGAGATGCAACTAGCAAGAGAAATGAAGATTTCATATAAAATAATTATATTAGTACATTAATAGGGAGAAGAAGAACAAAGAAATCTTTGGCCACTAAGAGGGGTACTGCAGGAAAGGAAAAGCTGCTCACAGTAGGTGCAGAGAAGGCAAAAACGTACAATGACTTTCTATCACATGTGTTTACTGAAAAGGTCATTGGTGAGCATGTGACGTGCCCAGCTAATCCTAGGGTGAGAATCTCAATTGTAGATAAGGAAAGAACAGGTTATATAGGTTAGGTATCTTAAAATTGATTTAATGAACTTCATTTTGTGTTATATAACTGTCTGAAAAACTTAGATCTGTTAGTGGGTTTCTGTGAGAATTCTTGCAGAATGGATGAGGTACCAGCAGACTAAAAGAGAATGATGTAAAACTTATCTTTAAAAGGGGAAAGTAAGGAGAATGTGGGGAATTATTTTCAGTTCATGGAAAAGTCACTGGACAGATAAACTACTTAAAGTAGCTAGAAAATAGCAAAGAAGTAAGTAAGAGACAACATGGATTTGCCAAGAGCAAACCTATCAAAGCAATCTAATTCCCTGCTAGGAGCAGATAGCAGAATTTGTAGGTAAGGAAGGAGCAGTAGATGCCCAGTATTTGGACTTCAGTTAAGGTTTTGACATTGTCTCATGTTTTTCTTGTAAGCAAGTTAAGGAAACGTGGGCTTGATGAAAATAATGGTAGGTCAGACAGGTGAATCTTATTCTTAATGTCTAAATTCAGACTTCTGCAGTGTAGGCTGCATTGAGTACATCTGAGCCACTAATACTGAGTTAGATAAGCCGGCACTTCTTCGGTATTGTTCATCATATCTAAATGTCTGAAGCATGGGAAATGGCACTACAAGTATCTATAAAGAGAGCCTAGAGGATCTCCTCAGACGTAGCTGTCTAAAACTAGCTGAAATGAATCTCATCCTCTTCTCCCCAGAACAAAATTATAAAGGCAATGTAGTGAAGCATCCAAATAGGTTATTAGGGAGTTTATAACCTCTGTTACCTTCAGCAGAGTCTTAAAGACCTCTGGATATTTGCCAGAATTAAAAAAAAAAAAAAAAAAAAAAGAGGTTGGGGTATAACTGACCTTGGCTGACCTTGTGTCCCTTGAGGGGACACATTTGAATGGATTAGGTCACTGTTTTCAGTCACTCTGAGTCTATTTTGTAATGATTCTGTGACCACTGTGATAACATGATTTAGATGGAACCTGTCTACAAGGTAAAGCAAAAAGAAGAAACACTTCAATTTCATATTTTCTTTGCCTCATTATAAACAATTTTTCTACAATAAAGAAGTCTTTCAAGACATGCATAGCAGTATTTCTGTGTTAGTTGGAGTTCAGTAGCTGTTCGGAGGTGTGTGATTCAGAGTTTATTTACATTTGCAAGTCACTTGAAAGGGAATAATCAAGAAATTATCTACTTCAGAGAAAAATTTTTTTTTTAACATGGGTAATGGATATCATATCATCATGATTAAAGCAAGAATTGTTTCAAGTCAGAGCAATGAAAATAATGACAAGGAAAATAATTGTTGAAGGTCATTCCATATCAAAATAAACTACAATCAGTTTAGGATTCTGCTGGGCTTTTGAGAGAACCACTTCTGTCAAATATGTTCTAGCACATGGAGGGTGATTTATGATTTTATAATTCTGCTAATCGTGAATCCTTTTGTTTGGATGCTATCCATAAATGCACTATCCAGTTGCTGTGTGCACACAAGTGCACTGTAGTCAGGATTTCTCTGGTCAGCTGAGCATGTACCTACCCCCGAATGCCCTCATTGTTCCACCTAGAGGCATACAGGGTACAATTTACTGAATTATCTTCTGTTTCTTGATCTACAATTTTGGCTTCGAACATAATATACTGGCAAGCCTTTTTCTTACAGCTGAAATAAGCAATTTCTTACTACATTTAGCAAGTTTGGTTTTTACAAAGTTTATTTGTTGCCCTTTTGTGAGAACAGTGCTTTTCCTTATGCTTGGAGGTAATCCTGGCATCACATTCAGCATCTATATCTAAGCATCAATATCAAGGCTCCAAACTTTGCTCACTGAGGCTACCTGAGTGCCTTTCAAAGATCAATGCTGCTTGTTACTGGAAGAGGTGTATGCAACAGAATTATACCAGACTAAAAAAATCACTTTGAACAAAGCTAGCAAATTTTCTAAAATATTTACTTTAGCAGTATGTATTATCACATCTTCAACTTCAGAGAAACCCATGAGTTGGCTCTTCTAGAGCTACTTTAAAACCAGAAGGACTCTGGGACACTGACAGATATGCCTGAGTTCACTGCACGTGAACCATATCTCATTTGAAAGTAGCAGAGCTGCAGTGGGCTGTGCTGTGTTCAGAAGAAACCCTGCAACTACAGTTTGCATCAAGTTTTTCCGCAAGCAAGACTTTATTGCTTCTGGATGTGCCCACTACAGATGCATGTTTCTAGTTCATGTAGTGCATATTTAATGCCAGGGAATGATAGTAGTCATTGAGCACTGTATTAGAGTGCATTTTGTAGTGTATTTTTTCTGATCTTTGGTATCAGGATGAAAGTTGTAGGCAGTCATCATACAAAAGTTATTTTCTTTGTTTATTTTGCCTTCTCTACTGATATGACCAAGGCTATTGTCATCAATGACTCCTCCTTCACAGTGTGGGGAATATTGCAAGAAATTTGACTCTTCAGATTTGTGAGAGACATGATTTTGAGCACAAAGGTTGGGAAAGTAAAGCAGACTAGGAAAAGATGGAATCAGGTGGGGCCACAGCCAGAAAAGCTGAACGAGAGGAGGGAGAGTTCACGTTATGCCCTGTACAGCTGCAACACGTAATGGAAATTGCGCAGACCTTTGCCAGAAGCTACATGCTCAGTTTCTTCTCTTTCTTCCATCTGCTCCACTGCCACTACTCAGACATGAAGCCTTCATCTTCCCTAGTATGATTCTGCCTATAAAAGCTAAAATTTCACTCAGAAGTCAAACTTTCTTTTAGCAGATGAAACCTTGTTAGGCTGGTCCTTTTCTGTTTGCTGCCATATGGTTGCAGTTTTGGCAAAGTGGTCTTCCTCCAAAGCTGTTAATATCCTCCCTCCTCCAAGGGCAGAAAACAGATATAAGTACTTAATTAAGGCAGAATTTTAATTAGATACGCGTAGGCATGTTGGCATAAGGCAGTTTTCACAGTGGTAAGTTATATACTTGAAAGTATATACCTTAATTGTAATTTACTGTCTGTTTTGCAGCAGTTACTTCCCCTTTTAAATCTCCGTGTGGTTAAACTAAGCACTTTGATAAAGTGGATTTAATTCATAGATTTTAATAAAATGAGCCATGCACCCTCTCGCAAAGTGGGAGACATCTTAAGCTTACAGTTTCGAACCCACAACTCTAATTTTGCAGTAGCCAACCACAACAACCAGACTGTAAAATAAGGATAACATCACTTCCCTCTCAACTTCCACCTTCCCTTTGAAGCTGATAGGCTGTGCAAAAAGACCAAAATATCTGTTGCATCATAAAGACGAAAAAAAAGAAAAGGCAGAGGGAACCTGACTCTAGCTGATAGAAGAGGGACATGATGAGAGGAGACAGCTCCAGCAGCTGGTCTCTGCTCCCAGTGCTGTTTGATGCCTCCTCAATCGGAAATGCATATGCAGTTTGAAATTTTTAAACTGCAAGTCTATGAACTCTTTACCATCAATTATAGGACTGCACTGTAGGGAACAGAGCCACACATTTGGGGATGATTCTGCACTTCCTTGTATATTATTAACAACTGCAGAGCGAACGTGGAATTTTAAGTCGCAATGGCAGAACTGCTGGGGGGAATTCGTGCAGCTAAAGTCAATATGAAATGTTACAGAAGGCGAAGGTGATTCTTGTTTCAGGCAAACCTGTTTACAGTCACTCGCGTTCTCTTACGAATGTCACTCAGTCTCACACTCCATATTCAAAAGCATCAAGGTGTGCACGTGTGTGTGTCCAGGTTGCCTGTCCACGGTCACTTGTGTATGACATGGCAGGCTGACCTCATTGCGTCTGTTGGGTTCCTTTTGATTAGCAATAGCAAACTGGTTTTTAGATAAATCTTTAGGAGTCAACAGTTGCTGTGGTATGGTCCTTTTGATCCAAAATTTTGTTTACTTCAGTGGTGCTCATTGGTTTTGCTTCCTTATCTCGGCTATTTTAAGGCTAGAGTGTGTCTTCCTTTTGGAATAACAGGAAGATGAACATCACGTGCAATGTGCTGTAATGTTGTTGCTGTCCTCCTATGTAGCATAGGGTCTTCTGCTGATAAATCATCTGTGCTGTTGTTTTATCAGAGCACACTCCTTCTTGTCTCGACAGTAATACATTCCTTAGTGTTTTACCACTGTCAGCTGTGTCCTTGGTTGTCAATACAGACCACACCTGTAACCCTTCGTAGTACTGTTTCTTCTGGTGCTTTCACACATGCATTTCTATTAATGCATTATTCATACCAATCTTCATACTTCTTTTACAAATCTCTGCATTTCAAAGTATTTGAACGGTGATTTAAGGGTATGTAATAGACTAGATTATAAAATAGTGGAGAACAGAAGCCTTATAGCTGTAAAATATGTAGAAGAAATATTTGGGGCATTTATTTACTGAGGACATGATAGTCATAATGCATTGCATGCCACTGAACTTACCCAAAGATCATATACATTCTATAGAAGAAATAATAAATAATTGGATTAATGTTTTGTTGACTTCTACATTGTAAAAGCCTAAACAAGAGATAAAGATGCATCTGTTTTAATGATCCATTGAATCCCCAGACAAACTTTACAGAAGACTGGGCAAACTGCAGGATAATTGTAGAGCTTTTAGCTATGTTTTATAATAAATGCAATGGGAGTTGGATGCAAAAAGCTGCAAGCATTTCTTTTATTTTCTGTTATTGATGTATTCCTATTATATTCGCAGTTTTACCCTGTAGTGTCATAAATGTAATATTCAGCTATATGCTCTTCATACACCAATTAATCAGAGCTGGTTTTGAAACAGCCTACTACAAAAGAAGACACAGGCTAAACTGAAAATACAGTAAAAATGTAAGTCATCAGACCATATTTATGCATGTAGTCTCTAACTCTGATGCATTTTTTTTTTTACATTTCCACTCTCTCTATAAGTGCCTATCAACACATACCTTTTACCTCTGTCCATGCTTTTTGTGTTCAATGTCAGGCTTCTTTTTCCAAAACTCTTTGCAAAGCAATTCAATCATTATAGTCACAGACTTGAATAAATGATTTCTGGCATATGTCTTCTAGAAGGAATAGTGAAGATTGACAGCAAACAGAGAAACTTAAGAAAATGGAACTGTAATATTATAAATATTGACATTCGTCAGTGAGTAAATGTATAGCCTAATTCTTCTCAATTTTGTTTGTAGTCTGCTTGTGACCACAAGATCTTGTCATGCTAAATTTAGATACTCTGCAGTAGGATTGCTTGAGCAAAGGAATCTTCTACAAACTCTCTTTTAATTGGAGGATTAATATGTAATTTTGACTGACTTAAGATACTGAGACTTTTCAGAGGGTTTTTCCCCACATCAGGTGTAATGTTTTAGTGAAATAGCATAGGAGATTCAGACCCCGTTCCAGTACTGATGTTTTCTCCTTTGGAAAAAGTTTAAACCTTCGCAGTCTGATCAGCTTTACTGTTATTTCTGAGTAACCAAACTGTATTTTTTTCTCACAGAATTAATGCAAAATATGTATTCTTCCTTGGAGAGCATATAGTAAAACGTCTGTCAGACATAAAGATACTTGTTTTCTATTTTGTAGACTTAATCTGAGAAAGAGGAGTAATGTAAACCGAATCCCTACCATCTCTTCTCTCATTTTGTTTTTAACCTAATATCTGATTCTTACATTCCACTGTTAAATATGGTTAGAATAGAAGTCTATCTGACCACAGACATGAACAATTTACATGCAGTTTGAATATACTACCAAATCTCTGAAAATTCAAATAGCGTACTTACCACTGTTCTTAGACCCTTGTTTGAGTATTTTTAAAATATTCTCAAATTAAATAATTTTGAGTTATATTAAATAATATTGAGTTATAAAGAAGATATGCATGTTAATAAGTACATTACATACATAAGGCATGAGGTAGACCTATACCATATTCATATACACCCATAATATTTGTTTTGAGACAGAGTGCAAAATGGTATGAATACAGAGACCGCAAAACTCAGAAAATCAGATTTTCATTTACTTCCAAGGGCACGAAGCTCAGAAATACTGACAACTAATAGTAAAATGGAGAGTGAAGTAGTATGATGCATAAGCATGTTTGGGGACAATGCTAAGAAGAACCTTATATATTACAGAAAATCAGATTGAGTGAATAAAAGTTATTCTCACTTTAAAAGTTTGGATATACCTGCCTATGGCCTAGCCTTACAAAATTGCACTGATACAAAAAACCCAGTAATTGGTTGTGAAAGTTGCTTAAAAACAACATTACTCACATTATCTCCTGGATTCTATTGGTAGTAAATGGGTCCCTAATTCTTAAGTGGATTTGAAAACATTTCTGAGGAAGATAATGCTGCCATCTCCTCTTCCTGGTCAATTGTCCCCTCTGTCAGACCCATCCCTGAAGTCACTGAGCTGTACATACTGTATCTTTTTGCACCATGGGGTTGAATATTGCTGAGCTATGCCCATCTAGATAAGAGATAAAAGGATCAACAAAGGTAGATTGCAGACTTCAGAACTTGAAAAAAATAGATTAAAACATTTTTCAAAGTTATTTCCTGTAGGACTGAGGTCTTAACCTGTTTCTCCACTGAACCACGACAGTCCAGGGGAGTACTAATAATCTATGTCATCTCCACGAGGACAGTTTGGCTGGATTTCACAAAGTTAATGCCAGAGTGTTTGTTGGTGTGCCTAAAAAGTGAGAAGCTAACGGTGCCCTCATTCTATAATGCTCTCATAGTCATCCTACTGTAATTCCAGAGGTTTAAGTGATATTTTTTTCAAGCTGTGATAAATTACATGAAAAGAATGATTGGATTGCTTGAGAGTTTTATAAGTCACTTGCTTAGGTTCAGCTTTTTCCTTGCAGTTTAATCTGAACCTTGCAACTATGTAATCATTTACACCATGTATATTAATATTTAATTCAGTTGATGTCACTAAATTGAACAGCATTTATTCCTTAAAGCAGAATTAAGTTCAGTACCAGGTTAACAATGTATGCAGAATAGGAATTAGCACCTCAGTGAAGTTAAAAGTATCTGATCAAAAATGAGGCTGTCACAACCTGTGGCCAGGAAATACTTTAAAAAGAACAGAATATTCCTAACTTCTAAAATAGACTGTATGAAAACCTTAAAGTGATTACTGAGGGCAAATCTCTTTGTTCAGTATCTTTGGTGGTCTTTTGCATGAGATGAGATGGGTAATACTCTTACAAATATGTTAGGGATTAGAGATGTTGTGGCCAGTGAGACTATGATGAAGGTTATCTTTCATAAATTATATAGAGATCTAAGTCTACTAAAACTGAATTAATAACAGTTTTTTGAAAGTTCACTTGATTCACTCATGTTTCCTTCTTAATCTAGTAGTCTTTAGATTTAAATAGATATGAATCCTTGGGAACTCACATTTCTAGTAATCACAAGAACATCACATGCTAGTTAAAAATCTTTGGCTTATTATAGAATTTACAGCATGCAGAATTGTTTCTACTTTTAGTTCCACCTACAGAAAATGAAGTAATTTAGAATATCGAACTAACTAAAGTGTATTCATTTGCTTTCTAACCCAGACTGTTAACCTGGGTTCATGATCGTAACACTAGAATCAGTATTTTCTTCTTTCATTGCCCTATATTCAGGAAGATACTGTATTTGAATGCCTTCAAATCCTTCAAAAATTATTTGCTATTTACTACTTACCACCCCTACTTCACAACCCATGATACAAGGAAGTTCCCCAAACTGCTTTTCTACTTTTACCCAGTACTGCCTTTAGCTCTTTATTTTAGATTATTGCTTTATTACAAATATGAGATGGCTGAGGTTAAATTATTGATTGCTAATATGAATTTTCAATTAAATGCTAATAATAGCATTTAGTGTAAAGTTGTGAATTGTTGTTGTATCTATTTCTAAAGTATATTTATTATTCATGACTTCATGTGTGAGTTTAGATAAATATTTTTTATGAACTCTGCAATTTGACTGTTTTTCTATTTATGGGATGTGATGGACCATCTCAGTTACTTATTGCTACTTCTGTTTTCTGGTAGGCTATTTGAAATGTTTTATAGAGCATAATTCCAAAGAATAAATTATCTTGTTGGTACACAAATGCCCCTATTTGTGTATGAATATGGCATTCATATAGGCACCAGCCATTCTTCTCAAATTTATGCAAGCAAAAATCCATGTTCACGAAAGTTTTCAAACAGCGAATAACAAGGAATGTAGCTAAACAGCTCTAGAACAGAATTTAAGAGAATAACTGTTGGTGTTGGTTTGGTTTATTGAACCAGCTCTAGTTTTGATCTTGTTTGTAGTATAGGAAATAATCGTTAACATGTTACAAAACGTTAGCAAAACCAGTCTGACGAGTACATCTTCAGGTAACCTGTCCCTGTAGGACCACCTGAGCTCTTGCTGCGATCCATTAGCCTTGACAAAGGAAGGATGGAAGGAATGACGCCTGGAGTACAGTTTATTAAACTTGTCCGGACAGCTGCATTTCCATCACCCCAATTTCTAAAACAAAAAGCCATACGGGACCGAGTACGATGCCGCGAGAGGCGTTCGCGCTGTCTGTAGGCACCGATACCCATTCCTGGAACGGGATCCTGGGCTCCGTCTGTGGGTAGGGGAGGCCAGTTGAGAGTTCCTGCTCCGGAGGTGGGAGAGTGAGAGCGGAGCAGCCGGCGTGCGGGAGCTCGCGGACAGGACGATCCGGGTTTATGTAACCTCATCCATATGCAAACGGTCCAGGGAGTTGCCAGAGCTGTGCCAGCATGCCACCCACTCAAGTAACGTCGTTATTATTCATTGAAAGATGCCGCAGTTTTCTTTTGGCGTTGCAGAGCCTGTGTTAGCGGGGGATAAATATTACAGAAGGTGGTTATAGAGTTTTTATGTAATAAAGCTGAAACGGAGTCCTGGGCAGGGTGGGGGAGGCCTGGGGAGGTGCTGGGCATGGACAGCATGGCCCATCGGTGCCCTCAGAGCCCTGACACCTCTGGGTTTTATTCATTATTATCATTTTGTCTTATCAGTGAAATGGGGTGAGTGGTGTCTGATTTATATATTATTATTTTCTGAGATTTTGAATGTTCTAGGAAAGAAACAGGTGAGAGGTAGTTCAGTGTTATTTTTTTAGTAAAGAGCTTCAAGTTACCTTTGCTCCCATTTAAACACACTTTTTCCAGTACGGATTTAGAGTATCATCTTTACAATTAGCTGCTGGTTAACATTGAAGACCTAATGCAAGTAGCAGATATTGCCCTGTATCTAATCTATAAAAATGCTGATGTTAAGTTAGGATTACCTCAAATACCTAAATCCAACCTAGTCTCAACTCTAGATAAATCTCAGGGGGTAATTTAATCTTAGATAAGTAATTTAATTTTAAAATGAACATTTTTTTACCTGTTTTAAAAGGCTTGTAAGGGGAAGTGGGAGAAAAAAAATAAGTAAAAGGAAAAAGGCAGATGTGAAACAAAACAACAGATTGTTGTAGCTGCAGATGAAGGATGACAAAAGAGCAAGTGATCCTAAATTACAAGGAGAATGAGTAGAAGTGAGATAAACTGGGAGTGCAGAAAAGGAATTATAAAATGGAGCTAGAAAGAACAGGAAGGAGAGAAGGGAATTCACCTGATCAGCAGTTCAAAGGAGGAGTTCACTCTAAAATCTGGTGCGCTGGGGGCAAGGGAGCCTCTGAGCCTGACTAGGTAAAAGAAAACAGAAGACAAAGTGCCACACTGTCTCAGGTTGAATCTGATTTGTAAAATAATGCCAGGAGAAATCCTTAACCTTCCGTCATGTGTACTTTCAAGATTCCTAATTTCAAAGATAAGATAGTTTACTACAGTGTCAGTACAGGCATCTCATTTCCACAGCTCTCCACAGGACCTTGCAGCAGTTACCAAATCCATGAAATTACGGTTACCATTTTTTAATGGCTGTATTTAGCTTCTTGAGAAAGGTCTGTGCAGTCGGTGTTCTTTCAAACCTTTTTTGAACAGTTTCTTCAAATTTTTCTCTGTTACCCAGTTCTACTTGTTTGCTAGTCCAGTGTTGCTTAGCACAGAGCTGTACAAAGATTTGCTCAAATTTGAAATTACGTAAATTTGTTTTTATGATGCCAGGAATTATAGCATAAAGGGTTGGGTTTGCATAGTATTTTTAGCAAGACTGTGAGTATACATGTATATATATACACACTTAGTGTACTAGTTTTTAACAGTAGTCTAAAATCTTTACTGAATTAAATAAAATATTTTGATTGGTCATGGTCTCATGTAAATTTTCAAGGTTTTTTTTTTCTTGCTAGACGAAAACAGTGAAAATGATTACTCATAAGTGGTGAATGTAGTGTTACTATTATCCTGTAAAAGTTCCTGAGGCAAGCACAGAAATTGCTCTAAGAAACTAACCCCTTTTTTCAGAAAATGTTATTAACTTTCATTGAAGCCAGAATAAGGATGTACACATTTACCCTTTGGATGTGAATATGATTCCTGAAAAAATGCCAGGCAGCTGAAAGCTCTTTGTCTTACCAAAGGAATTTGTGTTAGACAGAATTATTTCATAGTATAGTGGGGATCCACTGAGATTTGGATTCATATCACCTGCTCAACACTGCCTCCAGCAGTAGAAGCTCCTCCAGTTCTCGTGAAGAGAGGAAAAAAAGCAGCTGAATTCTAATTGCATCTTAACTATATCTTTCCTAAGTGCAATACAAGGTTACAGTAACCTATTACCCTTGTGGTGGCATCCAAAATGCAGAGAGACATTCCCTCCATTTCCCATGGAACAGAGTTACAGAGGGAGGGTGGAAGATGAATCCAGCTCTCCCTGCAACCCTTTTTCTCCCAGCATATTCCGTCAACCACCAAACAGGCAGAAAAATCCATGAAGGACTATTAAGCATAGACACCATTTCTCTTTCAGGAAAGCATTTTGCTGCAAATTGCTGGAAACTGGGAAAACGGTAGGAAAGGATCACTGCGTGTCCATCTTATTCTTATGCTCTTCTGTAGGCATCTCATAGTAGATGAAGCTGGTGAATGGCTGAAACCAGACAAAGGTAGATGAAGCTGTGGTATGATCCAATGCAGCTGATCCTGTGGTCTCACAGTGAAACATCTGTCTGTTCTTAACTAATTCTTGCAATTCAGTAGGTTCCATCTTGTATTTCTGTTCTGTAGGACAAGGATATAAATCTGACTGAAGTCCTGGCTATTGCAATGCTATATAATAGAGTTTGATTTTCCTGTTGTCTTTAGAAAGAAATTATCCCCTAAATTTATTCATTTAAAATATAAAATCAGAATCTAGAAAGACTCACTGTATCTCAAGCAATCCTGCTGTATGGTGATATGTTACCATATACCATATATATATTGCTCAGCATCATAGTAATGGCAGTCTTGAATAGAACAAGGTGCCCTGAGTCCTAGTCTAGTGGCCATACTCTAGAAAACAGATCTTTTAATTTTCCAGTAAGATCTGTCCCTCATTCCCTGTACAGGATGGGTTCTGAAGGAGGCTAAATCAAAGTTGCCAAAGCAATCAACTGAACATGAAAAATACCCTAACTTTGAAGTGTCTGTAATAAATATATGTTTGATGATGGAGTGGAGTGCTTCGACCGAGCTATTCCTGGGTAAATAATACATCACCAGTCAGAAACACAAACTCGTAGAAAGGCCAGTGGGGTTCACAAAGTACAGTTCACTGTTGACAAATCATCTGTCAAGTAAAATGAATTGTCTTTTCTGACTTTGTAGTTACAGTTATTATAAGTACAGTTATTGTACTTACATAGTGGTAATGTAGAGTTATAATAAATATTGGTATAAAATTCAGAAAAGAACTGTGAGGGTGATTTTCCTAGTCAATGAGGGTTGTTCCATTAGCTTGCATTAGCTGTGGTCTGAGAATTATTTTTGTGCGTTATGAGCCACACATAAGCAATGGAATGTAACCTTTAGATTATAGATACTAGATAGTGTTATTTAAATTCAAGCTGTTTCTATTGATTTTGTTTTGTTTCTGTATATGCCATGAAAAATGTCTCTAAAAGTACTTTCAGGAAAATACTCGGCATCACCAGACACGATCATCTAAAGTGGCATCATCATCCAAATAGCTAGGCTGCTGACAGAAGTTAGATTTTATGTAAGGCATCCAGGTTTTTCAGAGTTTTATGGAAAAAATCGTTTAAAATCTAAGCATTTTGAGTAGCCTAACTGAAATGCATAAGATAAAGCAGAACCTTGCATACACTTCTTGGAACCTACTGTACTTCTCCCATAATAAACTTTCTTTAATTATATTGGTCTGCTGGATGTTAGGCATAGTTTTTCTCGTACAACATCCTGTTCCTAGCTATTCTTATCTCCTCTCCAGGAATACGTGTTGTTAGATTAGTTTATTCACTAGAACACCCTGTCACACTAACTCTGCTGTAGCACAAGTTCTGTCGCACTGTCGAGAGATAACTTTTTTATCCGGCTGAAATCATAAATACAAAAAGGAAAATGATATCCCATTTAGTGTTGGATAAGGCTGAAAGCTTTAGTTAAAAAAAGAAAAAAAAAAAAAGGTTACAGTACTTACTCTAGCATCAATTTCTTCTCCAGCTCTGCTAAACTGGCTGCCAACTTAAACAATTCATCCTTTCATATGTGGTATAGTTTCCACTCAGAAATTTCTTGGTCAGTAGCTACTAAAATTCTCCAGTTTTTGATTCCTTAATACCACAAGTGTTTAGCAATGTTCGACAGGTACTGACCTACCTAAGAAAATGGTTTATAATAATCTATTCATGATGACTGGGGAGCACCTCCTCTACAAATAATCACTACATTTCTTTCTTTTCCTCAGTCGAAAAATAAAGGAGGAAAAATGAAGAAAGAAAAATCCACATTGTCAACAGTAGAGACAATAAAATAGAGGAGATTTTAAATTCCTTTGCATTTAGAGCAAGTCTGCCTTACAACATGTTTGAAACCATGTGCTCTTTGATATCACAGATTCAGTCAATTCCAAGCCCCATAATAAAGATATTCTGAGTCTCATTGGGAACGAGACGTCTTGTAGAAATTATCGTATAGCATACCAGATGGCATCTTTCTTGCAGACATCACTTCAATGTGCTTCTTCTATTGCCTTGGAGAAGAAAGAACCAAGTATTACTATCCCTGTAAGAGACTTATGCGTCAGTTTTCCCATGCAGGAATAGGTACATCTTTTTTGATTGTGGTATCACAGAAGGATTTTCATGGGATTTATGTTCTTTGAAATCGTAGGAAGACACAGTAGTATGTAAATGTGTTGCAGGTGAGACCATCTCGTACAGTCTGCCTGGCGTTTTTCAATATCAGGACCAGCGTTAGGCACAGACAAGGCAGGCACTGCCTGCAGCGGCACACTGGTGGGGCTGGCACTGAACCACAGACTAGCAAAATGAAGAGACAGCCTTCTAGTTTCAAAGCAATAACACTTGCTCCAGGTTCCACTTGCACTGGCTCAGAAAAACTGTCCAAGCAGCCCCCCTAAGATAAGTCTCTTGGGCTGGGAAAGAACAGGGAGATCTAAAGAGCTGCACGTTCCCGTAACGAAAGACTTGACCCAAATCCCCACATTCCTGGCTCTGTTCTGTGCCTGCCTTTGCCTTAGTACTATCTTTGGCAGAAGAGAGAGGGGAAAAAGTCTTGCAGATAACAGGATACTTTAGCAATGAGGTGATAGTCAGGGATGAGGACAAGGCGGCAAGCTGACTGTGTTTCTCCTTATTTTCTTTCCCCTTGCTGAGCAACATTATGTTGTGTTGATGGGTCCAGACCTGTAGTTACACCAGCAGAGGACGGAGTTGGAGGAGAGTGCGCAGTGGGACCAGCAGTGCTATAATCATCCAGTACTGGGGCCGTAGAGATAGTTAGACACAGTACCAACAGCTACATGAGGAAATGTGTCTGGGGAGCCACTCAAAAACTGAATTTTGCCTACACTGTTGCTAGGCGTTGAGCCAAGCACTTCTCATCACTGGCAGCATAACTTCCATGCTGTTTATAGTAAGGTAAGGAAGAAGCAGTTTGACCATGAAACTGGTACATTGATTATTGGTTGTGCCTTATTGTGGGCAGAATATTTTTGTTGGTGGGGGACACAGGATGCAGAGACATTTGTGTCTATGCATGTATGGGAAATACAGGAGCCAATCATGCACAATCCTTTCAAAGAGTGGGATTATGCTTCACTAGGTCTCCTTCCAATATCAATTTTTCTGCTTATGGGGGAAAGGGGAAGACAAAGTCAGGAATCCTTTCCAAAGAAATTCATGACTTCTCAGTCGACTAAGAAAAATTCAGCAAGGAGTTAATTCTCAGCTTGTTTAAGATAATTTTCTTCTCAATTTGTTCTCTGAAGAGCTTGCCCAGCCTTTCAATTTTGCTTACCCAAGGGAAGTCCAGTATATTTCACCTCAACATAGCCTACCCTTCTCCTTACAGCCTTGCTACTAACTGGGCACAACCCTGAAGGGATTATACTCCATCTATGTACAAAGATATTGATTCACAGTAGAAAAAACTCTGCAAAATAGGGAAGATTTACAGACAGGTGTGAACAAATGCATTTGTATTTCCATGAGACCTAGATTCCCATCAATTTGGTATATCTACTTGCTCTGAGGAAAAAAATGCATTATCCATTAATCTGTTTGAAGTACATTAAGCTATTTGTGCACAGTGTACTTTTACCGAAAATATATGCTCTATATTGCATATATTCACGTGCTATTGTTATTAAATACTTGAGAAAACTCCTAAAAGTTTCTTCAGCAATTATAGATTTACCAGTGCCTGATAAGCCTTCAGTACTTTTTTGAGACACCTAATGAACCTTTCATACTTCAGGTAGTAACGTATCAAATCAGTAAGAAGACCTGGAGTAATATAAGATCGCCTTACAGACCTGTCTTAGGCAGCTTTCCAACCTCATGAAAGATCTTCTATAGCTCAACTAAAATTATTCTACAAAATCATTATGGACTTCAGTTTGCGTGAGTTGTTCCACAAATCCAAGCAGCAACATCAGAGTGAAAGGTCATCTTGTTTTAGTCCAAGGACTAGTCAGGTTGGAGTTGAAACTCTTATAATATTCTTGATTTTAAATATCCAGCTAAGTTTAGTCTGTTCTGCGACTGCTCAGGGAGCCTCTGCACATCACTTGCAGAGACTTTGTGTTATAACGTGTCGGTCAGACTGTAGGTTTGGATTTCTATGAAACAGTTTTCTGCCATAGTATCATCAATCCCAGATGATGCCCTTGACAGATATCTATAATTTCCTTATGCCTGGAATTAAATTCCTCCTTAGAGATGGTCATTGCTTGAGATTCACAATGGACAAGAAAAACAAAGAAAAGTAATTAATGTGTTCAATAAATGAAGTTCTACTGGACAGGATTCTTCTTACAATTGTACCCTGAATATACCCATTTTCTGCCTTTTTTACCAAGTCCTTTGATCCTGTTATGAAAAGTTAAAGTTTAGTAAACATTGCTCTCAGAACAAAGGTGTTAAATATTTTCTTCCATCTTGAGAGAAACTGTCTCAAAAATGGAACATTGATGGAAACTACATCGTGAGGTATTTGGTTTCTTGTGCAGAAAATGAACTTTGCTTTCATTTTAACTTCATCATCTTTTATTAAATTTTTTCCAGTTAGAGTTGATAAAATATGCATCCTCTCTAGAAATAATGCAAATCTTATATGTCTGCCTGCTGTCATTCACATTTTTGTAAGAAAAGGATATAAACTTAAAATTTTACTTAGTAAAAATATTCTTTTAATTATTCATTTGAAATGGTGACCTTTTCAAGTTGAATTATTATATGTTGGCATGAAGGTTTTCTTGTGTCTTATAATATTTTACGGTTGAAGAAATCATGCAGATAATCTAATTACTTTGACTAAAATTGTTGTGCCGTTTATGTCTTTTGCTGTACTACAGGAGAGAAACTGTGAAACGTATTCATTATCGATTCATTAAAGGCTTTTGCTATTATATAAGCAGAGATGCAGACCGCTACCTATCTTGTATTAAAAGGGGAAGGCACAGCAAACCACGCCATAGGCTACGGTTTATGTATTGCATTTCTTAATGTCTTGTGAAACGTAAAAATCTACAACAAACAGATATGTAAAGCGTAACCGGTATGAAGATTCTATTCAGATTTAAGTGCTCTAGGTTGCTTTTGAATCTTGCTATTTTCTGCATTTGTTTTGACTGCTCTCATCATTCAAGATTGACGCTTGGATGGGTGTGTAGGAGGAGGCAGCAGCAGCAGGCTTACAGCTTGCAGACAAAAAAAAAATCTGCCTTATCTGATGGCTATTATTGAAAATGCGAGGTGTAGCCTAGGCTGGGTAATGAAGGGGAGCGAGCGAGGGGGAGCAAGAAGCATGGAGCTGCATACTGATGAGTGTAGGAGTACTTGATAAAAAGAATTCTTGCTGCTGGCAGTGCATTGCTCATTGTGGAGTATTCCAACAATCACATATAACGGAGAACAGCTTAGCTGACAGCTTGATATGCTTGCTTTTTTTTTTTTCCCTACTGTATGACGTACTGGTCTGTAGTAAAGATTAATAACTAAGAAATGTAGAGCTAGGATCAGATCTTACGCTATATACTGCCCTGTAAACTATGTTTTACTTCTGACTTTTCTGCTTGCTGAAAACATTAATCTGTCAAGCTGGCGGGCTCCTTTGATACCAACTTTCCCAGGAACACGATGTGGCAATGCCACCTCTCAGCCCAGGACTACCGCTATTATCCCGTGGATGGTTATTCGTTGCTTAAACGCCTCCCTCTTCACCCTCCTACAGGACCCCGATGCCCTGTCCAGACAGTGGGACAATGGTTGGAAAATATTGGGCTACCTCAGTATGAAAACCACTTGCTGGCTAATGGATTTGACAATGTGCAATTTATGGTAAGAAATCTTCCGTGCATAGCTCTGTATATACACTGTAGCTGCCTTTTTTGTCTGTCTCTTCTGTGCTCATAAAAACCTTAGAGCTATTCTGCATTGCACTAAGAAAATCTGTTTAGTGTTTCACTTTTCTATGTCTAGCTAAATTAATATATAAGCTGTCCTTGTGTAAACTTCCAAGCTGTACATGTTACAAAATATTCTAGCCAGAAATATGGTAAAAGAAAAACTGAATATTAAGGTTCTTTCTCCTCCTCATCAATCTTCAGATTAAAAAGGAAAAATGCACAGTTCTTTTAATCCATCGCAGGATTTTCACAGTATGTAAAAGCTGTAAACACCCCTATCTGCAATACATCACATTATTACTTTTCTTTAAACATTAACATAATTGTAATAATAATTAAATAACATGCAATGGCATTCTTGCATTGAGAGGTATTTTAATAACAGAAAATTATTTAATGAAGTGTGCTCTCTATGCAAGTGATTCTGGATGTCTCAGTTAAATGTTTTTGCATCTTAGATAATCAGGCTATGGGATTCACTTGTTGAAACTTATGCCCTGTGTGGAAAAGTAATGCATTCCTTCCAGTAGTTCCATTTTCATGTTTTAACTCGAGGCATTTTTCAGGAACATATGAATGCAAGAAAATTTTATGTACTTCAGGATTTACAGTATTGCCATGTGGTGTAAAGTAACAGAGACCTGTCACGCACAAACTTTCCATTGAAATGAATATTGACAGTAAAGAGAGAAGCTTACTTGGAAGGTTCTTATATAATCACTTTTTTACCTGCTTCGGTATTCCCATCACTCGAACCTCTTGCAAAAATCCCGACTACATTTCTTATAAAGTATCAGAGCTTAAAATATTATTAATCAGCCCTTTTTAAAAGATATTTTTAGTAACCATGAATATCTTGGAACAGTTCTAACTTTTCATAACTTACACCTGGCATATAAGAAACAGAAGTGAAGCAGCATGAAGATTATGGCTATAAAATCATCACGAGTTGTGTTTTTCCTGTTTAACTTCTTTTGCCAACATCATTCTATGCCTTTGGGTTACTGATTAGAAAATTAAGGCACAGATCTCTGCCATTTCCACATTATAATAGTGTAGAGGTTTCTTCCTGCTTCTACATGGCTGCCATGTGATCTTTTGCTTATATCAGTAAAAATCATGAGAATCTTTACCTTTAAATATTCTTGAAAACAAAGCTGCAAGGGTGTGCTCTCAGCCCAGCAATGTAAAAAAATAATTCCAAAATACCTTTCAAGCTACAGTTTCCCAAAATGTAACTACATATTCTTCTATATGTTGTAGTCTTAGTTACATAAGTAGATGATCATTTAGTGTTAAAGAGATTACAGAAGGAAATTGTTCACAAGAGGCTGTAGGTGGCATAACAAATGCCGAGGGGTGCACCTACCACAGGTAACTGATGAGCTCCAGAGGAGCCAAAAAACCTACCCCGAGGGTTTTCCAGTCATCCCCTGGCTCTGGAGGGGCCCGAACCACACTCGGGGGGAATTTATAAGACTTTCATTTCCTACGTCTCTTATTAGTATACTTACGTAAACATACAAATTATATACGAGATTCTCTTATTCAATACTCAAATCAAAGTTTTCAGGTATCAGGCAGATTAAGTTATTCCTGCATACTTGTGTGTTAGCTAATGTTTTAATGTAATTTCATTTTAATTTAAGCCTTTTCTGAAGTGGCTTGTTTTTAAATATATATTGTAGGTAAAATATATAATTACTCTTAATGTTAGTTGGGGTAGCATGCATATGTGAATGGAAGATTAGACTCTTAAATCCAGTGATTAAGCAAAAAGCTGGAAAATTGCCTCGTAATAAAAAATATATAATTTCAGTAATTTAATAATTCCTAATTTATTGATTTCACACTGTTCATCATGCTGTTACAGTTTTCAGGTTTTGTTTGTACCAGAAAGTAAATAGTTCCCATATCTTATTGGAAACAAAAATGATCAGAAAACACAAATTTCCTTTTATATTATTGTTTTGAATATATCAGCATTATGTAAGGACAGACTCTCCTGAAAATTTAAATGAGTGTTTTTAAAAATATTTTCCATTCTAGCCAAAATGTTAAAGAGAAAATTAAACTTGGAAAGTATACAGGAAAATGAAAGAAAGACCTGCTATGCTAAGACGAAAATTCAGATTACTCCAAACTTAAATGTGTTGTAGTCTTCCTTAATATGAGAGAACTGCTTTACCTTTATTAAAGTGGTTTACATATTAAGCTATGTTACATATTAATCTTACTAAATTAAGGTTTCAGGTAGGTTAGCTACTTTACATTGAAGAACTCCAATACTTCAATGCAGTAAAAAGTCAATTAGACATGTTTCTTTTTCATTCTCTATCATATTCCTGCTTTTGTTTTTCTGGAAGCACATTCTGACCTGCATTTATTCATTCTGTTGCCTAAGCAACAACCATCACACTCCTATTAAGTATGATTTAGTAGTATAGGTCTTACTAGATGTTCAGAACAGGAGAGGGAATATCACGATGTTATAATTAATGTCCCTGGAATAACATGCATCGGAGTACAAATATATCCTATTTATACTACTCTCAACAGCAAAATTCTATTAATTAAATTAGCATTCTAATAAAAAGGTGTTTTTCAGATAAAAGATTTCATGGTTAATCATTCATTAGATCATAGAAATTAACTCCTTGTGTTTAGTCCCCCTTGGGCTTTAGGAAAGTTATTCACTAGACTGGGCTTAGAATTAGGAAGATTTGTTTGTGTTACCTGAAGTGTGTGGACTTTATAGTAAGAAACAGCCGGTTTTCTATTAACTTTACAGTATGAATATTTTTCCATAGTTCATCAATATGTATGTTTTTAAAATATTTTGAAACATAGTATTAAAAAATTATTTGTGTTTTCATGAACTACTTTATTTCTACTTACAGCGTACTTGCACACATAGCAAGTGCAATTCCTACCTACTATTAGAGTCATGCAGGAATGACACTCGCATAATACTTAGCAGGCCCAAGGCAGGTTCAGTCCCAAGACTTGGTTCATATGCGCTTATAGGAGTAGAATCATACTTGAATATGTGTGTGTGTATATATATGCAATCATTATTAACTTTGGTAATTTGTTGTGTAATGGGCTGCACTGTCCTTCAGATGTAAAAATTTGTAGTGACTTTGTGCAGAGATGATCTATATTTGAAGATGCAGACGATACTGCAGTTTCATAATGTGAAGGCTATTTTGCGGTTAAACTAATTCTAAAGTACAAAAAAACAATTAGATCAGTCATAAATTGCAGTATATGAACTAGATATAAACAATAAGGAAACCTAATGAATCAGTCAACATCTTTTTGGTGCATAGGTCCCATGGATATCCCTGGGACAAGCTATAATCTTTATGCAGACTTGCAGGCCTACATAACTTAGTATGCTGAGAAAAAAAAGTTACATTGCAGAGAAACAGATGAAAATATACAAATGCGAGGTCACTAGATCCTTGCATGCAGCTTTCTACAACTCTGGAGCTTCATCAAAGACTCCATTCTGGATTCACGGAGGTAAAAGCGGTTCAATCAAATCACTGCCCAGCGGGGACTAGTTCTGGTTAAGGACTGCATATGACTCTCTGTTTATAGGTTGTTCTAATCATTTAAGATATTCTGAAATTTTATCATTTGCTTAATATTGCAATTTGATGAAGATAATATATCTTAAAAAGATTTGTAAAACACTTCATGAGAGAAACAGGGACCAGGCAAACAAAATGAGTTAACAGAAAAATATGAAGCATTTTGTTATATTTTTTGACATTCTAAAATATTGTTCACTGGTAACAGTTAATAACTTGAATTGGCGTTAGACACTAGACTTTCATTGCTGCTGTGAACTTACAGACATGCACCTCTACCCCTTCAAGTACTTAAATGGCTTGCATTGCCTGAGGATCTAAGTATTGCCTAAGTATTTTTTTAAATTCTCTCTTTTTCACTGTTGGGAAACTGAGGCATAGAGTGACCGCAGGCTGGAATTTAAAATTGCTTATACGTTTGAGATAAGAGGCACTAGTTCTTAAAATAGCTACTAATGTAATGTTTAACAGATCAATTCAGTTGCTTAGACATAGGTATCTAGTACCAATTGAGATACTGTAGGGGATCCAGGAGATCCAGGCAGGGCTGACCGGTATTACTGAGGGCAAGAGACAGCCAGGCCCTTCATGCTTAGCAGCTGGAGTCTAGGTGGGATACCACCGAGCACCTCAGATGGCTCTAGAGTCGTGATGCTTATGCAGCTGAAATGAATCTTAAGTGTTGTAGGTCAGACAGAGCTTGTGACATGTCTAGGAACTGAATATAGCTGCCTGGAGTTTCCACCTAGTATCTTAGCTGCATATGCATTTCTTTTCCTTCTAATAATTTTCTGTATTTGTATTCATCCAGTGAACTTACCTGCACAAGTATTTACCTGGTTTCACAGTGCTAGGCATGGACTACCTTCTCAATTCTCCTCAGCTGCCTAAATCCTTTTGGATTTAGTTTTGAGTTAAGCTTTGACTTTTCTTTTTCCCTTCCTCTCTCTCTTTCTTTGTTTCTTTTCTGTCATTTTGTACTAGGTCTGGAGTTCATTAGTCAGCTGAAGTTTATCTGGAGACTACCCTCTCTCAGGTGTCATTCCTGGGATTTGCTGTCCTGGAGTACCCAGTAATTCTTCTTGCCTTTAATCTCTCTGGAGGATCTTAAACTCTGTATCGAGTATAAAGGACAGAAGCAATTTTATTTCTTTAGAGTGAAATGCGCCTGAAAGAAATAGTCTATGTGCATTGCTCCAAGTCCTGCACTTGTAGAGACCACCACAGCTTTTATCCAAAAATACCTGGTGCAGAGATTGATGATTTGGGCATTAGATGAAAGCTTGAAAGAGTGAGTCAGTCTGCCAACACCTTTCTTAAATTAGCCGTGCTACAGATGATGAAAAAGAGGCCAATGTTTGACAAGGGTTCTAGTCTGTAGTGACTTTAGTGACTTTCAGAAGCCAACTCCTAATGTGCTTAGGAGAGCAGATCAACCTTTGCAACATCCAGGCTCTGAGCTCTCCAGGCCCATAACGGCTATGCAGGGACTCATCAGGGCACTCATGCGTCATCTGAAGCGTAAGAAGATTTAGAGAGCATTGTCTGCGCGTAGTTTGCCCAGAAATGAAGAACTGTTTAAGGCAACCTTAAAACTGGCAGTCAGTGATATGCAGCAAGCCACATTTTTAGCAGAGTAGAAGGAATACGAGTCCCACTGATGCTGGAATAAGCTGTGGTTTAAGATTTTCTGTACATCTAGTAAAATCTGAGAATATATGCCTGGAGCCAAGAGTTTCAATCCCCTCATCTGGACCTCACTTGCAAACCCCAGGACTCGCTTTTAGTTTCATGGCAGATCTACAGAACTTGACACTAAAACTGTGGAGCTCCTCTCCGTGCCAGTGTGGCCTTGGCTTCTTCCCTGAGCAAAGTGGCTCTTTGTCACCCTGCTCTCTTCTCAGTCTTCCTCTCCTTCACCTCGGTAACTCTTTGCAACTGTGCCTCCTGAGGCAGGCCAACTCTTCCCTTAGTCCAACCTGTTAGCCAAAAACAGAGTGGGGCAGAGAAAAAGTTCAAATATAGACATCTACATGTGTACCGGTCAGTAGATGTTTAGGACTCAGTTCAGTTGCCCACGTACTGCAACCACTTGAGATGTCTGAGACATCTGCGTAGGCCTGGAGTATATGGCACAGAATTTATGGAAAACCCATACCTGTCTGGAGCTTCAGTTGGTTTCCAGGCAATGTACATTTGCAGCACCTCAAATGACTCTAAATTTGTATCTGTGGGCAACTGGGTGAAGCACCTAATCGGCCATTAAAGCCAATGGAGCATAGAATGCAATTTAGCTGACTGGCTGACTAACTATTAGGGTATTTATTTTAGGATAAATTAAAGTAGATTCATCTGGTCAGCTGAATCACTGTCTAGGCTGTATTGATTTTTTTTCACTAGGTCTCCTTAAGCTATCATGTAGACACAAAAATTTTGATGGCTCAATTTGGGCTAGAATCCATCCAGGGTTCACTGAAAAGGAAACACAAAGTATTTTTTTTAAAGCTTTTTCTCCTCCCTCAGAACATCCATCCCTGAGGCTTCAAGATCTTCTTTTTCATCCTAGTAGAGATTCTTACTATAAAACCTGCAAATTGGAGCTCAGGTGGGTGCCAGAGAGGAAGATTGTGCCTGTCATCCTGCAACAGCAGCAGGTCTAACAAATAATCCCATTCCACATGCTCCAGTTAATGCTTCTGTCATGGTATTCCTCAAGCTGGGTGAGAGACAGAAGGGCTTATTAATCGTACTCCTCAATATCGCATGTGTAAATAAGCACTGTCTTTCTGTGTTGAGGTCTCAGACCCTTCTTCATCATCCCGTGCGAGTGCGTGCAGATCTGGAGAGGCCGTGCTCATTCCCCTGTGGGAAGGGCTTTTAGAGGAATCTGTTTCATGTCTATATATCTATATATGTAATGCGTGTGTGTGAAAAACACAGGCACTGCAGGCTGGTGACTGATCCTGCACTTGACAAAAGGCTTTAGGAAAATTTTGGCAGTAACGATTGCTCAACAGAGGAAAGAAAAACAAGACAATTTTTGTGTCTTTCATTTGAACAATTGATTCATAAGGAACCCATCTCCAAACAGATTGTTGACTTCATTAAGACATCCTGGGTATGGTGGATCCCTTGAGGGTCAGAGGGAGTATGTTTTCATCTAAACCTCTCTCAACAGTTGTATCTTGAAGGTTTAATCAGGGGTGGGTCCATCTACCTGTCTGCTAGGTTCTGCTAAGTTAACCTTTAGGTGAGGGTTTCTCTGTTCCGGAATATTTGGCCATCCCTATTTAAATGTTGTTCCACACAAGGTTGTACGTACAAGGCACGCAGACAAGACTTCAGGCTGTACACTTGGTAGGCAGGCCAGGTGCCAGCACGTGCGGTGGAGTGTCCTTCCACTCACCTCTGCCGTTCAGGTGGGTGACACCTGGTGCACACACATGCGCCTCTTTGGGAAGCTCACTCTGCAGCAGCCTGAGAGAAGAGAGCCTGTCCAATGTATATATCAATGTATTGGGCTCAATCTTACCCTCACAAAGAACAGAGGGCCAAATCCAGACGCTGAAAGCCATTGCATGTACAGTCACCATTAAAAGTGAAACTATTCCATGGTACCTATCTGTAAGCATGGTACCTGAGGACTGGAAGCAGTCCCATCTCTTCTAATAATATGTTAAATGTTAATGTTCCGCTTGAGCTAAAAGCCTGCCTAGTGCAGAGACTGGCCTTCATCTTGATGTACAAACACCGATGAACTGTATTCTGAGACTACATGTGTGAGGAATTGTCTATTGGCCCTGAATACAAGTTTACTAGAAACTAGTTGCAAATAACTCATCTGAAAGTTAGGTTGATAAAGCAGATGAATATTCTAATAATTGGAATAAAGCATGACATTTTAATAACTTATAAAATAAGAGATGTAATGCCGGTACAGTGTTATTGCTATGTATTTATTTAAGACCAAAACCTTCCAGCTGATTTTGTTACCAAAAAGAACAATTCTAAAACTTCAAGAATTAGAAATGTTTGTGTATAGAATGATGCATATAATGCTATTCTTCATGACTAATGAAAGATTTGGAAAACAAGGCAATATGTAAAGGTCATTAAAAGTAACAGAAAGTCTAAAGGTTAAGAGAGGTGGAAAGTCTAAGAGTTTTTACTCTTCAGAGTGAAAAATTGAAGATTCAAAGGACCACCAGTTTATAATTGCATTTACATTGTAGGTAAATAATGGAAAGCTTTGCAATGGAAGGCAATGGTAGACTTAAAACCTGTGGCCTGTCTGTAATAGAAAGTTACAGCTTATTCTTCGTTATTTCATATAGGAATACTTCTTAATAAAATTTAAAAAAAATAGAATAAAAGGAATTTTTAAAGGAAGACAGTATACAGTTGTGTATATTGCTGGTTTAGAACAACATTGTCCAACAAGAAACAATTAAATGGAATCTGGACCAGTAGGTAAACTAATCTCAAACAATGACAGACTTCCCTAAGTTAAAGATGTTTGAAGGACACAGCAGTACAGAGGAACTTGATTACAGATAATTACATTGTGGGATTCTGAAGGAGTTATCAGGTAAAGATTAATGGGTACTAACAGATAACTGCAAATAAACATAAGATTCTTGGACATGTTATCCTTTATGAAGGAATACTGGATGATGTAAGAAAAGCTCAGGTAGTTATATGAACAAGTATTAATGCAGATGAAAAAAATAGAAACAATCTAAAATAAAGAAATGAGGGAATACATCATGAAAGTATAGGTAAATAACCAAAATACAAAAAGGAAAAAATTAGGAGAGAAAATGACATTTCATTAACTATGTGAGTAGAATACATTCAGAAAAGGCTTTATCAATATGCTATAGCTAAAAGGAATATTAAGAAAGTTATGACCATTGCTAGAAGTCAGATAAAACTAATTTTAGTTTTAGCATAAAGAAAAAAGTACGAGAATTAGTGAAATACAGTGTTAATGAAGAGAACTGAGACATTAGAGAGAGAGGGAGAGAACGAGAGGGCAAACTATCATTCTGCAAGTAGGTAAAAGAGTACTTTGTTAATTAAAATCTCTGAATCATCTAGGTTAGGTGATGTTCAACGAAGAGTCTTAGGAAACTGAAGAGGAAATACTAGATCCTTTACCAATCATCTTTGAGAACTCCTGGAGAATGAGTGAATTATTAGAGGACAAATAGAATACAAAAGTAGTACCAATATGTATCTTAGATCACGGGATTCATCCTCAGTATAGATTTCCAGACTCCTGACCTGTTTGTGTTCAACCTTTCACCATACAACTAATGCCTTATTCAAGAAGGATGGTGATGTTATTAGCAATAGAGAGTTACTGTCATCAGTACTGAGTCTGGTGGGGAGAAAATGGGGAAGTGAATGGAATATTGCAATGGGATGTAATGGGAAGAGAATAAAGCTCAATGTAGTACCCGTGCAGTTGGGAGATGAACGAAGTTTTTAAGGGAAACCAGTAAAGAAACAGATGTGTTGTACAACACATTGTGCCTCTTATAATGTAGATGAGAAGCTTTCCTTCCATCAAAAATAATTAAAATTTTGACAAGCGAGGCAAGCTTAATTTTGCTAGTAAAACTACAGATACCTTTTAAAAGGTGTTCTAGAATGATGTACCAGAATTGCCATGCAAGCAAGCCAGTCCTGGTACAGAGTTTGCCTGCCTGCTTCTAAACATCCTGGGCACCTAAACTTTCTCTCCTTCAGTTTAGAGATCTCTGTTTTCCCACGCGTTAGTGAAAATGTTTCCCTCTCCCACACACCGTGCCCACATATTTTTTTATGGTACCAACACCCCAGCATCAGTTTTAACCTTCGTAATGACAAAAGCAATGAAACCCCTGAAGCCCCTATCAACACGTTGTCCATTCTGCCGGCCCACCACGATGTGCTGTCCATTCTCCCTGTTCACACACGCACTCGCACACGCATGTGCACACACATGTACACACGTTACACATAAAGGTAATTCACTAAGCTGAAAAATTCCATGTGCTCAGAAATAAAGAACTGGAGAGTTACAGTAGCTGTGCAGCCTCAGTTCATCCCTCACATTCATCTGCCTTATGATAGTCTTCAATCACAGGTTTCTCTACTAATTTTTTCCTTCAAAATTCCTTCCTCATTCAATGTACTGAGATTTGAATACGTACAAGCACACATTTCAAAGAGCTAGCAGTTGAAAATAAAACTTGTTTTTATTTTTCTAATGTTGCATTTCTTAATGATTTTACAACCTTAGCCCAATCATTGTTTAAAATAATGATGAGACCCTCAAACTGCTGTTCCTTCTCATTCAGCAGTGATTTACACTTGTCTAGTATTGTTCATCTGGAACATTAGAATTGTGTTATCACTCTAAAGTACTTATACATCCAAACATGCTTCTCATTTGCATTTGCGTTTTAGAAACTAGGTAATAAAGAGTTAGAGAAGATAAAAGTTTAACACTTTAGATTATAACTTTAGACAATTAAAAATGAATATATTCAGTTAGAGACACTTTTGTTGTGATTTTTCAGAAGCTGAGCACTGTGCATCAGCAGTCACCTCCAAACACTTTGCCCAAGTGTTTTACATGGGTCTAATCACAGGTTCAGTTCTAAGAAAGTTTGATGTTCTTGACTTTCAATGGGAAAAAAAGATATATTCTTCAACTGCTGAAAGCAAGGTAAAGGCCCAGTGCAGACAAAGCAAACTGCCTTGTCTTAACTATGATTTTATTCCACATAAGCATAATTGATTGAATTAACAACAAGCTTTTATTCATCGTAAATACAAGGTCACACAATGAAATTCACACCTGGTCTCTGGTCTTGTTCTTAGTTCACGCCTGACTGAAATATATTTTCAGGAAAACAAGTAATACAAATGCTACTTTACTCCCCAAATAATTTAATTCTGTAGACTTTAAAACACTACATTAAACATTTCAAACATTTTATTCACTATGGAACCTATTATATTCTGTATCTTTTGCTGTCCCTCATTAAGCTCCAATTACTGTGCATAGGGGATAAAATCTCCATGCAAAAATACACTGTATTTGTTTTAGACTGGCTAGTACTGATGAAACTGAGGGTATATATACTTGTACATATGCCCATGGCTTATCTGAAACCTCATGTTTCAGACATTTATTAGTATTAACTTATGCAGTATTTTGTTGAATTATTGGAAACTGAATGATTTAATAACATTACTGATGGGAACAACAATGGGTTAAATTTGCAAGACGTACCATACCTGCTCTAGATTTGTGTTGAAAGTCTTTGACTGGATAATAATTCCTTGAACTTTTTTTGATCCAAAGACTAGATCTAGATGGAAGTTTTGAAATATAAAAGCCACAGTATTTGCTCAGGTGGCAGATGTGGAGGGATAAGGTTACTGTGGATACAAGTGCTAACAGTCAGTTTAAATATTAAAAACTGGAATACCACGAATAAAAGTATGCTGGATAAACACCTATCAAATGACCTTTCTGATACAAATCCCAAACAGCCTTTTCTCTGAGTGCCTAGTTAGCAGCCATGAATTGGTAAGAGAGTGGCCCTCTGTGCACAGTCCCCCTTTGCAATTAGGAAGACAGGGGAAAATATCTGCATCTTACTCACTGGAATCTTACAGCTCATACTAAAAACAAATATATACGCAGCTGGTTACAGCTCTTAAAATCTCTGAAATGATTGATAGCTTCTATTCTTCAGTAGCCACACTGTCTAACAGCTTTTTCACTGCTTCAGGTATGCTCTCTCTGAACAGCTCCCCTTTTAATAACATAGAAAGCCCACTTCTTGAAGTAAGTTTAAGAAATAATAGTTCTTAGCTGCTATGCTGCATTAGGATAAAAGATTGCACAATACTGCATTGATTTTTAGCCTTGATCCATTTTTAAATATAGTATGAATATTATAGTTCTGTTAGCTTCTCTGAACTCCCTAGGCATCCCTCTTGTTGCCAGAAAGGAATTATAAATTGACAATGCAAGTTATTTTATTTCATTTTCCATCTCTCCTGGAATTTGGAAATGTGTCTATTCTGTCCATGAACTTTTCATTTCCTGACGTTCTGATTTTTTAAGTACTTGTTTTAGTGCCTGTAGAAATAGTAGATCTTCACTTTCTGCCCAGAAAAATAACTTTATGCAGCAAGAGTGGAATATTATGCCAAAGAACCCAGATACAGACACATCTTTGGTTCCCTGTAATATCAGGCAATGTTGTCAGCAAATTCTGCTGTCCCTGCTTGTATGGTTTGATTTCTCTCTGTCTCTTAACTCTGCTACGTATATAATAGCATCTTGCTTCATATATGTATTTGTTTAAAATGCATGCTGATTTCCTCCCTTCTTGAACAATAGGAAATGAAGACTCAGGGGAAAAGAGAATAAAGGACACACTTGCTAGCACTTGCAGAAGCAACCTGTTCCATGGAGAATGCATAGGACAATGTGTCTAAGGGTCTTTTCTGCAGTCAGCCTTTCATTTGGATTATGATTTTGTGGAAGATGCTTCTCTATTCCCTTAATTATCTGACTAGGAAATTATGAAACATTGCTGGCCCACGTACATGAAATCAAGAGAGGATCCTGGGCTAGAAATATCTGTATATTAAGAGCTATCTTGTGGCCAATTATCTGCTTGTGCCTGTCCCTTGATAATACAGGTTTCTAAGTACCTGTAGTTGGAAAGCACAGTCTCTCAGCAGGGAGTCAGAGGTAACCAGATTGCCTGAGGAATCTCATTGAGTACCTTCAGTTAAGTTCTGAATAAATTCAGTGGCAAGGATTGGACTCAAGCTAAAAACAGTGCAGAAAAAAACAAAACAAGTATCTAATACTTATTAATATCTTTATGCCCCCAGCAAAATGAGTCCAGAACATTTTTTGTGTATGAGCTAGCTATATGTAATTTGTCATTACTTTAGGCTTCAAGGCGTGCATTTTATTACCTCTATAAGCCAAACTCATGGCAGAAACTGTTTCTCAGCATTCCTCTTGTCTCTCCTGGAGCTACCTGGGTACCACTTTTCCTTTCTCTATTTCTGAGATTCTCTGTGTCTGACCCTCTCTCCCCAAATGCATTTGTCTTTCTGAGCTCTCCTCCTGCCTCACCATCCCTGCAAGCTGGACTCTTCTTGTGCTCCCCACGTCCTCCTTTGCTCCTTTTCCTCTTTCCTCAGTAGAAATTACTGTGTGTCTTTTTTGTCTCCAAATCAAAGGAAGGAAGGAGGGAGGGAGGAAGAGGAAGAAAGTGGAGGAATAAAAGAAAACAGAGAGGGAGACGGAGGATATCTGCTTCACATCTAAGTTCTTTTACTGACTTAAAATATTTTAGGGAGTCCTGAAACAAAAGCAGAGGGACATTTAACTGGATGGTTTTCACAGAGATGTTCTTGTCACTCTTTGGGAGACAGCTCTGGCCCAACAGGGCTGGTGCCAAGTGAGCTAGTTTGCTTGGCTGGGCTTAAGCTGACTCCTCGTGGAAAGTTGGCCGTGCTCTCCAGCGTGCTTTGTAGTATCATATTATTCAGATTTTTCCATTTTCCAAGGTGTCTCAGGCTTCCAATTTACCTGGACAGCTAGCTACAAATTGTGACAAGCTTTTCTGATAAAACTGTTGCACTGAAAGCCCTTTGATACGCATGTGCAAGGGAAGGAGCAGAATTTGGATTTGCTGAAGTGTGAGTGCTCACAGCTAAAACTGAATTTGATGGTAGTTGTCCTTTGAATACATATGTAGATAGATACTAAGTGCTCATTGAGATGGAAGAAAACAATCCCTGCATTTAGGCACTGAGAACTAATAGATTTTTTAATTTTTATTTTTTTAATTCTGGCCCTAATTAATCCTACTTTAATTCTTTATCTGTATAATGGGTATAAAAATGCCACCTTGCCTTGAAGGAGTCTTAAAAAATATATTAATTCCTGGGTTTGGAGCTGTCTAATATTATTTCAATGAATGTCTAAAAAAAGTCTGAAGAAAGTGAGTCATTCTTACTGGTGAGGTCTTCAATGGAACTATATATAAGACATGGACCCACACAGAGAATGAAAAAGGCTAAAAAAAGAAATATCAGCTATCTTGTTTTGTAAGTACCACCCATCCCCCTACACCGAATTCATGGATTATTCAGAAATATAATTATACTGTGTGTATGATGCCATGTAGAATATGTATCCTGGGGTGAAGGGTGGTTAGCCAGTGTTGAACAGTCTTCATTCTGGTATTTTGTAGCTTTGTGACTTTGCAACATTCCTTTAATGTGTAGTGGGAATCAGCTGCTCTTACTTTGTCTGTTCTATTCATTGCAGTAACTTTTCCTTTTAAGAAGGTGCACTGAAATCTAGAAACTGCATCAAGTGAAGTTACAGTCTCCCACAATCTTGTGTCACTAGATCAGGACCATACAGTTTTATTATCCAATTTGTTGGTAGTGCTGGTCTGGTTTGGACCTGATGTTAGAGGCAGAAGGGACCAGTGAGACTCACAAGTGTTCACCAGGACCATTAGGAGCATTTTTTTATCCCAAACAAAAGTTAAACTTGAGAAAGCTTGCTCACAAAGAAATCTGCAAAGCTTCAGTAAAAGAACTGCTTGAATTTGGATAGGGGGAGGCCCCAAAGACTCCCTAAATGTTAGTTGTCGAATGCAGTATTCCTGTATAGGAAAGGGATTGGTGGAAATGCTCATCACAGTAGCATCAGGCAGAAGGGTGCCAGACGAGGTGGACTGACTTGCACAAAGGTTTCCTTGTGACCGAGGGAAACGAAGTAGTAGAGTGTCAGCTTGCTGGACTCTGACAGTAGATATCCCAACATGCGTACTTGGAAAATCAGCTATGTAGCAACATCGCAGAACCCTTCCATAGCGTTTTGGGACTGGATCAGTCTGCGTACAGGTAAGACTACCCTGAGAATGTATCAAGCTGTCTTCTCGTTAATTTTGAACATGTTAATTCAGATTTTTAAGAAGATGCAGTATGTCTATGGGAAGAATAATCAGCCCCTCAGACAAAAAACAGAACAAGTTTACCTTTATGTACAAGATTCTTGAAACCAAATACTATTTGCTGGGCAGGAAGGACAGTTCAAAGAGCTATATCAAGATGCACAGACTGTCTGTATGAGACCAATATGTGACTTAAGTTTCACAGCTGGTACTCGCTTTGGCTGTAGACAAGTTTCACAGTTCGATTTCGGAGAACAGACTTCTTCAAATGCATGGGCTTTTCTCTTATATTCACTGGTAATAAAAGATTATGCCTGCCATTATATATGCAAGTAATTTATGGATTGGTATAAAAATTGTCACGTTGTGTGAGTATTTGTAACTTCTAACTGCTCAGTGATGGGTAGAAAATACAGAACTATGGTAGTCTAATTACTGCTTTTGTATTGTATCTGAGATAAACAATACAAGAATATTTGCAAAAGAGTGAAAAATGTGTAAATAAAGCAGAGAATGTGAATGGAAAGAAAGATCACAGTATTAGAACTATATCTG
The DNA here is from genome assembly GCF_026419915.1 of Harpia harpyja. Lineage (NCBI taxonomy): Eukaryota > Metazoa > Chordata > Aves > Accipitriformes > Accipitridae > Harpia > Harpia harpyja. The sequence goes on from NC_068962.1 coordinate 2,855,399, forward strand.
AATATAATACGTGGATTGGGAATAAGTTGCACAAGGAGAAGAAGCAGATATGAAGGGAGAAAGTGAACAGAAAGTAGACAGTTTACTATCTGGCTCACACAGCCAGAAATCTGATTTTGCATTTGTTTGTTTATTTATTGAACGTGTTTGTTTATTTTTACATTTCAGAATTATAAATGTTATTGTTCAATGGCAAGATACTTAAAAATTGTGGGCAAACTATTTTGATGCCTGTGGTAATTAATATTTTATATGAGATCCAGTCAATAGCTACACAGGGTCTTTTTATAGGTTCTGGGTGACAGTTACTGTATTATTGGTGACATAGCTAGACCATGCTCCATGAAATGCTACTGTTTAATATTAAAAATACGTTGTCATGGGTTGGCAAAGAAATACTAAGAAATGTAGCCATCAGTGAATCACTCCAGAGTGCACTTCTTACATATCAGTGGCTACCCAGTTGTTTTCCAAAATGGAACCTTTAATTCTTAGATAAAGTTAGCATAAAGGGAATGTCTTTCCCTCATTCGTTAGACTCATTGTCCAGTTATACCTTGTTCAAGTGTTTTAGGGATCAGTAAAGGACAGAGCGTGAAATATCTCCTTTATGCATAGAAGGGATGCCATCCAGAGGGACGTGGACAGGCTTGAGAGGTGGGCCTGTGCGAACCTCATGGAGTTCAACAAGACCAAGTGCGAGGTCCTGCACATGGGTCAGGGCAATCCCCAATATCAGTACAGACTGGGGAAGGGACTGATTAAGAGCAGCCCTGCAGAGAAGGACTTGGGGATACTGATGGATGAAAAATGGGGTATGACCCAGCAATGTGTGCTTGCAGCCCAGAAAGCCAACCGTATCCTGGGCTGCATCACAAATAGCGTGACCAGCAGGTCGAGGGAGGTGATTCTCCCCCTCTACTCCGCTCTCGTGAGACCCCACCTGCAGTACTGCCTTCAGCTCTGGGGTCACCAACACAAGAAGGACATGGACCTGTTGGAGCAGGTCCAGAGGAGGGCCACCAAGATGGTCAGAGGGCTGGAGCACCTCAGCTAGGAGGACAGGCTGAGGCAGTTAGGGTTTTCCAGCCTGGAGAAGAGAAGGCTCTGGGGAGACCTTATTGCGGCCTTCTAGGATATAAAGGGGGCTTATAAGAAAGACAGAAAGACTTTTTACTAAAGCCTGTAGTGACAGGACAAGGGGAATGGTTTTAAACTGAAAAAGGGTAGATTCAGACTGGACATAAGGAAGAACTTTTTTTTACGATGAGGGTGGTGGGACTCTGGAACAGGTTGCCCAGAGAAGTTGTGGCTGCCCCGTCCCTGGAAACATTCAAGGTCAGGTTGGATGGGGCTTTGAGAAACATGAAAGATGTCCCTGCCTATGGCAGGGGGGTTGGACTAGGTGATCTCTGAAGATCCCTTCTGACCTAAACCATTCTGTGATTCTGATTTGATGATTCCAAGTATCCTTTCTTCCATGCACATGACAAGTTTGGGTCTGTCGTTATAACACAGTTTTGAAGGGACTGCTCTTATTTTGATTCATGTGGAATATATCATACCAAAGTTAATTTGTAAGAAGGCTAGTCCAGGGCTTCTGCCATCTCTGCAACACATAAAAAGAAATAAGCTTTGCAGTGCAGGGACGCCTTGTTGCAATTTAGAAAAGGGACGGTAAATCAGCTTCCTCCAAATGCTGAAGAGCAGCTGAGTCTTACGTATCTGTCAAAATCTACGGTCGATTTGTATTTAGCAAAATCAGGTCTTCTGCCTGCTATGTATCCAGTACTCAGTCTCTAGTGTAGTTAAATGCCCATATGCTTAAATTTAAATTAGCCCAAGGATGAGAGTGAGAAAAATATTATATAAGACAAATTACTTATGTATTTTGCTTTTCTGGGCAGTTTTGGCCACTAGCAGAGACACTGAACCAATGAGTTAGAGAGACTTTTGATCTCACCTAGTGTGGTCACACTGATGATTCTTGAGAACCACAGCCTCGATTCGGACTCTCTAGCGTGTTTCTGAGGAGCAGGGTCTGCTTGGTGCTGAGCACAGCCTTCACGGTGCAAACCAGCCCGTCCCGAAGCCGCTACGCGTGAAGCGAAGCGCATCCTAAAATGATGCTGTAGTCCACGCGTGACGCGTGGGATGACCAGTGGAACGATAATTCATCCTCCTTCATGAGAATAGGGAAACACATCTCCCACATTATTACCGGAGAAGAATAGCACCGTGTAGTGACATAAAGCGCCCGGGATCGCATCGCAGCGATCTGCTGGTTGCCGTGGTGACGGGAGTGGGCCCGCAAAGCCGGCCGCCCGGCTGCTGAATTGGAAGGGATCAGAAAAACACAGCCCACTTCCCATGCGAAATGAATTACAAGAACAAGCAAAGGAAGAAAAGAAAATTGTCAACCCTTAATCAAATGTTCTCTTATTTTTAGAAAGGGCTTGAAGAAAATGGAGGCCATCTCCGCTTACCTCTTGGGCGTCAGGGGCCTGGCTAGTAATATCGCTGTGCATACCGTGGAAATAAATCACAACGGTTTGTATAAGAAATATCACATGTAACAGAAATCTCATCTGTGTGCCGTGGGAGACAACAATACCTTATTCAGTCTGGCTGTTCGTTGTGCCTGCCTTAGCAAACAAAATCTGTAGGAATACGTTAAAATGGGTCTCAGCATAACGACTGTATTGAGCAGGCAAGCCTGACTGCGTATTTTCCCCACACCCTTTTAATTTTCACCTAGAGAAAGTTAGTATATTCCAGTTCCTTATTAGCTTACAAGGTCTCTTACCTTTTACCCTTGCTTCACCACTGCAGATCAAAAGCAGCATGGTGGAACGTGAAATGCATTTAAACATAGCAAATCAGTGATGCATAGAAAACACCATTCATTTTCCAGTATTTCTCATTTGGGGGAACTGCTTCATATTTTATTATATTTAGTAATACCAAACAAAACAGCAAGTTCAGTTGACCTAAAAGCCTCCAGTTACTAGCAGGTAGGTCCTGAAAATGGTTTGGGCACCTGAAAGTTAGGCAGTGCCTTCATTTTGCAGCACACAGAGTAGACTCCAAACAGCCAGGTGAGGCCCCCAAGACGATATTAAAAATGCAGTTAGCCACAGCAATCACTGCAGCGAGCATCGCCACGCTTGACTCTACTGTTCCTGTCTCTGGGAGCGGGATCCCTGCAACTGAATTAGGCCCACAAGACCCTGCGTAACTTAATAGGAAGAGAAAGGCAGTTAAGAAAGGGGGTTGCAATGCTAAGCAGAGGAAGCAAGTAAGATACTCCAAAGCAGGAGTTATATCTGAAAGTTTTGCCTGCCGTTGCAGCCCTGCGTTAGACACCATTTGGAGGCTGGATGTCCCGTGCTGCTCCCTGGCTCTTGACACCCAAGTCGTCCCTTTGAATGAGGACAGCTGGCTCACTGTTTTCTTTCAAACAACAGTATGCACCAGAAGCATGAGTCTGTAGCTCAGAAGTTAGGATACTTGGTTGAAAGAAATAGAAAGTCCTGAATTTTTAGCTTTTTCTCTGCTTTTTATATTTGGCAGTCACTGGATGTAAACCAGAAACATTTCTAGCAACAGCACAAGAAGATTGATTTACCACAGCCAGCTGTCACTGGTTTAAAGGATAATATTGCTTTCTGGCTTACTGACTAAACTTCACAGCAATTTAGTTTCAGCAGGACCAGTGAACGATTCCTCCTCAGTCCCAGAGTCAGCTGTTGCATAGCTTGCTCTCTTTTTAGGAAATTCAAGTTTCAGAAAGACACGTGAATCTGATCTCCAGCCTTCTGCACGAATCCTCTAATGGCTAAAGCCGTTCTTCCTCCTCCTGTCACATTTTTTAAGAAAGAGCAGCTGCCAACTCACACCGTGCTCCTGTGTTTCTGCCTTGGGCGTGCTCTGAGACTTCCCACCAGATCAAGCTCTGATGGCATCTAAGAGGACACCTTACTTTCTAGACTCACTCGAAGGTCTGACGTGGTTTCCAAGCTGCTCTGCTCAGAACGGAGAGCTCAAACACCGGCCAGCCCAAAGGAAAAGCTGCCGATGTGAGCGGGGTTCCGCTGCAGGCAGGAGAGGAACAAGAGCTTCCAAGACCTCGGTTGTAACTTTAGGGCGTCAGCGTGTCAAGGCTTAAGTATTTTCTTGAGCGTGTGTTTTCCTTGCTGCAATTTCACAGACCCTTCCTGTGAATAACCTATTTTTAAGACGTGGATCCTGCCCAGAATTTTACAGTCAAAGTCTTTGACTCTGCATTTTGTCCTCTCCGGCCTGATTTGGGTGGCTCACATTTTGAACAACGTGACTAGGGTTGATAAAAATGTGAGGAAGGAAATACTTCTGTGAGACATTTTGGGAGGTGAACAGAGTTTTTACATTTATTACAAAAACACCAGTGTTAGCTCCAAGGTTAAACAGAACTCCATGTTACACGCAGAGCAGGTATTCAGCATTTTTGTTATGTCTGAAAATATCGTGTTTGCCCCCTTCTGCACTCCCCAAACTTACACACTTATTGGAGAAATGAATATTTTTCTGAGAATTTAGAAGTCTGTTAATTAGCTCACAGTAATATTGATTTTAAAGTGGGTCCTTTGAGAAATTTAGCATCTAAGCTAACTAGCATTTATCTCAAGTAATCAGAATAATGGTACAATATAGACTCTCTGGAATTTTCATTACTCAAATGAAGTGAAATTATCTTCACAATATACATTGAAGACATTAAGATGTAATTTAGGTAAGTATTAATAATTATTTTATTGAATTGTTATGACTAAATAGGCAGAGTTGGGTCAACAGCGTTAGTAATTAAGTGGGCCAAGTGCGACATCAGAGGTAATTTTTTCAATTGCCACCTTATCAGTGCAGCTAATTTGCATGTGACAATTGTGTTGGTTGTAATGAATCAGTGCTACAAGGAAGAGGGGATTAAAATAGCAGAAATTCTTCCTACAAGGATCCTTGTCCCAGCTATCAGTATGGTTTAATTATCACTGTACTTTAATTAACTATTACTGTTGTGTGAAAGGTCTGTGACTATATGCTCATTTGAATATCAATAGTTGAAAAGCTTTTGATGGCAGTGGTTACTTGAGGTTCACTTCTGGAAGAACTGAATGTGAACCAGAGAGAGATCTTTAAAACTTAGGTAGAGTGGGGCTCGGGTCTGTTGGGACTCCTTTTTAAACTGACCCTACTTAACATCACCTTCTATCTTTATGCATAGTTTGCAAATTAGGGCTCTGAACTGCTATCACCCCACTCTTAGCTATGAGTGAAATGGCCTTTTTTAGTCAACATTTCAATAGCAGTTTATTATTACTTCCTGATGAAATGACAGTAACATAGAAAACTTTCTTCCAATTTTCTCTTTGGTTCTGTGGGGTTTTAATTGCTAAGAAATTCATAAATGTAAAGACTGACAATAGAGCAAGGTGAGGACTGAGAATGAGTATCAGCATCAGTAGTTTAAAAGCAAAACAATTTTGGAAGAACGTTATCAAATTACTATTTTGCAACATGCTTGGTCCTTTCTTCCTAACATATTTTATAATCAATCTCTTTCCCCCAAGGCAAAATTTCATGCTGCTGCAGGGGATTTTTCTGACATAGTCTTGTCAGGTTTGTAGGTGAAATAACAATTTCTGCAGTATCTCCAGGAATCCGATAAATCGTTCTGACCTGAAAGTACAAGTTAGGCGTTTCACTCAATAATCAGACTTACAGATCTTGTTTTCTTGTTAACAGTGGCAATACTAGTGAGAGGCAACCTTTTCACTCATACTGAAGCTTGCTAAATTCTGGTCGTTTGCCAGTTCTTGTTTGGAAATGAAACATGTGACACATTGAAATTTCTGCACTAATAAGAGGCAGTGTTCATTATTGAAAGCTACATTTCTCTAGTCATTTCTTGCAAGTCTCTAAGAAACAAACTCTTTTAACTTGTCGAAAAGCTGCGTTGTGGTGAAAATTTATAAACCTTCTGGCATATGATTTAGACAATGAAAAAGAAAAGTCCTGGTTATTCAATGTGTCCTTAACTACATTATGAGATGTCTCTAATTTGTTCCCAGACAGAGGACAGTTTAGATGTCAGCTGTTTCAAGGGGATGCACTTTGGAAGGATATTAGGATTAGGTGGGTGAGAAGCAAAGCAATTCAGACTGAGGAGGGGGCAGTTTTAAGTGAGCTGTTGAGGATGTGCTTCTTAACAGTCCTTGTTCCCATTCGTACCAGATGCCTGCTCCCTTCCTTCCCAGTTATGCACTTGGGGTGGAAGGGGTAAGAAAGAATAGAGCTCTTTGGTGCTGTTGGTCTCCGTTTTCGATCTCTGACTTCAGACTGCAAGCATGTAGAATGGAAGAACATTCCCAGCGGCTCCTGCCCTGCTCCCACCTCTCTTATCTGAGCGGCAGGAATGATGGTGCTCTCAGATACTCCAGCTAAGTGTACCACCTCTCATATTCTCTTTTTTCCTTTCTGCACCGGGTCATATTTCCAGCAGCCTTGTAAGCCCACGTAGGAGACCCGTTGCCCCAACTCCATTCAGATCCCCCCAGCTGTGCTCCTGCAGTGTCAAGTAGCAGTCAGCCAGGGTGAGATTCGGTGCGATACGCATCGGTGGAGATATTGGCAAGGCCCTTTGAACACCCACCAGGCCTTATCTGTGATATGCATACACCAGGTGACAGAACCAAACACTGGAATTTTTCACCATAGGTCTCCAGCACAGAAAATACACGAAGGAAGATTAAAAACATAGGTACAGAAAGAGGGCAATGAGAAACATGCAGTCATGCCTGCCATCCTAATATGTCCTTCTAATCACCATATTTTATTATATTCAGGGACAAATCTTCAAAGTGCTTTTGCTCCTTCAGGATGTAGAATGAGTATTGGTCTTTTTTTTTTAAGAATCTTGAAAGTTGTTCTGTTTTGACAGTAAATGAAGTTGTCTACAAGTTTATGAATCTTATGCTTTGATTGGATTTTAGATGTTCTTTGAACTGTTTAATGTATTAAAATTAGGCTATTTGTAATAGAGAGAGTAATTTTTTTGCTATAACTCTGACATATTCCAGATTAAATTGTTTTCTAAAGATTCCGTGTACATATATCTGTACTTCTATACATTTGGAATCTGGTATAAAGGTCTAATCCAGCATTTGGAGGAAAGACTGTATTAACTTCAAGTAGCAAGTGCCAGAGGTGATTTTGTGTGCAACAACCCAAATAAATGCCAGTAAAATCTTTATCTCATACTGTACCATTATGTATTTTGTTCTGAACTTACTTATAGGAATTATCTCAGATTTTGGCAAAATTTCTGGGTTTTTTAAATTGTGTTGTTTTTCATATGCCTCCAGTCTCCCACATGCAGAGTCGTTTTTCCTTCCTCCTTGAGCCCAACTGTTCTGTGAAACTACTGCCTTCTTACTCAGGAGATTGGCTTCCTGTATGTGCCTACAGGGAAAAAGATGATATTCCTGAGAGCTGTGCAGAGCCACAAATCCTGGGGGGGGTGGGTCAGCCACACTTTTTTCCTAAGTGGAACTTCAGAAGCAGGATCTTTCTAATTCATAAGTAAGACTATCTCTTATGTATTAAGAAGACGGGAATTTCAACAGCGTAAGCTGAAGTGAATGAGATCTGAATCTGTCCTAGTATAAGCAATTTTGATTTATTCCTATTGCTTTAATTCCAAGGAGTAAGTTTTCCTTCCAACTAAGTTTTCCTATAGACTTAAGAAACTACAATATCACAAAGCCTCTTATGTTTTTATTACATAATAAAAGCATAATAACCCCAGTAGAGATTGCTGTCCCATATTTCCTGTTATAAGAACCTGTTTTGTATATAAGCATATCAAAGTTAAATCTTTGCACTCAAATTCTCTAGGTGTCTACTAGGATAATCTTTTTGGTGAATGTTTCAGCTAATATAGCTCAGCTCTTTTTAAGGCTGAAATAATGTGAAAAGGCACTCTTGCATTCATATGCATTTTAATTACGTTTACCACGTCATCTCTGTAAAGTTAATTGAGGTTAAATTTGGCCCAGCTTATAATAAGTGTGTGCATGGCAGCTAAGAGCAGGGGGAGAATTTCTCCTCTTGCCTCTGATCTGCTGCAAAAGGAAGTTAGTGAGTTTTCCTCACTCTCAACACAGGAGCCTGTGGAAAGTGACTGGAGGAGTGCAAGAAGAGTAACCAGGTAAAAAAAGAATCAGGGACTGGGATTAAAGGGAGAATGGGAGCAGACACCAGGGAGACAGGAATATATGGGGAACACTTTCTTTCTCTTCACAGGTATGCCTGCAAAGCAGACAGCAGCTTCCTATTACTATCAGTTTTACTCTTCTATTTTAAGCAATAGTGGCTTATGCTGACTATCTAAAGTTTCCTGGTTTGCTCTTGCGGAAAGATGAAGAGCTGGTTTAGCTCCATGGCAGGAGACAATGAAGTCTGTTTTACAGGAGAGATGAGTGTCTGCTACTGTTGGCACTGATGGTAACACACAGCAAAAGCTCCAAAACCTGAGCACGTTGAAAGACCAGGTTGTTGCCGCCTTAGACTGGGGACAAGGAGGCAACATGAATTCCAGGCTTTCCTGAGTTTTAAACATTTGATTTTGTAACCTTGACATACTTTAAAAAATGTATAATACCAGCTGCAAAGAAACAAATTATATGAACTAATATATAAGGAAAAACCAGTAGTAAAGAATTAATAAAATAATGCTTTCTCTGCTATGCAGCAACTATGTTCAAATAGACAGGGTTTTTCCTGTGCCTAAGTGTTAGTTGATTTGGGTTTTAAACATTGCAATATTTGAAGCTGGATGCCAAGGTGACTGACACCAGTAAACAGTGTGTAGTAGCTCAGTGATGAGTACACCATGATTGTGCAACGTTATCCAGCAATGAAAGGTGAAATCTGAAAAACAGCGAAAGGAAGTGAAAGCTGTAAAAAAAATAGCTGCATTTATTAAAATGAATGAAAATGTATAGCCTTTGTTTTGGACTGGGTCCTCGGTTGGCTCAGTTCCCTTAAATCCATTCATTCTAGCTATTTCCAGCAGCTGGAGAATCCAGCCCAAAATGGAAGTTTTTTTCCCCCAGTTCTTCCCGTAAGTTTACAGCCTCCTTTAGGTTATTTAAAGGAGAAAGGAAGAAAGGGGAAATTAGATGTTGTATTTGTTTACCAAGGAGCTGAAGGGGGTATTAACCCACCTCATCACTATCACTGTTTGCACAGCCTGTGCTGCGCGCAGTCTTACACCATGTGATCCACTTAAACCGGCATGATTGCGCAGCTTCTCCCTTTGGAGCAGGTCTCTGCCTGCCCCTGTTCGGAATGCTGCACACAAAATCTTTCAGGATATGATTTGCAGACTTGTAGCCTTAAATCGTACCACTTACTATGAAATATAATTTCAAATGTAATAGCTTTGCAAAGTTTCCATGATTGCCTTAAAAAGACATCCCCTAGATTTTGCAGGATACTCTGCAGAGTAGCACTTGAGGGTCCTCAAGAGTACATCTGTAAACTAATCAGTCCATCTGAAAGAGTGAAGATTTAGCAGCTGAGCAGGGTGAAGTATTGCATATTCCAGTGTGCTCTTTGAAAGAAAGCTATGTTGCTGGGGGACAGGAGCTTTGATACTCAGAAAGAATTCATATCCATTATTAAGCCCTGATTCAGCAAAGTATTTAAGCATGTTCTGTTGTGCGCCTATTAGCTTTTCATTTGGCTGCTGCTTAAAAGCTCTACTGAGTCAGAAGCAGCAAGCCAAATGGAGAGGGGGAAGATGAAGTTTTCACGGATTTGCTCACATAAAGCCTATTTCATGATGATGTTAAATGAGTATGAATAATAAGGATTCTTGCTTCTAACAAATTAGTGTCATGAGACTCCAACAGGTGTAAGAGTTCAAGACAGGTCATCTGGGTTTTGTAGGTTTTGTTTGCAACTGTAATAGTTAGAAGCTTTTTAAAAATAAAATAAATTTCAAAAAAGCTGAGGTTTTGTCTGAAACAAGGTGGTCTAAAAAAGGAATACAAGCTTGCCAGCCTACTTTGAACCATCTTGATTTGATCCCTGACTGCAGTTCCCTTTCTGAGCTACTGTTGTGCCTCCTGTGATTCCAAATAGTCACTGCCAGCTAATCAAGTACCTTAACCTTCAGGTGCTGAACTTACTCTCTGGGTTGCGTCAGACTCCTTCAACTTAGGAGACGTGTTATCCTGTTTGTGTAGCTATATGTCCTCTCCTACTGCTAGCAGCTCCTAAGAATAGAGGCTTGAATTGTGGAGGCTTATTTTATGGACTTTGGGGGGCAATTGTTTTGTGTATTGTTTGAACAGATGGTCTTCTTCAGCTATTTGCGTGTTAGGAATTATTTGACCTGCCCACGAGCAGGGAGATAAGAGCAGTGACAGGTAAAGTTAGGATTGCACTGGTACAGTTAAATTTAGGGGGATGGGGACCGTATGGGGTTTGTTGATACCACTCCCTTTCTTCACCATTTTACTAACAATAATTTTATCCTCAACCGCTCTGCTCATCTTATTCTGTGTTAAGTATTTTCCAGTCTGGAGAAAAATGAACTTCATGTAGAGCTGGGTGAGGTAGGAGGGGAATTGAAAAATGAAGAGTTTCTGAACATTTCTGTAGTCATGTCTTTGGTTCCAGTCAAATGAAGGAAGGTTCACATTTGGTATTTAGCTTGAGTGAGAGCTACAATTTCTCCACTGGCAGTGCTGCCAGCAGTATAGTAGTTGTCCATGAGTTCAATCACCTTCCACCATGTTTTGCCATCATGAAAATGAATGCAATCATCAGTAATTGATGATTCTTGTCAGGTACTATAAGTGAAGCAAAGTGTTCTTTTTTAAGTGCAACAGAAGGTCTTGTTTCAGGCTACTAAAGGCATCTGCTATTTTTTCATTTTTATTCCACCTTTTTTTTTTCATTTTTAGGGAAGCAATGTAATGGAGGACCAGGATCTCTTGGAAATAGGAATCCTTAACTCTGGACACAGACAGAGAATACTCCAAGCAATCCAGCTGCTCCCAAAGGTACAGTTTTTGTTATTATCTAAGCAGGGGAACTAACACCTACAGCTTTCACATTATTTAAAACACTTCTTTGAATGGAGATAAACATAACTCTCTTGTTTTTGTAGACATATTGTTTGCATATGCAAATGTGGCATAAAGTAATGTCATTGCATTGGACTCACTTTGCGTAGATGTAATTGAGAAACAAAGCAAAGGAGAGTAAAATCTGTAATTTGAAGTGATGGCTGTTTAGAAGGTATTTTGATTATTTTTGGCTTTTCAATCTGTTTATAGATTGTCATTACATATGTGTAAATACGGCTGTCGATGAATCCCAGATGCCTGTCTTTACATAGCAGTTGGCCTGGAAATACTTTGCCCCTTATATAAGTATTCTTAAAAGCCTTGGATGAAACACTGCTTTCCTAATACCTGCCTTTCATGTAAGATACGGAGACTTCCTGCAGGCTTCATATTTGATTTGCTGCTGTGTACATGAATCTTGCTTCTCAGCTGCAGAGTGAATAGCTTGCAGTCATTTCTCCAATCATTTTTGGTGCTAGCTGATTTAAACTATGGATTTTAAAATCAGTGATAGAAAGGGATTCTTCTTATATTTTGCATACCAGAATATATCAGTGGAGGCTTCAACTAGCATTCCAAACAAGAGAGATAGTGGGCCTAGCGTGAAAACTTACTATTTGATTTTGGAAAGCTGTATAAGGAGGATGAATGAGGAGAAGGAGACACCAGTAAGGCTCAGAAGGCTGCTACATGTGATGCAAATACTTAGGGCAAGGTATCAGGGCAGGAATAAAACCTAGTGTAAATTGCATGGAGTGTTCTGGGACCAGCATGTGTAGAATAATTGAGGTAAATAGAGATTAGTCTGCTTGCAGTTTGATAATGTTGGAGAATGAGAAGAGTTATTAAAGGACTACTCAGTCTAGAGCATGAGGCTGACATTGCTGGAAGAGGCTTTTTCATGCATCAAAACTTACGGAATGGATCACTTGTAAAAGTGAACAAGGGTTTCTTCTGTACGGGAAAAATCAGAAGTTGTGAACAATTTCTGTATCTGGATGTGTTAGTCAATCCATATATCCTACAATATTAGTCTGTGCACTGAAACATCAAAGATTATTAAAGACAATAATGTTCCACATACCATATTAGACAAGTGAGATAAATGATACAAGTAGTAGGGTATATAAAAGTAGCAGGTGGTGAATTACAATAGATATTTAAAGTTTAACTATGAATTTATGAATTTTTCAGCAATGCTATCATTCAAACAAAATTTTGTAATCTTAATCCCTACTCTTAGCCAATGAAATATTTTTTCTGGTTTTCATACTTCTTAGATCAGCTTTCTTGTATTTTTAATTAAGTTTTTCAACGTTAATGAATGGATTGTTAATACATCATCGTTTTAGTGCTACCTGCACTCAGTAACTGGTGTTTATGAAAACATTGTTAATAATGTCTGCTTCTGGAGAGTATACTAATGCTGAGAACAGATTCTGTCAAAAAACTCCAACTTCAGGTCTTTTTAAAATGTGCTTAATGTGAGAAAGGAGGACAGAATCAAGATCTAGAGATACTCTTGAAACCAGTTGAGAACAAGATGGTTATGCAGTTACTAGGAAGAATCAACATCTTCTGAACCAAAGATAATTAAGTAACACAGAACGACTTTAAGCACGGGCTGAACAGCAGTGAGGTAGTCTTTAGCAGCTTCCCTGTTGAGCTAGAAAAAACAGTCCTCAGGGACCACGTTTTTAACCTGTCTGATGCAAGACCGTTACACCAAAACAAAGGCAGTCGAAAGCTGAAGCTGTGCATCACATTTCTTCACTTAAATAACTCAGCAATGCAAGAGAGCTTACATAGTAGAAATACATAATTTCCTATTCAAAACCAAGTTCTTTTCAAGGCACAGCTGTCAGAATAGTTATGGGGCCCCAAAATTGGGATCATGGTAAGTTTTATCTAATGTAACCCCACCCTTGCTGTATTCACAACAGCTTGCTGAAGATCTAAAAAACTTTCACGTCCTGCAAGGAACCGTGAAACATTTCTGTACATCTATTTGTTTGTTGATAAGTTCAGCTCTGTCATCATACATTCAAAATAGGGCATACCGTCTAAATGTTTTAAGATCTCAAACCATAATTGGAGTCTCACTAATTTGAATCTCATTAGATAAAAATTCTTTTAGTTTGTTTGTTTTGAACATGTACCTCTTTTCTGTTCCTCATTTGATTTAAAATTTGATGACTCCTTCTGTTTTAGTACTTAATAGCATTGCTGATTATGTTATTTTTAGTTTCACTATTAATATTTCCTGTCTTGTGATACTTTTTAACTCAGATTTTGAGATGGAAGTTAAGTGCTTTAAAAAACATCTATGGAACAGCACTTCCTTAGAGCCATATACTCAGGCAGTATTGAATAAGCTTAGAGGGCAAAAATCAAGCAACAAATCTATTGCCAAGGTTTTGCCCCTTATATAAGTATAAATACTCTTTTTTTAAAGCTCTTTTTGTTATTCTCATCAATATTCATCTCTGCAGCCTGAAAATGGAACAGGCATTTAGTGGCTGATAAGAAACACTGTCTGGTTTCACTCATAATTGCTGGCTTCCTGAAGAATGAACTTCTAGATTTCAAACACCAATAGCCTGTTTAGGAACGACTTTCTAGAGCTTGAAGTTGTTTTAAATGGGAAAAAAACCCGCATATCTCTCCAAATATAGATGAATTGCTCATTGTCGTTTCTTATGCAGTCTTTAACCAGTATAAAAAGTATGTTTACCCAGATTTCTCAAAGTATTTTTTCCCTAATGATTCTGAATTTGAGGAGAACATTTCCAAAGAGGGTAAACTGCTATGTTTGTAAGAGATAGGTAGAGTTGAAATCTTTCGGTTAGATTTCTGCTTTTCAAAATACCCTTTATTTTTGTTGGATTAGAGCTAGTAGCCCAAATTCTCATCTTGCACTGATGTAATTTAAGTTATTCAAGTTTCACATTAATATTAACTAAAGCACTTTATGGCTTATTATTATTAGATAAGGTTAAGACACTCCAGTAGAAATATCGTTTGTAAAGTTAATTCTTGAAATGGAAATATTTTATACATGACATCAGTCTTAGAGCAACTTTCATAGCAGAGTTTGATATTGCATTTAATATTTTTTTGTGTGAAAAGAATGAAATCAATAAATGTTTGGAGAAGGATTTTATATGTTTTATTAAAAGGCAGTTCAGACATGTCAAGAGGTAGACACAATGTCTAAAAAGATACTGAAGTTGCAAGTAGGAGGACTTGAGAAAAAAAATTAATACTGAGAAAAGAATTGTGTGCAGGATACTCTTGATTGACTAAGAAAATAGTAGTAGGCATAACATAAAATTTTAGCCACACTTAAGTGAGATAGGAAACCTAAGGAGCATTGTCAAGTTATTTCGGCATCCAAAACCTATGTGCAAGTGACTTCTCAATGAATTCCTCAAAGCTAAAATGTTTTTGAAAATAAGAATTATCCTAGCTTATCTGAGAACTTAGATAAGAAAAAGGATAGGTTTTGTGTGGGATGCTCAGTGTATGGCTCCTTCTCCCAGCGCATAATGGGAACATGTTCTCTCATTTGACAGATGGAAAAAAGATGTTAGCTGAAAGCAGCTTTCTCCTGGCTTCAGAGCTATTCGTAAAGTATGCAGCTTGTTCCTTCCTGCACGGAGAGGTCTCGGCACAAAGCAAGTTTGGGAATCTCATAGCAGTGGTGTGCAGGCAGCCAAGCCTCTTTCCTGGGTGCTTTGCAGAACCAGACAAGAAGTAGGATATGAGCAGGCTATGAGCACATGCTCTCTGTGAGCAGTGTTATATGAGCAGTAAAGCTGTGCTTCCAAAAAGTGCTGGATCTATTACTCATATGTAACACTCTTTTGTGCAAGCACAGTAAGTCTGGCATTTAGGAAAACAGAACTACTGTGCATATGCACATTAACTATGCTGTGTATGTAACAGAGAAAGACCACATCATCTGTTTGCTGTTGCTATTGGCTTAGACGTCCCAGATCTTAGCAAGCTGATTTGAATCTGGTGTTTAATTCTCTCCCATTTAGCACAGCTAAAAGGTAGATCACTCCAACTTCCA
The DNA here is from genome assembly GCF_026419915.1 of Harpia harpyja. Classification (NCBI taxonomy): domain Eukaryota; kingdom Metazoa; phylum Chordata; class Aves; order Accipitriformes; family Accipitridae; genus Harpia; species Harpia harpyja. The sequence continues at coordinate 2,870,654 of NC_068962.1, forward strand.
TTCCTAAAGACAGCGTCCAAATTAGGAGGTGCTGCAAATTGGTGTCATAACTTTTATGACCCTTTCTGGCTGTGACTGCTTGGTTCTGCTCTTCTGGAAGTGAAGATGAAAAACAGGATTCAAAGGAAGTGCTTTCTACCGTGCTGGTTTTCCTCCTTCTAATGCCTCTGGGAATTAGTTTCCTGGTTTGGAAGGAGGCCACTTAGCTGCTCGTTACACAGCTTATAAGACCTTTAGCCATAAGGACAGAAAAAAGTGTTAAAATCCAGCATAACACATGAATTTTTTAACTCTGAAACACAAACGTGTAGTCTACATTATTTAAGTAATGCAGCACAATAGGAAGGGATCAGTAAAACAAGGCAGTTAGATACATCCATGCTATAGGTCAGGGTGTTTACTTCAGACTAGCTTTAGACTGGTTCCATAGACCAAATATCCCCTCCATGCATGTGCTTCAAAACTGTGTGATGAAAGCAGTCTCACAAACATTTTCCTTCCTAACTGAGCCTATCAGTGAGCCACTCTAGACTTGGCATGCTGTCATTTATCTGTATCATGTAGATAACAGCAGCATGTCACTGGTCCTGCCACCATTGCCCATACACTAAGTCTTATTTCCCTTCCTGCTTCTTTTATACTTTCTTATTTCTGGCTGACTCCACAGTGCCTACTGACTGCTCTGAGAATAGTCAGCAGGCAAAGAAATATGCTATATGAGAGGAAGAGCTATTCTCTTTTTATGGCAACTAGACTAGGATGACAGCCTGAATGAGCTGACTTCGACTTTCTGCACATCCTTTTTTCTGAGAAAGAAGACACGGACAATTTCTTTCTGGGAGTCATTGCTGGTGTGGGTGTTCTGCCCCAGACCTTCTCCCTTCATGTATTCGTTCATGAGCTCCATAGGGGCCACTGATGGGATCCACATTCCCATCTGCAACCTGTCCACAGGCAGCTATAAGCTACAAAGACTGCCACTCAGTTGTCCCACACCTTTACTCACTGAGGCATATTTATGAACATATTTTCAAGTCATCAAAAGGACTTCTGATATCCATACGGTCCGTAATTCCAGCGCAGGATTCAGAGGGAGCACTAGCATCTTCTCTACAGGCAGCAATAGTATTAGCAGCATCTGGATACTGCCTGCCTCATGGGAAATGCTATGCACCCTCTGCATCACCACGTCATGACACCATACATACCCAGAAATGGAGCAAGTATCCAGTTTAACTGTAACTGTCACATGCTGTGTAAAAGGAGACTATGGCTTTCACACCCTGCCTGCAAGATAGCAGGCTGCATGACAGGCTGGACACAAAACATTTCCAGCGTTTCCCAAACTATAGGTCTGGGCTGTGCTCTGCGCAGCCCCTGCGAGGACACAGTTAAGTCTTTTTAACTTTTTAACAGACTGAAATAGCAAAGACCTGTTTCTTCAACACCCATAAGCACAGCCCTCTCTTCTCTTTGAATCTTCTCAGAGCATCAAGGATGGTGCTTGTCCTCAGGTCGCTGCACCTTCCCAGATGAAGGGAAGACCAACCAGGAGTGACTGGAGTAAGACAAGCAAAATGGGGTTGACACTGAATGTCTTTTGCAGTGTTTCAAATGTAATGGGAAGATTGCAAAGAAATGGATCTCTGTTTCTTTGTGTCATTGAATTTCTATCCCCACTCCCACCTCCACACAAAGGGAGTGGAGATGTCTTTATGGCCCCTGAGGCTTCCTCGCTTCACCCATTCACTCCTCAATGGCACTGGGTTGATAGATATGTTTATTCTGCCTACTGGTGTGTGGCTGCTAACTGCCGTCTCCAGTGCCATCTGGAAACTCTGCAGGCCATTTCACTATAACAAAATTCCCGTTGGAGCTGCTAGAAGATGGTCGGTGAGGTGGGAGGACTGAAAGGCTAACAGGGCCTGTGTAAGTGACTGCCGTGCCTTGGGGAAGGAGGAGGAGTAAGACGCGAAGACAGCTAGAGAGTCAGGGCTGGCTAGGTCAGAGGGTACTTTTCTATGTTCCCTCTCACCAAGAAACCCTTCTCTATGTCCTCCTCCCCCTCCGCCAGTGAGATAAGAGCTTTTGTCCCAATGATTCATCTCCCCTGTGCCTATGCCTTTGGTTGAAACACTCCGTTCAGAGAATGACTCTCCCCTTTTGGTCTTATAACGGGCTGTTAGTACATTGTATTCAAGGCATTGTGCCCCAGAGGGTTCCCAGCCGGACCTCTTCAGCCTCAGAAACATCTCTGCCTGCACAGCATGCCATGGCCAAGTTGTCCATAGCTGTCCCACATGCAGAGGTTCAGAGGTCTCCAGAGAGGCACCAAGGTGGCCTCCGGAGGTGTCATGAACAGCCCAGGGCTCACAATCGCTGCTGCCCAGCCCCAGAGAACACACTCGCTAGGAAGACACCCAGCATTAGACAAAAGCTAAAAATCGTAGTGACTAATAACGCAAACTTTTTTCTGAGGGCTGGCACAGCCCACCGTGGACTAGCAATGACAGAAACTGGCCAGTGTGGCCTAACAAAACAGGCAGGAGCAGCACTTGCAGTTGTAGGAAGAACAGAAGAGGTTCCAGCAGTCACCACGGTCTGTTGCAACTCGAACGCCTAGAAAGGGTCTGCAAAAATGAGATACATAAGAGTGCCTATCCATGGAAGCAGCGTTTCTTCCTCAGGACTGGCCCTGCCTCCTTCTTCATCTGTTTCTGGCTGCTTCTGCAGCTGGCCCGCCGGTCACCGCACGGAAGCATAGTTAGATACCTCTGGGCTCCTCACAGCAGGCACGAGGTCAGCAGCCTCCTGATACTGACACCAGGTTACCCTACTATCAGGAAGCATTTTCAGCTTTCTTACAGCACAGGTTGATGAACAGCATCATTTCCTTGGGGCTCTAGTTAGCACCCTATGGGATGTCCTGTGAAGCTGAAGAGATTGATGGGTTTTTTGAACATCAAAAAAAATAGCATTAGTAAGTGGTGGATGATAATAAAATCGTTATAGAAGCAAAAAGAAATTCAGCAAACAGACTTCTGGGCAAGACAACAGAAAGCGAGGCAATTAAACCAGAAGAAGTATCAAGGAAGGAAAGGATACAAGTCATGAAGAGTTAAGGGCAGTTGACAGCAAATACAAGGGTATACTTCCACCGTTTGGTCCATGTGCACATGTGTGTTCTCTCCCATTGAAGGGCTTGGTGATAAGGTTATCAACCACTTGATTCAGATCTTTGTGTCCCTGTTAGGGGTTGAAATGCATTTGGTGCATCACTGGTGCTGATCTTCCAGTTTACTTTCCTCCAAACAGAAAGCTGGATAGTGTGTACCCAGACTATTCTACAAAGCAAACCAATGCGAAGGAGAGACAATCATCAGATTACTTTTAAATCTGTGGCACCAAACCATAGTACTGTTGGGCCAAAAAGGTCACCACTAGTTCAACCCCTGAGTGCTTTTAGAAATTATACTCATAGAAACTCATGAGATCAAAGGCCATAGCTTCCACTTAGTCCACAAATTCCAGATTTAGGTCTTCTTAAGATTACATTATATGCAATGGAAATGTCCTGAACTGTTGCATACATCATCCTCAGTAACACTGAATGAGACCTGTTCCTCCCTTGTCCCAGACATTGTGTCTGATGAAGAACTAGGAGGTCTTTTCAGTCTTCTGGATGTGGATCTGTTTAAATTTTTCCAGAAAAAATCTGTGTATGCATCTGTTTTACTTTAAATTCAGAAGACAGATTCCAACTGCAAAAACCATAGAAAGGGTGCCTATTGCAATGCTGGCGATCTTAGGTAGGAAACTCTGAACTCAGTTTGTGGTCTTCTGGATTTGCCATTGGGGCAGGATCCTGAATCAGGCAGCTCTGTGAAGCGAACGTGCCTGTACTGTCTTTTTATAGTAAGCTCCACAAGAAGACAGGAGGCTTTTGATTAGCGGAAAGAAAAGTCAAACATTAATAGAACACAAGCTTGAATAGGCAACTTTTTAAATATGTGACAAGGTAGACAGAATAGAAAACCAAAAGGTTTATACACAGCCCTTCCTCACCCACTGTGTCTTTGCAGGCAGGTCCCTATTTTCACTCCGTGCCTTTCTCAACAGCAGCAAAGGCAAAGTCTTCTCAGGTTCTTAGGGAGTTGTGCCTGTCCCCCAGCTCCACGTGCTGCCCCGGGCCAGCCAAGCCCTGGGGTCTCCAGAAGCGTCACTCTCCTGAGCCTTTTCTTTCATCGCTCCAGAGGAGGAATGCTTTCCTCTGTCAACAACATAAGTCCAACCGATCACGTTTGTAAAGTACATAAAGTAAAACAGACAAGTCACAAAGACAGGAAAAAAAGACCCGATACCCCCCGCCCCATTACAATCATCCAGAAGTACTCAGATTGGTAGTTGATAGTTTCATACAAGTTCCCAAAAGTGCTGCTTAAATCTCTCAGATAGGCCAGCAGTTTAAAAGAAAGCATTATGTGCTTGCTAAAAAGATCTTTCTTGCAAACCAACACAAGCGTGAATTCACTGTAATCATAGCCATCATTTAAAAAGCTGTGAAAGTCAAGTCATCTCTTTCTCCTTATATAGCAGATAAAAAGCTTGATTTTAATACACACAGTGTTGAGATCTGTCTGAGAAGATCAGAGAAAACTGGTAATAGTCCGTGTTACTGAATTCACCTTGATGCTTCTGGTGCATATGTGATTACTTCATGTTTATTTGGCTACCCTTCGGAGAAAAAGCTCAAGTACTTTCTATCTTAATGTAAAATACTGTATAGATATAGCAGCGATGCACCTGTAAAAAGACTGACGTACAGTCTCTTGTAAAGGATTTCTCAACCCATTAGGATGCTACTTGATATTACTATTTTATTATGAGAAACCCCTCTCTTTCTGGCTTCTGCTTTCTATTCATTTCAAAGGAAGCGATACTAGTGATAGATCAATAGGACCTGGGAGAGAAATCTCCTATGGTTTGTGTCTTCTTCCATGCTTCATTTATATCATATTTTCTTAAGCATTTCTTTTTCTCTAAATTATGGGCTTCATTCCTAGCCTTTTCCATAGTCAGCATGCTAAAATCCTCTGCAGTGAAACAGCTAACATTGATATTGTTCTTTAAAGATAACAACCGAATGAACTAGTAGCAGTGTCTGCGGAAGAACAACACTGCCCCTATTTATGAGCAGTTAATATTTGAAAGGCTGTCATGACCTGAAGCTTAGAGATTTTATACTGCTCTGAGACAAACAGTATGCACATAGCTGCTTAGATGTTTGACACCACCGGTGCATGTGTTGTAGCTGGTGTGAAATGATTGAAATATTATACATGGAAATACAGTCAGTAGGTAGGAGGGTTTTTTTCTTTCAAAAAAAAAAATCAATCAGCAAATAGCATCAGCAAGGAAATCTACAGGGTGTAAATGATCTGTGAGAGGTTAAGATCATGGTGCAGTATAGGAAAAAAAAATACTAACCGTCCAAGAGCCATGACCTATTAACGAGGACTAGGATAAGATGCAACTAAACTGGATCTCCAATAAAGTAAAGGGGCAGCACTTCCAGACAGATATTTCAAAGTATTTTTTTTTATTTAAAAACTCCATAACATTTTATATGAAAAGCAGATACTATTAATGATACTGTCACATCTAGATAACGAAGCTGTCTGTCAATAGATATTTGAAAGGAAAACAGCCAGCTATGAATGACAGTTAATAAGCTAGTTGATGTTATTAACAGACAGAACAAAACTTTCCATACAAGAGGACGGATACCGAAGTTTATTAACTTTCATATATTAGACCCCTTTTAGAAAATGTTTTAGATAAGAGAGCGGTTCTTGGTTCACGACAAAACAAAATACTGCATTTGTGCTGAAACTGCTGGCAAATATTCTAGCCGTGAGATTAATTTTCTGCAATAGGAGCAGGCAGGGAGCACCGGCACAAGGCGAGTGGGGCAGGGACGGCGGCAGCGACCGTCAACAGCCACGTCCCAGGGCAAATCCACAGGGAAGAGGATGGGACAAGGTCGCTTGGCAAGTCGGTGGGGGGGGATCAGCAAGGTGCACGGCCGGGCACGGGCGTACATAGCTGGGGGAGAGTCAGGGACACGCACCTGAGCTCACGGAGAGCTCCTGCAGAAGGTGGGGGGCCCCGACCAGGCTTCTCGCGGCTCTTTCTCCCACGGGTCGCATCCAAGGCTACGCAGCTGCACTGTCCCCGACGTGGCCTTCAGGTAGGCTAGAGTGACCCGATGGCGATTTTGTCTATTGGCACCAAATCCAAAGGGTGAAATTGTTGCATACGTTTCGGTCGTTCTCAGCCTCTTGCTTATTGGATGGTTCGCCTGTGTTTGCTTGCCTGCAGCCCCCTGCAACACACCGTAGTAGAGCGATATCTATTTGAACAACGCTGTTGATGGAGATCTCCAGTGGGAATTGAGAATTCAGAAACTTCCCATGCTGTGTTTGCTTTTCATAGAGGCTGATGAGTTACCAGAATTACAGACCAGACTGCATAAGTTTTCTCAATCAGCAGGTCAAAAAAAAAAAAAAAATCACGTTAAAATCAGGATTTATTAAACATAAAGATCAAATAGTAATAAACAAAAGAAATAATTTGCATAATGTGCCCCATCTGGATACGTTGAAAATTGTTTCAAAGGTGCTTTGCTTTTCTTTGTTAGCGAAAGGAAACAAAAATACCTTATATCTTTCAAAAGTCATGTGTTCCCCATGGGCCCTGTACATCTTCTTCATGTCTTCTCTGTATTAGATTTTTCTCCTTCAGTTTATTGGGTCCTTTCTTTTCAAGTGTCAGTTGTTTAAGCATACCTCGTTTCAAATTAGCTCTTGAAATAAGCTTCCCAGGAGTCAGAGCTCCCGGGGTCTGCCAATGTTTTTGCCATCTGCTGGACAGACTACTGTCAATCTAAGATTTGAAGTAAGTCTGAATGACAATGAAAGAGGAATTTGACGTGCTTTTGACATCTAAGAATTTCATTCTAAATTAGGATGAAACTAAATTCCAAAATGTCAAGTTCAACAACAAAACTGGACTCTCTAATATGACTCCTTTGTTACAGAAGTGACCTGAAAGGCTATGATTCCCATTGTTAATTATGTGATTTCTCTTGTCTCTCTTTTATGATTTAAGATCATGATTTCACTACATCATTTAAATATTTCCATTAATATTTTATATCCAACATCTGCAGCAAAAGACCAAAGCGTAAACTCTCATATCCACAATGCAGTGTGCCTGCATCACTCCTCTCTGATACTGCAGGAAATCAAGATCAAGATCATGACATGCTGGCTTTCTGCATTTGAACAGACAGATCAACGAACACTACTGCGGCTTTCAAATGGAGACTTAAATTTTTTTCTCTGCTTTGAATTCAAGTTGTATTTCAAATAAACTGTGAGAAATAAATTGGTTCAGGCAAGATATTAAGATCAGTATTCTCTCCTTTTAAATTACTTTGTCACTCACTTCAAACTTAAGCTCAAAGCATTATGTTTCTGTCACACTTCCCTTGTTGCTCAGAAAGTAGGAATGTACATAAGCAGGCAGAAATGGGAGACTGGCTTTCACCATGTGCAGTGTCACCCTTGCACGGTCGGGAGATCCCATGCAAAACACGAGGTGTCTAAACCTCTAAAGCTTCTTAACAGTTTGCCAGTTCAGTGTATTATCAAGTTAGCAATAGTTACACTGCTATAGAAAGATGATATGCGTATAATATTGTTGAAAATTGAGGCTATTGCGTAATTTTTTCTACTTTGTTCTACTTCTGCCACTATTGCAAATTACCTTAAAATTCACAAAAACAGCATGGCATAACAACCTGCACAGGTAGAGGCTTCACGCTTTTTTATCTTTAATGGCTAGCTTGAAAATCTTCACTTGTGTCAGTGAGAGACAATTGTGAAAGAGAAATTGCAGCTCTTTACTTCTTAGTAACTTAACAAAATTCAGAAAAAATAAGATGCCAGTGGTATTTCTTAGTTAGTTATGAAAACAAGATATATGTGATTATGCTTTCTGTGCCTGTGTTGCTATATAAATGCAAGCAGTGCCCTTCTGCGTACGTCATTCTGTCAGTTCCATTCCAATAATATTTGGTTCGATTGTCCAATCTCAAGCAACTTTACAGACAGAGAGCAATCTAAAATATGTAAAATTCCCAGGAGTTCCATGAAAAATGTGACCAGGTAGAGGAAAGAGACTTTTTTAAACCTCCCCTGGGGGTGGAAAAATGCAGTGTGGATTCAACCATTATAAAATATCCAATAACCTAGTAGGAGAAATAAATTAGGAACAATATAACCAGGGCAATATATTTCATTTGCAGTGTGATACCGGAAGATCCATTCCTCAGCCTCATTTCTTCCCCTTCTATGAAATCTTAGGTGCAAATCTGACATTTTTGTGCAGTCAGGATAGTAATAATGTCTCTTTCACCCTTTTGCCTTCCCTCACTTATGGATTCTCTGATGTCTAGTAAGAATTGAACTCCAGCTACAGTCTTAGTATACTCTGGCTTAAAAGGCAAGCAGCCATAAGAAAAAGATCCACTAAGTTTTATTAGTGCTTTTGCTCACAAAATTGTTTTGTGTTGTACTAATCATTAAAAGAATGTTGATCAGAGAATAAGATAACTCTGACCCAAAGAAAATAATACACATAACTGCTGTTCTGAAAGATGCTTAATGAATATCATCAGTAATTCTTATTCATTCTGTTTTTCAGATGAAGCAGATCGGTCACGATGGCTACAACCCCACCTCTGTAGCTGAATGGCTGGATTCCATTGAACTGGGTGACTATACCAAATCCTTTCTAATTAATGGCTATACATCGATGGACCTTGTGAAAAAAATCTGGGAGATTGAATTAATTAATGTAAGTTGATCAATTTATAGCAGTAGTTCCTCCTAAATACGTTCTAGTACTTGTCCTTACATATCAAAGAGAAAGCACAAAAGCAAATTGCACTACAAATACTGTCATCAAGTACTGTTACTGATTACAGCTTTCATGCCTATACCTGGGTTGACTGTACCCTTTGCTTCCATTTGCTTTGCCATTGTCTTTAGTATGGTATTCAATCAGCAGGATTGTGTCTGCCTTCAGGATGTTGAATGACATTTAAAATATATTTTGGTAGTTCATAGCTACAAAGCATAAGTCTTTTTGCTTTTAAGGTGCCTAGCAACAGTACTTCTTGTAAAGTTTACTTTTTCCACATGCTCTGGCTAAATTAAACATAAAATAAGGAAACCTTAACTATAGTTAATAAGTTATGCTAGAGGAACAAAATATTTTATTTAATTATCACTTTTACTTGAAACTTTATTTACATGAGTCAGTTAAATTAGATGCCCACATATGGTTACCATAAACTTTAATGTGGACTGCACTGCAGAGTAATTTGGAGTGAGATGAAGTTTGTACTGTTACAGTGAAGACATCGACAGTACAGCTTTGCCAATGGAATTTTCATGTGTCTGAAATGGTGGTGTTTCCTTTTATAAAAGGTAGATGATTATAGCTTTGGATCTGCTGTGGCATTTGAAACCAACTGTATTGTCAGTTTATCTGAACTTTAGGGCAATCCCTACGTGGAGAAAAGCCCAACGTCATATTTTATGGGCTCTTCGCGGACAAAAGGCTGTGCTCTTCCTTCCAATATGGGAGGTACTGCATCTCTGCCTCTAATTGCTGTTGCATTACAGTTAATGTTAACTAGCACAAAAATGTCAAGGAAGAGTAAGGACCAAACTCTGCCTTACATGTTATGTCTGTTGCATTCAATGTATGTTGTAGGTGTATAATTGAAGTCAGGATATGATTGATACTATTATGGGTGTCTGCTGCTAAGCTATTTATAACTGCGATTCTTTTTTCTGTAAGGGGCTGGAATTTTAATAAGAACTGGGGCCCCTTTGCTCCAGAAGCTAATATAGATTAACAGCCAGCACTGAGTTGAAAAAAGTGGAAGACTCCGCTCACATTGTCTCCTGTAACTTAATTTTGCATCCCAAACATTTTGCCATAATCAATTTGGAAACAAATTACCTTTTAGCTCCCCCAAGTGGATCATTAAAACCTCATTAAAGGCTTGTGGTTTGATTTCAAACTTGCTTAAACTGATGAAAAGGGAAGTACCTGCACTGAAGTTAACAGGAATACACTTCCGTAATATTAGTATGAACCAGACCAGTGAATATCCCTCTAATTTTAAAGCTTAACATCATGTTCTTTTTGAAGGCCTGTACTTCTTGGGAAAACACTCCCTTTTGCCACGAGTTGCAAGAATAAGCTGTTAGACAGTTGTTTAAGTATTTGTATAGGTATAGATACCTATACAGATAAATATTTCTCCCACCTGGTATAACATTGGATTATGTTATTCAAGAGCATAGTAAATAAAACAGAATTTCTATTTTAGTCCAGTCAGTATATATTTGATTCCCACCAATCAATAGCAGCTAACTGTAATGATATAATGTTCACTGAGAAAATCTGTAGCTTAGAAAAGTACTTACTGTTATTTTTCTGTTTCAATTGAAGGGAATCTTTCAGAAATGGACACGAAATTGGTTTGAAGCATTGTACAGTCTGGCAGAACAAGATACTTATCTCTGACCAGCAGGCCTGCTGTCTGAAATCAATTTCAAAGGTCTCACTTCCCGTTCAGGCAATGGCAAACAAGAGCTTATTACAGAAAGTTTTTCATAAAGGAATGCATAAAGGTCAAAGACACTAACTCTGGGATAGGACTCCTGACCTGAGTAGGTCAGAATCCAGGCACTTGAAAAATAAGAGAAAAAACAGACTCAACATCCTGAAAAGAACTCAGAGTACCCTTGGTTTGGTGGCTCTTGGTGCTTAAGTTGTAGATGGAGCTAGAAGTTTCATTTGCACTTACACCAAATATGCAATAAAAATGTATCAAGGGCTACAGATATGGTAACTTTTTCATTTTAGTCATCAGTTTAAACAGTTGCAGCCACTGAATTTGACATAAAAGCCATTCCTGTTTTGGTGCAAGGAACCCCTTAGTCCATATTTGGTGCTTTTTTCCATTAAGCCAATGTGAAATCATCCACGGCTTCTGGAGGTGTAGAAACAGATTAAGGTAGAGATAATATTTTCTATTAGGTAAACTAGTGTAGCGGAAAGGATGGAGGAGAGAAGGGGTCGTTTAATTTTTCACAAGCCCTTCTTTACATCTTAAAAAATGAAAACTCTTTATTATCTTCTTTCTACATTTTTTGTGATCATCAACTCACATGCCTGTGGATGAGGTTCATGAAGTTTTAGATGGTTTTTTCTGAGACCTAAACTACTAATAAGGTCATCCCTTATCATAATGCATCTCAATATACTATTGTGAGTTTTACTTATCACGTGCCTCTGATCTTCCATGTGTGATGCTGACCAAGATACTTTTCTTCTACTTCAGGACATAAATCTATTCAATTACGTTATTAAAGCATACAGTTCATTTTTTGAAAGACAGAAAGAAGAAAGCATATTTTGAAAGTCTCCCTGCAGCTGAATGAAGCTAGCCTCCCTAAATTCCCTTTATAAACTATAAAGGATGGTGAAAGAAAGGGTCATCCAGATGATGATTCAGGGTGGTTAAATTATGGTTAATTATCTGGATTGCTTCCTAGGGGAGTTTGCCTCTCCCTACTGACATACAGAGATGCTAAGAAGATTAGCTTTAGTACAAGGGTTGATCTGCTGGAGGGTAGGAAGGCTCTACAGAGGGGTCTGGACAGGCTGGATCGATGGACCAAGGATAACTGTGTGAGGTTCAACGAGGCTGAGTGCCGGGTCCTGCACTTGGGTCACAACAACCCTGTGCAGCGCTACAGGCTTCGGGAAGAGCGGCTGGAAAGCTGCCCGGCAGAAAAAAAGACCTGGGGGTGCTGGTCGACAGCCGGCTGAATGTGAGCCAGCGGTGTGCCCAGGTGGCCAAGAAGGCCAACGGCACCCTGGCCTGTATCAGAAATAGCGTGGCCAGCAGGAGCAGGGCAGGGATCGTCCCCCTGTCCTGGGCACTGGTGAGGTGACACCTCGAGTCCTGTGTTCAGTTTTGGGCCCCTCACTACAAGAAGGTCCTGGAGGTGCTGGAGCGTGTCCAGAGAAGGGCAACCAAGCTGGTGAAGGGTCTAGAGCACAAGTCTTGTGAGGGGCGGCTGAGGGAACTTAGTCTGGAGAAAAGGAGGCTGAGGGGAGACCTGATCACTCTCTACAACTACCTGAAAGGAGGTTGTAGTGAGGTGGGTACTGGTCTCTTCTATCAAGTAACTAGTGATAGGATGAGAGGAAATATCCTCAAGTTGTGCCAGGGGAGGTTTAGATCGGATATTAGGAAAAACGTCTTCACTGGAAGGGTTATCAAGCCCTGGAACAGGCTGCCCAGGGAAGTGGTTGAGTCACCATCCCTGGAGGTGTTTAGATGTGTAGACGTGGCTCTCGGGGACACGGTTTAGTGGCACTTGGCAGTGTTAGATTTACAGGTAGACTCAATGATCTTAAAGGTCTTTTCCAACCTAAACAACTCTATGATTAAAGTTAACCTTTGTGAGTTACCCCTTACTCCCGCAGGACGCTGGAATGATCAGAGCTTTGAATCTTCTTACCTTCCTAAAAAGAACAGTTCTTACTCTATCTCCAACAGTGTTTTGCCATCCTTGTAAGTTACCATCTAGGCAAGCACATTTTAAAAAAAAACTGCAATAAGAATGCCAAGCACATGAGAGAGGGAGCAGGTCTGAGACACCGGTGGCAAAGGCCATCTTCCCTCAGCTTCTCTGGTCCTCCAGCTACCTCATTGGCATTAAGAAACAAATTTAGTATGCAGCTTCCTGCATTTTATTGCAAATTACTCCAGCAAGGTAATGTCTGCTCTAACTTACATGCTAGTTTCTTTCAGACTTTTAGGTATACATATATAGTGTATGTGTGTCTTCAAGCACAATCAAGCAGCAATTACTTAAAGCATTTGAATCAGAAGAGTAATTTTAAAAGTTATTAATTTGTGTTTCTTGCAAGCTCCCACCAGCATCCTCAGTCCTTTTTCCACAAGCCAGACTTTGAAATTTAGATTCTGTTTCACTAACTCATTTGTCATTTAGATCAAGAATTTTCCCAGATCCATTTGCTTCATTACTTTCTCAGGTATGTGCTTCCTGGGAAGCATTGTTCCAATTTCCTCATCCTGGGACTGTAAGTGTTCAGAATGCCTTCTCCCAGCATGGGCTTTCCCAAAACTTCTGGTTTTGTCTGCCAGGTTTCTTGGCTCATTAGAGAGGTCGGATTCTGTACCCAGATTCAGGTGTCATTTATTCGATGCTGTAGCTACATGGAACTTTTCTGAAATGTATATAACCTGCTGAAAAAAAGTCCACTATGTTCTGAAATCCCCTAGCCCATCTAAAGTGTGCACCTGTGCTTTAAAGTATAAATGCTCTTCTACATGACTAATCATATTATTCTTGTCTGTTATTCTAGATTACTTACGTAACCCTCCCCCTCGGGGAGTCACTCTCTTCAGGGAACTTTTACCAAAGACATCTTCAGGCAAGATATAAACAGCTTAAAAGCATAAAGCAAGTTATTTATCATCTAACACACAAAATATATTGTAGGACTAATGAACTACGCATTAAATCAACCCCCACCAAATGAGTCACTAAGTCTAATGGGCAAGTAGTCATCACTCGGGTAGGGGAGGGCTGGCCTCTGTTGCTCCCTGGAACAGGCTGATCTGTGATGTTGCTGAGCTGCTGTCTTCTGATTTCCCTTTTTTTCCTTGGTATTTTATACCTTTTCATATGAGTGGTGTTATCCTTGAATCCTTGAGGTGCCAGTTTCCCCTGTCTCAACAATTCTACTTATGCCTGCAAGTTTACCTTTCTTATCTCACATGCTTCTAGCCTGTACGCTCTCTCACAGCTCCTTCTCACACCCTAGCAATTTTGTCAGAAGAAAACCGAGAACGGTTGCACAGCTGCGCTGTACTGAAAGTAGGCCTTGAATCACAGACAGCTGAACTCCTGGCAGGAGGGTTACATGGAAGTGGCCTGGTTTACATTTCTTCTCAATTAGTTCATCTTGCACTGTGAGCTTCTATTTTTGTACATCCATCTTTCACATGGGTGATTCGGTCTTTGTCTTCTGTAAAATTAATGTTTACTAAATGAGGTTTTAAACTCAATTATTGTCCAGATTTTAAGGTTTTGGGGAGGTGTTCTTGATACCTTCTCACAAATTGCATTCCTGCTTTACATCAGGATATAATGATTGCTGTTCAGGATCAGATCAAAGATACTAGAGAGAGAAAATAGCTACCAATGGACTGCCTTCCATTAGTTCCATTGCTAAATACTTTGGACCTTCCACAACATCGCTGACAAGTTCCACCATTTAATTTAATTAGGTACTGTGTGAAAAAGTGATTCTTTAGTTTTATTTAAAGCTGCTACATGATCATTTCACTGCAGCCCACTAGGTTTTATACTGTAGGAATGAAAGAGCATGAAAATGGCCATACTGAAACAGATCAAAGGCTCTACCTAACCCACTGTGCTGTCTATAAAAATGGCCATGAATAGATGGCCAGGGAGGGCTACATGGGTAGGACAAGCATATTATGAATAATCTGCGTAGCCTTCTTCTAATCATTAATAATTTTCAGCTCAGGGACTTCAGGAATTGGTCCAGTTCTTCCTAACTGGTCCTAGTCTTTTTTACCTTGAATGAGTTGTTATCATCATCAGGTTTTGTGATCTTACTGCTAGTCTTCTTTGCTGTGGAATTTATAAATATATTGAACAGCAGAGGTCCATTCACAGATCTCTTCAGGAATTCACTAGGAACCTTCTTCTACTCTGAAGACTGCATTTTCTCCTGCAGTTTCCTGGTTTAACCAGCTATTTATCCATGAAAGAACCTCTTCTTATGGCTTAATGCCATGACTGGGGTTTTTTTGGTTTTTTTCTTAAAAGCCGCTTAAGAGTGGCTTCATCAAAAGACTTTAGAAGTCCAGGCAAACAAGCAGATCAAACAGATCATTAACCTTCTCTACATGTTTTTTGACTGTTTCAAAGAACACCAATAGGCTTTTGAAATATGCGGTGCCTTTACATGCAGTCACTTTAACTCTTACTGGTTGTATTTATCTGTGTGTCCACTACTTGTAAGCACTATTAAATTCCTACTAATTCACCTGGGACAGGCTTAGAGGCCAGTATTTCCATGAATCTTCCATGAAACTCTTTTCAAAACTTGGCATCAATTTTGTCACTCTCCAGTCCTCAGATAACAAGAAGGGAGAAGTTACACACCCTTGCTGGCAATTCAGCAAGCTCATCCTCGAATTCCTTATACATTTATCTTTTTTGTGCTGTGGTTCATTTTACACAGTTCTATCATTTCTCCTTTCAGCCATCTCATTCACAAACCAAAGAGTCTTAGTCCATTTAGCCATTTCATACTTCCAGAAATCCTTGTTCTGTATCTTTCTAGTCCTTCTCTGTACAGCTCCAATATGCAGAATGCCAGCTATACATGTCTAATTTCAAAGTCAGAATTGCTTTATACAAATTTAGCTTGAGCCTATAGCTCTAAGTAATAGAAACCACTGTATTGAACTTAGTTCTCAAAGCTCTCATGAGGCCTTACCTGACTAATGTACTTACAATGTCAGCGCAACTTATAGTCTCTGCTTAAAGAACTTAAAAATGGACCACATAATGCATTCAGATTCCTTGACCAGGTTAGCGTCTCATTTAGCATCCTCCCCATCTACTCCAGCAAAGTCGATAGCAACTCCACAGCTTGATTGGGTAATACACACCAAAGGGATGGATTTTGTACCGTGCCCACTTGGCAGCTTAATTTCCCGTGCTCCGTAGCATCAAACGATGCCTTTTTCTTAGGGGGGCTGTCCTTCAGATTCTGTTTGCCATCTTACCCTGTGACAACTCTTCTCTTGCTATTACTTAAGTTCCCACGCGTGCCACTCTGCAGAGGCAGTTTTTGAAGAGGAACGAAACATTACATCTCAAGAACATATTCTCAGACATTGCGACTGCAGATCTACAATTCCTGTTCCTTTTCTGCTCTACCTCAGAGCCCTGTGCCTGATTTCAGATCACTGAAAAGAATTAAGAGTGTTTGGACCAAAGTCCTTTCTGATCTCTCAGAGACACTGCTGACTGATAAAAATGCCCATAGCTCTTCCTGTAGTGGCTTTCGAAGTGGCTCCAACAATTTTGATAATCAGAAGAGCTTTCAAGACCGTGAGTCTGCATTAGCAATAGGCTGTGGGTTCTCAAGTTATTAGGTATTTTGTTATTAAAAATAACTTTGGTAGTTGTTGAGTTTAGAAAATTCCCTGAATGACTTTTTCTTTGTTCACTATTTCCAAACATTCAGGAGCATATTACTAGTGTACTTGATTAATAAAGTACTTGAAGTTAATTTATGTGAACCAATACTTTTAAAACAACTATGCACACACACACATATATGTGTGTATGTATGTATCTATATATAAATGTATATAATTGAAAGTAATGAACTCTCCAGCGAGCCAGATGATGGACTATTACATTTCAAATGCAAATGCCACTTCTGTGGAGACAACCACGTTGATGTACTGGTGCAAAACCAGAAGTCTTGTATTTCAAAGTTTCTAGGTAGCATAAAATGCTTGAAAATGTCTCTGACATCCTGCAAAAACAAATGTGTCTGTTGTACTGAGGAACAGATATTTCTAGCCTTTGAAAGTTTTATGGGAATCTTTCAAATTCTCTGCCAGGCAGACTGAACGTTGGGTCTTCTCACTCATTAGTGTAAAGTAGTAGTCTATGTATAAGATGCATTAAGACATTTAAGAAAATCTTTTCTACTACATTTGTGGTGGTTTTGTATTAAGTAACTACAATTTTGAAATCGTTAATGCACAACCTTGATTGGTTTGAGGAAATATGAAGGAAACTTTCAATATCCTTTCAAATGCTTTGGCTCATCTGTTTGCAAAACTATCCTGATTACTATAAATAATAGGACCAACTATTAAGCATTTTTTTGACAACAGGATAATTGCTTATATGTTTCAAATCAAATATTCTGAAGATGGGTCTAGAACTGAATAGCTTTCATCATGATGCATTATTTGTTCATGAGGTAAGACATATATATGGATTTGCTCAGTTGCTCCTACATTAGTAGAACAATGCTGCAGTTGTAAATACAAAGGATAGCTCTCTGAATTACTCTATTTCCCTTTGAAATGGAATCAGTAGGTTCATTGCATTGCAAAAAGTTATGAGATATTATACAAATAGCAATTTTTTTCCATAAACAATAGTTGTGTAGATTTTTTTTAATCCAGGGCACTCACACAGGTCTCAAAATGGTTTTAATAATGCACGTCTTTGTTTCTTTTGCAAGAATGAAATACTTACCAATTGCAATTATATACTAAGTTTGTTCCATTGGATCTTGCATTTGAAAATGATTCTTTCTGCAGTCAGATTCTTTCTGCTTTGAATACTGGCAGCAGCTCCATCAGTCGCTCAGTTCCTAAATGATTGTGGATGTTACTGATCATTTAGAAACTGTTGTTATGTGGTAGTATTGCAGTGGCTGTTTCTAGAAATCTTGTTGGAAGTTCTTTATCCTCAACAAATCCATGTGCCAGTATTGTAACTTCATAACTTGTTTAACTCTTATGTACAGTTTTTGCATGTGACATTTTGCATAGGTAGCGATCTTGTAGCCTTTGAGGGATTTGATGTGCAAACTTCCATCTGTTCCTCATGGTAATGCAAAATACTTTTTAAATACGTCATCCTCTTTCCTCTATACTGTTACTTGCAAAAGATCAGGAGACAACATAAACCATGGCAATTTCTTCAAACCATCCACTGTTTACCTCTTCCCACTCCCACCTAGTATCACGGCAGTGCTCAGACTCAGGAGAAGTGGGAGGAAAAACACTTCTTTTAGTTCAAATACAGTGCTTTATTCAGTTTACAGTACAACATGGTAAAGAAAGAGAGAGAAAACATTTGCACTGTGAACATTTTCATGGCATTTATTTTTTGGTAGTATAATGATTCTTTTGCAATCCATCTGGTGTCATTTTGCACTGGAGGTTATTTAAATAGAAGACATTATATAAGTACTTTGAAATAATTTCCCTAATTCTGTATTTATAGTGCCTTATATTGTGACAATAATAAAAAAATTATGTTTTCTGAGTAAAAAGTGATAGTAAAATAACCATGTTTGATCAGTAAATCTAACCATTGAAATTTGCAGATTTCTTTTAATAAGTTTGCCATTTCCTGCATTTATTTTTAAATGTAAGGATTTTAGTCATATCAAAATGGTATAATTTTTAAACAATCACTTTTACCTTTTTTCTGAGGTAAATCTTTACTCTTTTATTAGGACTCTCAAAACCAGAGGGTTTTTTCCTCTTTTTCTCTTTTTTTTCTTTCCCTCTGCCCCACGCTCTCTTCAAAACAAATTATAATCAGGTGGTGATTGGCAGCAATTTTTAGCGCTAATAATCAAAGCTGAGCAATTTTAGCACCTATTGTGTTCCACCTGCAGGATCATTTTCTTGTCCTGTAACACACTAGGTAGCACAAATGATTGATTTGTAATGCAAGATAATTTTTTTATTAAAGCAACCTACTCCGCTTAGTGCCAGAGAGGGTACTGTCTCTGAAGTATCCTAACAAAATCTGTCTCCATTCAGGCAGCAAATAAATTGCCTTATCATCTGATTTTCTATCTAAAATCTTGGTGTTCTATAAGAAGGTTTATATTTCAAGTTTCAGAATGTGATCTCCTTTCCAGGGAGCACAGCAGAAGCAGCCCAACCCAAGACATTTTATTCCCTTTAAAAAAGTGAGAAAATAACCTCTCCTCCTAGCCCACAAGTTCTCTACAAAAACAGATAAAATAAATAGTCACTAAATACTTTGTTGTCCTAGGCAACAACTTGTTCTGCCTTCAGTAGCTTAGAAGAGCCCTGGATAAAGAGTTATATTTTACCAGCTTAACATTTTCAGTGTTGGTGAGCCAGCGAGAAAACTCCATTTCTATTTTAAAATAATGTCCTTTTTCAGATCCTTTAATCTGATAGTAATTTAGAAATTTTAGACACATCCTATTTTGAATTTGGCCTCCCAAATGTGCAGTCTTAGGATAGCATCCTTCATTACAATAATAACTGTAGACTGTAGTAAAAGGTAGTTCCTCTAAAATAATTTCAGTATGAGTATTTATTTCTATTCTAGACAATATTTGTGCTAGTTTTGCTGGAATAAATTGCTTGTTTCAAATGTTTGCATTTGCTGCCCCCAAAACCTACCTCTCATAGTTCTAGTTTATGGCATTTTAAAACAGATTATGTTGATTGAAGGTCAGTTTAAAATACTTGAAGTTCATGGTAGATAAAAGCAAACAAGAACACAGTAATGTTAATGTTGTAAAGCAATAATACTTCTGCCTTTACTTTGAAGAAATTTGCAGTGATAAAAAAGAAGTATCAGCTGTTTGCAAAGAAATAAAGCTGCAGAATTTATTACATAATGTTTTCAAGGACTGCAGTACTATTTTGATGCTTTTAAAAGACTACTGTGTGTTTTCAACTAACTCTCCCGTTCAGCAGTGTGCGAAGGAGAAATAATTCCTCCTTAAAATGTTTTAAATTTTTTTTTCTGCTTCTTCATTGCTTTATAGGATATTGTGAGGACTTGATATTTCCAATAAAAATTCCTAAGAGTCTATCAGATCTTGACTAGCATCATTTGTCTTCTGTTCACGACTGGTTTTAATAGTTAAAGGTAAAGAGGACTGAATGACAGTCATTTTAGCTATAAGGATGTTGAAGATCAGAAACATTTTAGAAATATTTTCCCTGTACAGCAGATTTTGTTAACATTCCAAGGTGTAGGTGCAAATGCCGTGCTGTGCCATATAGACCTATCAGAGTGATCAATGTGCCAGAAATAGGACAGCAGCATTATCCTGGGTCTTCTGCCTGATTCTCCCTTCTCACGTTGTTCAGAGCTAGCCTGGATATCCCTGCAATCCACTGCATTTGTATCATACAGACACAGTCCTGGATTTAAAAGAAAGAGTGAAAAGTATTATACTGAGATTATTAATAGAAGTAAGGTCAGAATTTTTCAACACAGTAAAGATGAGGGGAAGGGACGTGTTCACTTAGCTATAAAAGGTTCTATTGCAGCCTACAGCCAACCGGGCTTGAGTCCTTAAAGTCATCTTCAAGGATTTTGTCTTTCATTGTTTTTAACTTTCAAAGGAATAAGATTTCAGTCACTTTCCATAAAGGGCAATTCGATATTCTAATAGCTGGTGGTGCCGAGAAACGTTTCATATTTGGTCTGTATTCTTTCAAAATTACATACCTTTATCTCCAGTTATCAATTTTCTATAGATGTAAATAACATATTGGCAGCCCCAATGTTTACACCCTTGAAATAGTTATTGGCAGGTATTTGTGACCCCTTTCATAATGATCAAGTCATTGCAAGGTTAAGTACATTTAACTCCCAATTTATATTCCTACCTCAGTTTGTACTTACTCATTGCTTATTCTAAAGAATGTTCTTCAGATCATGTAGAGATCTTAAAAATGCAGTATTCATCCAAAAGTAGTATGTGGTATGGATTTGAATTCACTGCCATAATTTGAAAAAGAATTTGAGAAAATGCAGTTAAACATGTTTCTCTCTGCAATGATATTCAAAATGGTATTCAGATAATGAATTACAATATAGCTGTTGCAAATCTGTTACTCTGTTAATAGAAAATCAGAGATCCTTCTAGTTTTATGGGGTTCAAAACAGAAGGTCAGTTCTAAAATCTCTTACAGGGTTTTTCCTGTGTTTTTTCATCCATGAATTAAGCACTTGATTCAGATGCAGGAATGACAGAAGCTACTGGCAAAAATATAGTTAGACCCTACTTATACTTTTGTTCAGGTATTGAGAGCTGGATCAGAACCTGTGTGAGCCAGAGTTAGGTTACATGAACACACTCATCAGGAAAGGACATATATCAGTTTTCCAAATAGCAATTTTTTATCATTCTGGAGGAGTCAGCCCAAGCTCCCGGCCATCCTGATTTTCTCAGGGTCTAGACTCCATGCTACCATTTTAAGCAACAAATTCAATAATAATAATAATACTGGGGAGTTGCAGATGAGCTGCTAATGACTGTCTGGCAGTCCATCATCAAACAGGTTTTCTCATCATCCTCTCTTCCACATGCATGATCTACTTGAAGATGGAAAACACAGTCATAATGTCTTCCTTTAAAACACTTATCCCTCCAGCATGCCACAAAGAAATGCATATGCACTCGCATGCACACATGAAGCAAAAGAACAAGAATTACGCAGAGCTAAGTATTTTAGACATTTGTGTTCCCACACGCAATATGGTTCTACTGTGTTTGCAGCGAACGTAAGCAAACACAAGGTAGTTTGTGCTTCCTGTCTGATGAGTTAAATTTATGTAAGATTTATATAAGCAATAGATAAGCGTCAAAGCCATAGCGAAGGAGGATGGATGGCTAGACACTGGGCTAGTTCATAAATTTACATTATTAAAGAGCGGTGATAGATCTACACTGCTTCTTTTGTTGAAGCTGAGCAACAATTTGCAAGCAGAAATAATTCTTCTTGCCTGCTTTTAATAGCAAAGTATACAGTAGCACTAGCACATGACATCCACCAAAAAAGTTCATTATCTTGGGTTATCTGCTCTGATCTGTGAACATTTTTTTTCGTTAATTTGTGGCTCCCTGGGAAGCAGAAGCATAAGATGTGACTTAATGTGAGAGGAAAAAAAAAAAATGACAGAAGTTTAATAAGCCTCTAAGCATATGGAGTGGTTGGCTTTGGAAATTCTCTAGAACTGAAGCGTGGGAAAGAGGAAACTGAGAACTGAAGAGAGTTAGTAGTAAATGAGGGAGTTCTGTGCAAGGATGAGATGTCAAGAGTGGGAAACAACTGCCATTAGATGCTAATGGGCTTAGCAAGAGAGGCTAGCAATACATACTGAAGTGACCTACACAGAGTATGTAAGTATCATATAAAACAGAAAAAGATTAAGTTAAAGTCCTTACTTTATGTCTATCTAAAATGTAAATAAATGACTACACAGCTATATAGAGAGTTTCAAACTTTCAAAATTATTTTCACAATTAGGTTTTCTGTTTTCCTTTAGTCTTCAATTTAGCTTGCTGGCTCTTTGCAGCAGGGAATCATCTTCAGGGATTGACAGAGGGCTCCTAGAACACTCTCTAAAATATGATCTACAATTATAGTTTCTCTCAGTATTTTTACTACTGTTATTAATAAGCAATTACAGGATATTGAAATGATGATTTACAGAAAATGTGAAAGATGACCACATGTATTATATATTATAGAAGAAATAAAACATTGGGTCGTGTTTCAGGTATGATTTGTGTCAAGAATACCTTGACATGAGAAAGAGTTTAAAAAAGATTCTTTGAAGATGTTTCATTTAAGTTAAGGTTCTGGGCAAAACATTTTCCTGGGGATTTTGATATAACGTACTTCAGCTTTTCAGCATAAGATTTCTAATGGTCTCTGGAATTCAGATAAGGAAGAGAAGCAAACTGGCTGCTATCGTCTCTGCATTTCCCCAGGGATTTAACACACATTATTCCAATGTGTCAAGGATAAAACCCCCTCACTGTTTTGCAGGAGGTGCTGTTAAGCAAAATGGCTGAGATTTTGTTTATTGCTGACAATTTGTTATATTTCCATAAGCAACAGCATTTTAGCATTCCACTTGGTTTTCTTCTCCTAAGTATTTTTTTTCTGTACAAGTATGCAATGAGCTACTCTATTTTTTTTTTCTGAGAATCGAAGAAGATATTTCTTATAATTCAGTACAGACCCATTAATAGGGCAGTGAAGAATTTTATTTGGTCCTGAAACTCACTTATTTGGTTTGACTGTGCATGTAGCAATTATCAAGACAGTAAATATACTCAGAGGGTCTGAAATATAAATCTTCTGATGGGAAAACGTCAAGGTAAGTTTAAATGAATAAGACAGTCAGAAATGTGTTTACTGATACTGCAGAAATCTGTCATCAGAATCACAACAGACATAATTCTGAGTATCTGAAATCTTGTACTCAGATTCAATCTTTGTCACGTCCTACTGATGTCTTGAAAGTGGCAAAATTATTTTTAAAAAAAACCCTTTCCCAGTTATCTGTCAAAGTGAGTGTAGGATGATGCGGTAAAGGAGATATCTGTATAAGAAATCATTTTAGTGAATCGTAAGAGAGATGAGTGTTACTGATAATACCCATGGTCAATTTTCACGTGCAACTAGTAAAATAGTAATAAGAATGTAGCGTGCTTTATATATTTCAGAAGCTAGCTGACACTTGGCTTTGAAAAATACCATGTGGAATCAATTCTTTTTATTGGTCATTTTGTTTTCTGCTTCATCCTTTTTATCTCAAGGGCAGTTTCCATGAAAATGTTTTGGAGCTCTGTTTGCTCTCACTGTGAGTTTCCCACCTGAGTTCCTAACCCTATTTATCTGACATGCTGAAAGTAAGTGGTCATGCTATATAAAGAACCAACACTGGTCGGTGCGATGTCCGTTCCGGGACGTATCTGGTGGGTTTGTGCCTTCGGTGCTTTCACCAAAGCAGTCTTGCAAGCAGCTGAAATCTTGGCTTGGCGGTACATATGTCATTGTGCGTGTGTCTGTAAAGCTCTGGAGTTCTTCTGTATCTCCTCATAAAGCTTATTGATAGTTTAGTAACTCAGCGTGCTTATTCGGTGCGTTGTTTGCCATGAGGCTCTTGAGAACGTTTTAAACGTGTGGACTGATGTGACTGTTGCAGTAAGGTACCATGAGGTATTTAAGTCATATGTAAATCTGTATACATAGTAATATAAAAAAAGAAGTATTACACAATCATTTAATAGGGTGATATAATTTAATATATATTTATCCAATCTGCTTCTTGTGCTATGTTTAACTTGCTCATGTCCTCCCTCCCCTGGCTTTTATTTTCTAAGACTTTTCCTTTGCCAGCCTTCATATGGTATTGCAGCACGAGCAATAAAACCCAAGACCAATGATATCCTCACTGTGGTTTGATCCAACCAGTCTCTCTCTTCTCACAGATAAACAGAAGGAACCTCAGTTACATTGTTCAGTATTTTAGAGTGCATCAGCTAACCAGCCATTCCCAAAATGCTTCAAGTTTCTGAAAAGGGTTTTAAAGCACATCTTTACTAAATTATGCCAAAAAAAGGGCAATGTTGGGCAAAATTCATAACTGTGTCTTTCATCTGTGCATTATATTAATTACTCATTTTACATATTTCACTCGTTAAGTGGGTGGAAGTGTAGCAAGACATCGCATTGTTGGAAAATCCTATGCTTTTCACATACATGTGTTAATTTTTAAGTTCCTTGCAATGATTGGTGCTACAGTATTCAATCATGGATATACTGGAAACTTTCCAGATTATTTTATTTCTGCTAAAAAAAATTGGCTTAAGAAACAGACACTGTTTTTCATAACAGTATCACAGTTCTGAAAAGAAAATTTTAAAATTTATTTAAAATATGCAGTTTTTTAAAAATTACATTTAAAAATCTAAAGTATACAAAAGTGTAATCTTGAAAATATATTTCATGTAGCTAGGTGATCACTTGAAATTTCAGACAATTGGAAAGAAGTCATTAGTGTTTTCTTTGACCTGTGTTGAAAATGCTAGGTCATATTCTGCTTTAGCAAAAGAGGCACCTACGAAGGGATAAAATTTCCGTTGCTGGTTATACCAGTGAAATTCATATTTACAACTCAGATGTAGTCATAGAAGATACATGTCTAGTTTCTTGCTATAATCATTGAAGATATGCAGTCATTTCTTTGATATGATTCATCTCACCCTTAAGCAAATGCTTAAATTTAAATGAGTCATGCCTTAAAGGTGCCTGTTTCTCTCTGCTAAATTAAAGGGACCCTTATGTGAGTACTGGGGTCTCTACTGTGCATATTTACATTCCGTAAGATGAATATCACTCTAAATCTGAACATGGCCTCATACACGAGAAAATACGATAGAAATTATTGACTAAAAATGTGATATCCAGGAAAAATAATAAGCTATAATCAGAAAATAAAATAGTCCCAGTATCAAAACTTCTGAGATGAAACCTGTTTCCCGCAGAAGCCTGTTTCTCAGTTGTGGAAACATACTGGAAAGTCTTGGTATGTTCTGAGAAAGTTATTGTAGCACACCATTGTATACCAACACATTTTATCCTTAACAACCACTGGATGTACCAGACTGCTGGGTACTGCCTACTCCTTAGGAACGTCATGTATCATACCTCTGGGGTTTTTTCAGTCCTGCAGCTATATGCCTCATTTACTTCTATGGCATTTGTATCACAAAACAGAACGACTTTCACCATATCTTTTGAAACCCACACTCTTAGTTATATATGGAAAGAGTAGCCAAAGTAAATAATCTCATTTTTCTGACATGCCATTTCTGTGGAAAAATTGTAGAATAATCCCATATAAAACAGATGTTCAGATTCTCTTTTTAAAATCCTGTGTTCTATCCAGGACCTGTGTTTCTTATTCAGGCAAGGTAAGTCCCATTCAAATAGCGCAGACCCTGATTTTCTAAGGGCTGAGCTCTTTATAGCTATGCCTACAGATTTGAACCTGTATGCACTTCCTAAGAATAAGTTTTATATAAAATGATACTTTGTAAACTTCATTGCAAGATAATAAAAATTAATTCTGTGTTTGGCAGTTAAACCAAGCACTTGCTGAAAGTATAGCTCTGTATGTCTCCCAGGTTCAACTAATATATCTGCTTTACATTTGAGACCTAGAAAACTTTTACAAACATTTTTCTAGTGGTCTCTTAGAAAATGTGTACATATATGGCAAAGAAGGAAAGAAATTTGATTATACTTTCCTGCTCACTGAAGACAGAGGAGCCATACATGTAGAATCATGAACTCCTGCCCATATCCCTGAGATTAGTTTAGAATACAAAAATGTATATAAATTATAAAAAGACATGTTATCAACATGTATTTTAAATTGCCCTTGATATTTCTGTGCATAATTTCCGTACAGTTTTGCACACATCAACAAAAAGATACTAAGATGTGCTTCTGGGAACTGAAACAAAAAGCTCACCAGATAGTTGACAAAGCCAATTTAGAAGATATCAGTAGAAGAGTTTAATACTGTTACCAATACTGCTATGGACTACAGAAGGGACATGACAGAACTTTACAGGTTTGAAGTGTAAAACCAGCAAGGTGTCAGACTAATGTATTCAAATTTAAAAAAAATAAGATTACATAAAAAAGACACTTCAAAATTAATTAAAAGAAAAAATTGTTCACAACATATGAAATGTTAGAAACCTGTCTCTCCGAATGAGCAGTGTAAACATCAGCCTTTGATACATTTAAAGTGGGTGAAAACCAGTGTACAATAGAGTAATAGCCCTGCATGACAGGAAGGTGGGTCGGAAACCTCATAGGAGTCTCCTCAGCCCTAACTTCCATCACTCAGTGGTGATACCACATAGTGACTTTCCCACAAAACAGCATATATTGCTATACTGCTTACAAGATGGCATGTTAGAGTCATTGTAATAAATGAAAATTCCACTAGGTGGTTCTGGTGTTCTTCTAACAAGGATCGAGACTGTCAGTGCTCAGCAATTCTCTGGTCTTTTTTTGCTGTATTGTTTCCTAACTATTCTGAGTATGTCAGAATCCAGACATTTACTTATATTCTGAATGGTGGTATTAATAACATATTTCTTGTTTAAGGATAAAATACCCTTGATCAAATAAGACCAAGGTGTGAGACTTTAATATTGTGAAATTCCTTTGGTAGGTAGGTAGTATTTATCAGTTCAACTGCTAGAGCTGTGTTTTTCTTCAGCCTTTGAAATTACCTTCTTGAACTGTAATCACAATGGACTTGTAATTAGTTTTTTTTTATGTGAGGTATCATCAATCTTGTAGAATTTTAAATGAGCGTGTTTATTGCATGTAAAACATTGCCATCAGCTAAGGTGGTATGTGACAACAGAACAGGAACAACTGTGCAATCACAGGAACTTTCTTTTTGTATGGGCCATTGCTTTAGGTGGGATATTGATTTAAACATATCTCTGCATCTAGAGCTCTGCTATGGCCCAGCGCAGCCACTCTTGCATTTTTATTAAAATCAGCTTATCGCCTTTTCCCTTTGCAATTCCTCTGTTTCACAAATACCAACTACTTTTTCTCTCAGATGGCCTGAGATATGCAACTTCAGATACGCAGCTTGCATATTCTTAGCTTGTATTGATCTTTAAAGGCTGCTGTTGCTATTTTAGACCTGAAGAAAGGCCTTTGTGCCCAAACGCCTGTATCTCCCAAATGTGTCAATCTGGTCTAGTAAAAGGTGTTATTCATTACTACAAATCTTGCCCTTTTGAGTAGGCTTAGAGTGTGTTGCTGGTTCTACAAAAGGGGGTTTCTTATTTAAAAAAAGAGTATGAAAAGTTTTTCTGTCTTTTTTGGCATTTCTGATGTTACACAGTTGGTTATTTTTGCTACCATGGCACACGGTATTAATGCTAGGTAACTACTGCAAATATTTCCACAGACTACAGAACTTAGTTTGCTTCAGCTGTGTTTGCATTTTCCTAATATGCTAATTAATGAGGTTCGTAGGAGTGTTCATGGGAGAAATTTACAGAATATTACGGAGAATATTACAAAGAGTACAACAGAACTGATATGATAAATTCCAAGTCTGCACACCAGAAAACCAATTCTGATAACTAATGTTTTTTAAACTACTTCAGTATACGTGCTTTTGTATCTTTTTCTGGTGGACATGTAGGCTCGTATGCAGCAAATACAAGCCTATTGACAATAACCCTGCTGAGCCAGTAGAAATCATTGACAGACCCACAGAGCTCCACAATGCGACACAAACTCCCATCACACCAGAAGTGAGAGCTCATATCATGTACTACAGACAATTACAATTCATCTGCCATTAGTTTTCCAACTTAAATATTGAGTACTCACAAATGAGACTTTTAAAAAGCCTCTGGATCAAATTTCACAAGAAGTAAGAAGCAAAAAGCAAGCACATTTCATAAATTCTTCCTTTTTTTCTGCCCTTTCTAGTTCTTGAACCAACCTTTTGGAAGAGCTTGTCCATTTTACAAACAGTTTGTATAACACAATCACTGCTAATTTGTGCTTGGGGCCACGCTTTTCTGAGCTCGTGTTTGTGCTGGTTTGTACTAGGGTTTAATAGTACTCCCGTACGTAACATAATCATCATCTCCAGAACTTGTGGATGCTTTCTACAGGTGATGTTTTTATTTCTTTAACCCACTGTTAAGAAAGCTTGT
Organism: Harpia harpyja; assembly: GCF_026419915.1. Classification (NCBI taxonomy): domain Eukaryota; kingdom Metazoa; phylum Chordata; class Aves; order Accipitriformes; family Accipitridae; genus Harpia; species Harpia harpyja. The sequence goes on from NC_068962.1 coordinate 2,899,214, forward strand.
AAAAGCAGGCTGTGCATTTGCTATTAAATATAAAGTTGCAGAACATCTACTCATCAGCTACATTCATCTGATGCCATGCTGCACAACCTATGCAGGGAATTTAAACTGGATTGGTACCTCACTTTACCAGAATAACCTTCTTACTGCTTTTCATGATAGGGGTAGAATGGAGAGCTACTTCAGTCATTGAACAGGACTAGAACTAGAGGCATTTCCCTGTACACAAGGACCTCAAATGATTGCAACAGCAAAGACATCCAGAAAACATACATCAAGAAGAGTAAACCAGTCTGAAAAGTGTTATGACATTTAAAAATGCTCTGATTTGGCTGGCAGACAAAGAAAGCTTCATCTTTCTATACAAAGGGAGAAGGCACCTTAGGAAAATGCTTATCAGAAAAAGTGGTACACTTTTTCTAAAACTCATACTCATTCTTTCATCTTGCCATAGCCAACCATCCATATCAGAAGTATTGTAAAGGTGCAATGTAAATGCTTTCTAAGCTCTAGAAAGCTCACCTAAAAATGCCACATAAATAGAAGATCAAACGTGCAATGGGTTGTGATATGCCCTTGTGACCTCTGTTATTCTAGAAAGACGTAAGACCACTTAGAACTAGATATTACAACACAGAAATTTGTATATGGAGAGAAATTAATTCTCTTTGTACCCAAACATTCAGTGTAATGTAATTAAGCACTCAGTAGCCAGTTCTGGGTGCAGGAATGTGTGGATTTGCAACATTTATTTCTGCCAGAGTTTTGTTAGTGAAGTTGGAACAGACGTGCCTTTGAAATACAAAAAAACTACTCAGTCTTTATGACTAAAACCCAGAAGCTCCTGAGTTAACAACTAGTGGAAGTTTACTTCTCAAATATTTTGACTACTGTGGCTTGACATATCCAGGGACTATCATTGTAACCAATACTAAGGCATTTGTGGGTGTGAAGAACTAGCAAGGAGCATTCTCTTTTTTTTTTTCTTTTTTTTTTTTTTCTAAGCAGTACAGTAGGTGAAGCAACACTACTGTGCTTCAGTTCTGCCCACAAGCCCTACCTTAAACAAAGGAATAGTATATACTTCTAGAATGCCATTATTCATGATCCACAAAATTTATGTGTTATGTGAAAACAAAATAATTTTCTGACAACATTTGGACATTTCCAGCTTGTCTTACTCCTCGACATAAAGAACAAAGAGGTGAGTCATGTTGGCATGAACAACTATTTTATATCGTTCATAATCAGTAGTACCAGAATTGACCTCAAACTCAGAAGCCTGAAAGTATATTTCTTTTCTCTTGGTATTTCAAAAGAATATTTCTATTAGATCTTAAACAGTGTTTGTCATTGTGCACTTTATTTCTAGAGTAACCTCTTATGGTATGTTGTTTCTTGGGAGAACACATAAAATGGCACAGATCAGCCTGGCAGATTTTAAATTGTCTTGGTTGTTCTTGACCCACCAAGACGCCTTAACACACCACTAGAGCCAGAAAACTTTGAAGAAGGGTTTTGATTAGAATTCTGATTTCACCCGTGTTTTGCAAAGCCATTATTGCATGCATTTCCATCAGGACCCCCCAGGATATTACCTCTTAAATTCCAGGTAAGCTTCTGTTATTCCTGATGGATTTGTACTAGCTGCAATAATAAGCAAGCAACTGACATAGCCTCTCCGGGTTACGGTACCTTATCAAATTAGTTGTGACTTTAGGACAATGAATTCCCCAGCTGTGTCTATATTAGTAAATTAAACAGTGTTCAGAAAGTGTCTCCGGGCACTAGAGCACACCTTCAGAAGGACCCAGGTACCCTTTTGGCGTATACCACCTAGCATTCTCCCCAACAATTCCCAGGCACAGATCCGGAGCTGGGATGTTTTAGAGGCCATTCCCAGCAGCCATGCTGTCCCTCGGCTTTGCAGAGTCAGCATTTACTAACACAGGTGCAGACCATTCCATACAATTTTGCCTTGATGCCCACGAATGTTCTCGGGCATATTTAATTTATTGCTGTGGCTACAGATCCACATTCCAGACTTAGAGTGGATCTCAACCCTGACACTGTTATGAACTTACATGGACAGTGTCAACCTGAAAATTATATTTTCAACTATCTTTTTTTAGAATGTTGCCCTTTTTTAGTTTATTTGACTGTAATTTTTGGTTTTCATGCTATATCATTTTTTAACAGTTTCCTAAATGTTCTTAGGCCACCATAGAGAAGCCATAAAATTGCTAACATAAAGTAGGTATTTAAAAACAATTAAGTACCAGTAATTTATTAGGAAGGGTCAAAATGATACCAAACAGCTACACTTCTCCTCTTTACAGTCCTCTCAAGCCTAGTTCTTCTTAGAACATTTTTTAAGAAGAGCTGCTTGAAAAAAATGAAGATTCTTTTTTGCTGCTTCCCCTATTTTTCCACTCGTTGCGTTGCATCCTAGTATTTCAGAAAAGGCAGGAGCATTTGTGCCCTCAGCATGATTTTTATATACATGCATTAAACCACCTTAAAAATCTCCTGTGCTATCTGCAATGACAAACATGTATATTTAACTCCCAGTCCTTTTTGTCTCAGTTATACCAAAACTCATCTTGATTACTGTCTTGCTATAACAACACTTTATATGAAATTCTAACGACTTGGATCTCAACGGGGATTTTTAATTAGTGCCAAAAGTATTCCATTTCTGTCTTTCTCGCAATACTGTCGTACAAGCAGCAGATGAGAGGTTTAAATTTTAATGTGTACTCCAGCATACCCCTTTGATTTGTGTTGTAAATACTATTTGGCAGCCTGCTCTTATTACTGTGTTTTACTTTATTACTATACATAACTTTAAAAAAATTACTTTAGAAGTTGATACAAAGTACGGGTGAGAATAATCTAGGTGTTTGCTGTGATACATCTTCCATTATCATCTTGTTTCTTTCCAACATTTTTTCTCTGTTTTTCAGCAATTTCACGTTCTACAATACCGAGGTTTTTGGATTGCTTTCTAACTTTGACATCAACCGTAAATTAAAGCCCGCTACTTCTTCCGTTGCTCACTCTGCAGACATTACTACATTAATATTGTAAACTCCTGAGAGCAGGGATCACCTTGTTGTCTGCGCGGTACTTCACACAGTCACTTCCTGACTCACGATCAGTGTTTCTATGCACTGTAGCAGAAGAAAAATTAGCTATATCCCTCCTTTATAATGGGTGATTTTAATTTTATTTCCATTCGATCAGGTAAAAAGCAACCGAACCGGACTCTCCCTGCTGCTCTGCATCAACAGGGTGGCTCTGATTATCTGCACCGCAGCGCGAAGGTGTGATTTCAGAGGTCTCGTACATCCTGGCTTACCCGGTGGAGGCTGGTTTATCCTTTACAACTGGCTTGTTCAATCCCAGGTTTTATCCCGGGGGACACGTGTTGAAATCCGTGGTATCGGGGGCACGGCGCTGTCAGTAGCCGCGCTACCGGGGTATCGGCACGGCCGGGGTGACGCGTCTGGGTAGCTGTTAAGTTGGTGCTTGCGTACATCTCGACCCGGGACTTGCTTCCTTCAGGAATCTTCCGCCCGTCCCGCGGTACGGCGGGAACGTCCCGGGGGAGCCCGACGCCGCGTCGGCCGCGCCGCAGCCCTTCGACGGTCCTCGCAGGCGGGGTGCTGGGGGTGCAGACAACCCTCTCGCGCGGCCGACGCGGCTTTCCCTGCTTCGGGCAGCGCCTGAGCCAGAAACGACTCAACTTTTCGATACGATACGGACGGGAGTCTCGAGCGCTGTCGTTTCAAACCGTAGCATTTCAAAGCCGAACCGAGGCGACGCGTAATGCACGCCACAGAGAGCCACGGTGTGGTTTATGGAGTCACTTTGCAGAAGATTTAAAGCAATGTTTTACCATCGGTGGTGAAAAGGAAAGAACGGATTTTGAGGGTAGACGGAGGAACAAGATTTAGCAAGAGGCGTCAGGGTCATTTTGGGATCAAAGGCAACAGTTAGAAGTGAGGAATCTAAGTAAACTTTTAAGTCAGTCACTTATGGAAATTAATTTTGTTTCTAGTCCTCTACTGTAGTGTTTTACTTAGTGTTAGACATCCACACTCTTTTTCTCAACTTCTTTGATGATCCATTGAGATACCCTGACATCTTGTACTCAGTCTTTGATCTTCTAGACATTTGAACTGTTTGGTGTTTTGCACCAGGAGGTGCTGGTCCGTTATGACCCTGACAACAAAGGCACTTAGGTATCATTTAAAAAGCTATTTATTAGAGCTAACACTATAAGAAGCGTAGATAATCTTATGCCCCTTTAGATGCTAGGAGTCCCGAGCAGCGTATAGCGTTGAACAGCACTCCAAGCCACACGCAGCATTCCATGCAGACCTCATCCACAGCAGAGATTCTCCCCCTTTGGTCATTCAAGCTATTCTAAGATTCCCTTAGAAGGGAACAGCTCGATTTATCATGTCTACAGTCAAACAGAAACGATGTTCTCAGGAGAACTTCTTGCAGCACTGTTAGATAAAGGGCATCAGGCCAGCAGGACCCCGGGCATCGGGAACCTCCCTGGGGACAGGGACAGGCCGAGGCTGGACTGGGACGTCATCCCACGGGTGGGTGTCAGAATCAGGCGCTGTGGGGGGACGGGGGTCAGTCGTGGCCCCGAGATGGTCGTCCAGCGCTGTCTGGGGGTCTCACATGGGCACCGGAGGGGACGTGCTCTGGGTCCTCACCAGAAGCGCAGAGACGGCTGAATGACACCTGACTGTGCCGTGATGCGTAGCGACTCCTTCTCTTGCTCCCGTCGCTAAAATCCTCCAGAATGCGATAACCTCGCTGCTTATACAGTTTACGACGTATCGGTAATTTTTTATTGGCGATTCCGGGTGGTTTAGATCTTCCGACAAGTTCATAGAGTTGGAGGCAGCGCTCCACTTGCTTATATCCTTTCTGACAAAATCTGGGTATAGCACAGATTACTTTACTGAGGATCACTGGTGCATAGATGTAGCAGGTTACCTTTTTCTGTTGAGAAACTCTTTAGGGTATAAGTAATGATACAGGAACATTTTAAGTGTTTCTACTCAAGAGTCATTTCTAGGTTATCTGACTTTTATTTGCCTTTTCTTTGTGTGTGACAGTCTAGCTCGTTTAATTGAGCTGTATATGAAGCATGGTGATTTTGTTCTGTCTGCATTTCTGCAAATTAATTTCAAACTTAGTCATAGGTTTCTAGATAATAAGTTGATCAGACTATGGTTGCTGGTAGAAAGCTGACACTTTCCACAAAACATCACATCCTTAGCATTTAGTTCTTTTTCAGTTTGAAGGATGAGAAGATAAGCTATGTTAGATCAACTTCTGTGTTTATTATTAACAAAGCAAGGTATTTGTTAGTTATTGTAATATTTAAGTTCGTGAAAGTGTAGATAGATGATTTGGTGGTTTTACTCTTTGACATAAGTGTATTAGTTTACTATCCTCACTACGTTGTAGGCACTCTCCAAGGTCAGTGGAGGGAAATAGGTACCTGCCATGACTAATTATCCTATGCTAAACTGTTGGTTTACTTTGAGATGGTGCTTTTGACCTCTACTGTTCAAAGGCTACCATATGATGGGGAATAAAAATTGCGCTAAGAAAATATCCAGATTCTGTGTTACCGAGCTCTGTCCCGAAGAAAAATTACCTCGTTACCCCTGGATAGTGATCTCTTCTGCAGTGGTTGGGGATGAGAGCAATGTTTGCATCATAGCAGTGACTAAGTGTTGAGTAATATGCCAGAAAACCTCTGAGCTTTGTGAGTCACCAAATCTGAGTGGTGTGGAGATCCTCTGGGCTCATTTGGAGGGGAGGGCAGGAAGCATTTCAGAACATATCTGATCATTCCTATAATCATCTTGAAGTGACCCAGGAGCTTTTTGTAATCAAGTTTCTACTACATCAAATACATCATATAAGTTGAGCAAAGAAATGTTTTTACTCACTAACAGAAGCAAGCAACAGCCAGAGGAGTCAGAATCTGTATGCTTTTTGAGGTCGAGTTTTCCAAGGATTTTGGTTTGGGGGGTAATTCAGAGGGCAGGAAGTTTCTTCTAAAAAGATTTGAAAACAACTTATTTCTGACGCAAAATACTTCTGCTCAGGAAACAGTCATGTATGCTATAGTTGTGGAGATATATCTGAATTTGAAAATTGATACATATTCCAAAAAATTTAGTACTGTTTGATATTTCTGCAACTTTCATGCTGACAGTATATAACAGGTTTGTGGAAATCCTCTGGTCAACACTTCTTACTATCAAGTCGTATTTACAGCTTGGAAGCTTGAATTTTCTTCCTTCCTATTTTCAGCTGCCTTAAGAACACTGAGAGACTAGCAGAGCGTATGAGCTTTTTAAGGAAAGCAGTTAAGTCCTGTGTATGATGCAACAATATATAGGTATTAGAAAGCCATCAAGGCCATTCTCGGCTGATGGACTTAGCTAGGGTAAGGTAGGTACTGGTAAGGTCAGAGATTATTTAAAGGAAGATTTTTGAGAGGGCTGGTGTTACGGAGGCTGAGTTAGATTGCTAACTAAACATGGTTAGGGACTGTCTGTGGGCTCTGAAATTAAGTGGCATGAGCTGACTGGTATCTGTTCAGCAAAAATCTCATTCTTACCCCCCCAAAAACAGGTGATCATGTCTTAACTAGCTAGCGAGAACGGTCCCTGGAGCAGGCTGTCCTGTGAACTATACCTCAGAGAGTGCTAATTGGCCATCCCAGGGAGAAGGCTATCAGTTAATTAACGTGGATGATCAGCAGTGTGGTGCCTGGGCTCACTCCCTGGCTCCGTTCCACCGAGCAGTTTAGCCATAAACAGAGGTATCCTTTCTGGAGCGAGCAGCTTTTCTCTGCAGGCTTCAGGCTCGCTAATGGGCACTGCTGATTGATCCAAAGGCAAGTTGTGATTTAGTCTCGTTCAGTGGGTTGCTGGTCTGCTTCTCTTGCTTTGCTGTATAACACAAATTGATGGGAGCCCCTCTGTTGGAGCATTGGCAGAACTTGGTGCCTGAGATGGCGTAAGTGCCAGCTTATACCTCATTCTCTTTCATGCAGTCTTACTGCATTTTTGTTACAAGATAAAGACAACTTCTGAGCAACCTAGCCAAGTAATCTGGTTCTGTGTGTACAGAAAAAAATGACCTGGCACACAGTCACAGGTCTTAGTCTACAGGAAGAAAAAAAAATTAAATATTTGAATACATATACAGCAGCTTATCAAATCCAGATCTCTGATCTTTTTCTCTTGGGTGCAATGGGTGAATTAGATTTGCAGCAGTCTGTATTTGTTTTTATGAGAACTATAATTCTTTCTTTCCCTGCTGCACAAAAAAGACTATTTTTCCCAGAAGAGCTTAGAGAAAAACACCAGGAAAATATGAAGCTGTAGTCCCAGACTTTAGCTTTTGTTCAGACTCTGCCCCAGTTCGCTCTCCTGTGCCATAGTAGGAGTTCCAGGATGGTATGACTCTTCTTGCGTCTGGATGGTTTACAGCAACAGGTCCTTCCTGAGCCAGGAGGAGGCAAATGCTTACCTCTTGGGGCTTAATGAATTCATTCTAATTACTTACTTGGGTTCTGCAACCTGTATTATCAGTATTTGTAGGTGAGATTGTTTCCTTTTGACCTAAAGGCCTATTTACATGTCAGTAATGACTATATAAGCTGGTTTTACTAAAATCCTCAACCAACCAAAAGATGCGGTGGCTCTCGCATCTTGGAGGAACATTAAGAAACACTCGCAACTTCTCATTTTGATTATTCTAAGCATTCCTCAGGTATCACTCAGAAGTTGGTCACAGCAACAAGGAGTCGTGGGACCAAATACTAAGCCCTGTCTTTCTCAGCTTGGAAAACAAATGAATATCTGTGCTAGGGTGATAGATCTGCTTCTTCCTAAATGATTTGGAATAGATTGTGAAGTTTTTTGCATTTGCAGAGCCTACCGTGTTATTGAGCAGCACCAAAGAACAATCTGCTGTATAATGAGGGGAGGGCAGGTTTTACAGAAAGCATTCAAAAAAGTGATCAAGAAAGAGAGCACACCTGTTCTGGAAGGGAAAGCACCTCTCTGGACCTGCAGGAGAGCTTACTATAAGAAGTGAAAGAGAGAGCTATCGAAAAAAATGAAGCCACCAGACAAGGTATTTTGCTTTTTAATGTCACAGCTCTTATGGGTGTGTGTTTTTTGTGGGAATGGATGCCATGTTTTATAACTTCAGCAGACAGCATCCAGGACATGGTATATTTTTTTGCTAATGTGTCTACCAACCACCCGCATAAGTCAATCGCAATATCCTTTATAGACTATTTCTTAGTTTTACATTTCACTTTAAGAAGCTGCTGGGTTTTTAATGTGCACTTCTGATGTAAGAAGTATGCTGGCCCCAAAGTGAAAGTCAAATCTCATTGTTACTGTAAAAGATCCATGCCTTGCAGAATGTCAGTATTGCAGAGAAGAAATGGAAACATTAAATCCATTTACTAGAAAGTAACTGGCCTACTTACTTATTGCCTATCTACTACTTACTATTAATGAGTTGACCAACATGTGTAGATGATGGCACTGGAATAGCTGCCTATCCAGTTTTCAGTCTGTAATTGCTTAGTTGGCTGCTTCACATTATCCAGAATTTTTCGCTGTGCTGGTTTAGTAAGTTTGACCTTTGTTTGCTGAATTTACTGATACTGAAAGCTAAAGCTTGCAAGGCCAAGAGGTCTTCCACATCTTCTGTAACTGATGCTAACCAGTGCAAACAGGACCTTCTGGATTAGGACTGAGCGTGCAGGTTTGCAGTAGCTACTGCTGTACTCTGATTTGATCCTCTAAAAAGGAGCATTTCCATAGAGGGGATTTATCAATACTAAGGTTGAGGTCCTCAGAGGATCTGAATTAGTGCTGCTTCACTGCCAACTTACCTTTCACATATCGCATATCTAAAACTTGATGAGAAATGGAGTACACAATATCACTACTAACTCCCTCGTACCTTTCATTTTTTTTCAAGATGTTGCAGTTGAGAGTGAGAAGACATTACATATGGCCACACAACAACAGAAAGAGGCCAGAGGAGAGGTCAGCTGCATAGCAACTGAAGTTTTGGAAGAAAAGAAGACTGAGGGACCATGTCTTCCTCCTTTTATGCAAGGAATCATGAAGATAGCCTGAATAGCAAAAGCCCGGGAGAATAAGGAAGGGGAAGAGAGTAAGCAAGAATAGGATGTGAACCCCTTTGACTTTCCATAACGATTGCATGCTCAGCATATCAAAACAGTACTGAAAAAAAAGGGGATCAATAACAACAAAAAGAAATACTGCAGAAGAAAGTAAGATAGAAAGAGAAAATAATCTCCTAGGGTTGTTTTTTTGAAGAATGAAGACACTTAGCAAAATACTTAGCCAATTTTCTTGTATTGTCAATGTCCCTGGTCAAGTGCGTTGTATATCAAATCTGAATTAGCGGAGAAGCAGAACACTTCTGTCCCCTGTAAAAGTGGTAGGGGAAAAAAAAAAAGCAAAGGTGGAAAAGGATTTTCTTTAACCAAAGTGCCTGTTATCCAACAAAATATGCCAAAATAACATGCGTAACAGTCGTTTCTTCTGCAACATGTGATATTCCATGTGTATCCTGGTTCTGCTTTTTGAAACTAAAAAGCTCTGAGAACCTTCTGGAGGAATCTGTACCCTCCAGAAGGCACAGTCTTCCAAGCTCCTGTAACACTTCCTTATTGGCTTCTCTCATTAGAAACAAAAATACAAGCAACAAACTTCTTCTTTCTTTCCTGCTGTCATACAAACATAGGTGTCTGTATTTTAAGACATTCAAGCTGCTGTAATATATCTAGCTTTTTGCTCTTCAGAGAATGGTATCCATGTTTGTCTCCACACTGTGCTTTTCTGCCAACATGCCAGTCTGAAGCGGCATATGCCTGCCTGTTTACCATGTATCCAGCATAGTGTGGCTGGCCTTTCTTCAGGGAATAAAAGTAAGTCTTTCAAGATATCCTGAACTTTCTATTCTTGGTAACCTCATTCACCTATGACTATAAGAAAGGTAAGCAGAGACTCACTCTTTTTGTCTGAGTTGTGTCAGCACTGTAACAAAACATGAAGAGGGAATCACAGTTTTGCTGCTAGTGAGCAACGACTAGTTTTTCTCTGAAACCCATTCTTTATTTCCATAGACTGCTTGCCCTTCATATTATCCTTCTGTCTTCTCTTGGAGAAGTAAGGGTGAATGAGGACAAGTAACCTATTGGCAAATTTTCATGTTATTGTTTATGTCCTTTGGTGAATCATGAGACTGAATTACAGGAGAGCCCTGAATTATAGAAATAATCCATTTTCACATTTTGCAACAATTAACATCCATTTTAATAATTTAGTCCATTAATAAGTGCTGTCTTTGCGGTGCATTGCACTGCCCTCTCTGTCTCTCTCTCTCTCTCTTTACCTTTTACTCCAAAAAGGTTCCACCTGTATGAGATCCCTGGTATCATGTCTCCTCTCCTTCCTCCATTACTCTGTCTCTCAGGCCATCCTTTGAGTCATCTACTTGAATTATGAATGTGGATTTAAAAATTGCAAGCACTGAAGTAAAGATTACTCAGATAAATTGGTTTTAATGACTACTAATCCAGTTGTTCCACCTTGCAACTGTATGTAATTGTGGTTTGTAGACTTAAGGAAGAGCGGTCTCCTCACAGTTTCTTGGGTAGAGAGAGAAAACATTCAGAAGCCCTACTGTGGGCCGTTATTCCCAAAGTTCAAACTGAGGTCCTGGCTCTCGCAACAACTTTCCTCCTTCCTCTGGAGCACATCCTAAATAGATTTCTTTGGGGGGAATTCACAGCTCCTTCTCAAAGCACTGTCACGTTAGCCATTTGTTATTGATTAGGTGCGGAAATATTAGCACATCTCCGATTTAAAGGTTGCTTTTCTCAGGTTTCTTTCTGTCTCTAGTGACTACCCGGCAACAGGAAACAGTTTTAGTGGAGGTTAAGTGATCCATGCCCAGACCACTTCGCTGATTGTAGGTTTAAAGGCATTGGGTTGATGGAGCGTATCTGCTTGGGCTTACGTTAAGATTTAAGGCTTCATGCTAAATTAACGGTTTGAAAGGTTACAAGTAACTATTCTGCACGTTATCAAATTCAACATATTAAGTTTTAGTGCTTCATGATCTGTTTGCACAGAAGCCTGTTTATCCAAATATATAGTGCATATTGATTATATGCAAATAATCAATCACTTTGTCTTTTCTTCTTTACAAGAAATTGCCAGAAAGCTGAAGCAAAAACATTCTTACAATAAACTCATTGGCATAAAGTTAATTTTCTTCTGTTTGTACTGTAAGTCATGCAGCATGCTTCCAGCAGTTGTAACAGTGCTGAGCTCTTTCAAAAAAGATTTTAATAAAAATGGAAGACTATGTAAAAATGACTGATTGTATTCTCTCATACCTAAAAATACATGTAAATAATATAATCGTGAGGAAAGGTGTGAATGCTGGCTACTATGAATGATACTATTCTTGCTTTAAAGTATTTTTACTCTTGCTTCACAAGCTTGGTATCTGATATTGGTGATGACTAGAAGTTTCAAATAATTCATGGTGAATAATGGATTTAATTAGTTTTAGCTCTGTTTCTGCATGTGATTTTGTCATGAACATCTTATAATTTTCTCAAACGTATTCATGAGATAATTTCTCTGAGTAAGTTTTAGTGTATATATTGTTCGCAACTGCAAATATTTGAAATTCAACATCTAAGATGTTTTAAAGAGCTTTGATTGGATGTGTGAGTCACATAGTATTTTTCTGTTCCAGGACTGGTTAAAAGAAACTTATAAATTTTTATGACTAGTCGCATTCACAAGTTCAAAATTTGCTGTGTTCTTATTCTCTAATATTCATTTTAAAAGGTCCTTCTCTGTGAACTCTTCTGCTCTTTGACTCCTTTGCCTGAATCGGCACACAAAATTATACTCAAAATGAGTCCGAACACAGCCACAGTAGAGTCAGCATTTTTCCAAGTAAATATTTCTGGAAATTCTACTCAGGTAGATATATCTCTCATCAACTGGCCATTTCAAATGTGCTTTGACATACTTGGTTTGAAGTGACTTTATGACTGGAGTATTTAGATCTTGAAAACTGGGGGGAGGAGGGAGGGTAGAAGAGGTCATTTGCAATTCTTAGGTATTTTGTGCTGTGGTTAAGGAAAGGTATTTAGTGTTCCTTAGGGTCTGAGTTCATATAATCAACACTGAATACTAGCCCAAAATGTCTGGATGCAACTATATACTCGTTTTTGCATTCACAGTTTGCCTACTCTGATACTGCTAAAGGAACTAGCCCTTGAACTAATATTTGATTCTACGGTAGGGTTAAGAGGTATATACATTTCCCTTACTCTAAGTTCTATAACTAAATTAAAAGTGTATTTCTGACATATGAGTAATTATATGTAGTGATGATTAAAAATTAAAGCTCTGACCTACTAATACCCCAAGGCAGCTGTTCTGTTTTGCTGATACATCATGCTGAATTAAGCCGGTCACTTTTGGCCTGCTTACCTAATTCACGTACTCCCCAGTGGAATGAAATACTTTATTACATTTTGGTTGACCTGCCCTTTACCTCTAATAATATGTGGAAGAGATAGAAACAAACAAAATCTATTGATTACATACTCCACAGTTGTGTAGTGGTTAGTATAATCTAAAAAGAAAGTTATGCGTGAGAATATGCTCATCAGTAGACACTCATACCCCTGATGTCATTAGGGTCACATCCAGAATGGCATTTAATATCATGTACTTTAACCATAAGTAATTACATTTATGAAAAAGACTTCAGTGGGACTAATTCAAAATTCAGAATATGCTTAAATTCTTTGTAGACTTGTAATGTATAAGAATTGCAAATACTCTATGATTTCCACTATGGCTCTTCCTGCTCTGTTGTAACTAAAAACAAGCATATACTAGTCTAACCAGAAGAAATGACATATATTTTACAGCAAGCTTTAAGTGTTCCATGGAGTTCCTTCAACCCTTTCCAATATTCTGTAAGTTTGCTACATCAGAAACGTTTATTCATACATCTTAATTGCCAATGATCTTAAAGACTGTTTTCAAGTAGCATTTCTAGGGCTACGGTTATCAGCAAGACAAATAGTAAAGTGGGGTCTTAAATAATACCAGTCAGGTTTACTGAAGTTGGTATATTTTAACCTCCATTTTCATTCACTTCTGTAGTCTCAGGTAGAAATTAACACTGTGTTTCCAAACCATATAGCAAATACTGCTTTCAGTTATATATTCTCATTTCAAAGTAACTATTAACTTTCTGAAGAGTGATTCTGGAACTACAGAAAGGTAACTGAGGGCAGAGTATGGCCAGAGTTTCCACAAACCACTATCCCTCTCCTATCTGTGTATCTTAATTGCCTGGGTTTTATTTCAAGTAGTTAGCAGATGCTCCTTCTGGCAACCTTACACAAAGCTATGAAGCTGTTCCCGGTAAATAAATTACTGTCTTGAATACCCAATAGACACAATTAAATGCATGTTATTTTTCCAGAGCTCTTCCACCACTTAAAACAGGTAATACTCTGACAACAAACACTATCTTTGGAACAAGATGAACTTTTGTATTTTGCCCTTTGTAGAGATGTGCTTAAAAAATCAGCAACGCTATCTAGCAACCAAAAAGAGTAATTATAGCTTTCTTCTTCTCTAACTATGTAAATTCATTTAAGAAAATAAACACAAGGCTACCCCTTATGTTTTATGATGGCTTGTTCTTCTGCCTTTTTTTCACGCAGAGGGACAACCATACCTTACATAGGATCCCAGCAGGAAAAACCCTAGAAATTCCTGGAAGCCCTGCCACCTGTTGGAGCATAGCAGAATGGGAGCTCCCACATATGTAGGAGGTTTTGGTCCATCACCTCTTCTACACTTTCTGTAAAGAACAGAAGATAACACACAGCCCTCCATTTGAATTTTGGGTAAGCCCCTTTAACATAATTCTTATACAAGGATGTCGCTGGCTTACCTGAGGCCCTCTGAGATCACCAGTTTGTGATCATCATTATTTTATTACGTTAAGTAAAAATGAAGTAGTGAAGATGGAGCAAACTAACTGGCACCAAATGAACGCAGGTTTTGCAATTTTTTTCCATGTATGAGCTTCATATCCTCAGACAATAGCTAAAGATCATTGTTATTTATCAGTGTACAAATTTGGTAGCACAAAAAGAATGTAAAGGTTATTTCCTCAGCGAATGGCTTTGCAGAGATAGTATCCCACTGACGATCCTTTAACGAACAGAGCAGCTTTATCCAATATTCCTGGCTTTCCACAAAAATACCCTGTGCCTCCTTTTTTTCCCCTTCTTTAAAAACAAAGGTGGAGCGGATAGAAGAGGCAGAATGAAATGACATAAAAGTATTTCCTGTGCAGTCCCTTTCACTGTACTACTTTAAACAGTTTATCATAGATATCACGATAACCACTCTCTTTTTCAGTCTATTTAAAGAGAGAGATAAGGCATATTTGTTATGAAGGAACATACAGATTAAAAATAATCTTCTGGCAAACAGCATGGTGAAATAAGAGCAGAAAGGTCACGTTAGCATCTGGGTGGATTGTGACAAGGAAGAAATGGAGATGAATGACTAGTCTTAGATTAAAGATTCTCAAAACTGTCTTACAGTAGAGTAATCATCATTGCAAAGGTGATTAAAATAGCACACTTAGTCATGTTGTATCCACTAATCTGGAGATAGAACATTATTATACAGCACTTATTCACGTATGTAGTGCATGAAGGCAGAATTTTAAAATGGTACGTCCCATTCGGCTTGTGAGTCAAGCGAAGATTATGGAACACCCATTTAATTGCCTCTGTAATGCCACAGCTGCAGTATGTGTATCTCTGCATTCAAATACTAGAAGCTACTTTCCTAGCTATTTTAGCTCATTTTACCTTCATTCTCTTCACTTCCCTGCTAAATCAGCTGCCCAAGGCCTACAGTGAAAAATGGCTTTCTGCAATCTTCTAGAGCAAGGTGCCACCTGCACCCAGCTGTCCTGCAGTAAATCAGAAACCTCCAACGTTTCTTCTCAAAAGGGAAAAAGCTTCCATACTCTGGCTGAAGAAAACGC
This sequence comes from Harpia harpyja, assembly GCF_026419915.1. NCBI lineage: Eukaryota > Metazoa > Chordata > Aves > Accipitriformes > Accipitridae > Harpia > Harpia harpyja. The sequence continues at coordinate 2,914,439 of NC_068962.1, forward strand.
TGCTGACATTCTTAACAGACACCAATCTGCTCATGAAATCTTCCTAAACTATTTTCATCAAATTTTACTTAACAGTTATGCTATCTAACCTATCCAACCATCTCCTATAATTCATGGAACTAATTCCTCTGATTCTTAAACAGATGCATGATCTGAAAATTCCTGCATGCAGCTGCATGCTGGAAACTTTAGACTACCACACTGTTGCATTAGTTGTGGTTTATCTTTTTTCCACATCAGTTTTAGAAAAAGATTCTTCATTCGTGATAGTTCCTGGCCTGAGGGATACTAGCCTGCTTGTTCTCCTTGTAAAGGCAAGGTGACCCTGAATATCCTGCAGCCTCTGGGAAATTTAAGAAAATAGTTAAGTATTAAAAGAGATCTTGTCCAAATGTCTCCAAGGTGAATAAAGTATCCCACACGCACCTTTTTTATCCACTTTCTGGTCATATTTTATTGTGCACATGCAGACTGATTAAGGAAGACAAGATATTCATTTAATGGAAAATATTACCACCATAAGTAACTTATTTAGAATCTGAGGATGAGATTGTAAAACATAGCGAGAGTATCTCATCTTTGATACTTTAAATTTGTGAACCGAGAATGATCTCAAAAAAGAATTGACATTATTATTGCAAAAATATCTATAAAAATAAAAGAATTAGATAGAAGAATATGTGCATTTCCCTAAGTTCAGTACTTCTGTTTCTTGATTAATCAAGGTAATAGTTAAACCTGGAACATAATCTTAAAGGGAGCTGCAGTCCCTGACGTAGATGGCTTTGTGAAGCCTTAACCTCGAGGGTATTTACAAGAGACAGTGGCAACTTCCCTAGCAAGAAGCAATATAGCTGCACTATTGCACTCTGCTTGCTTTAATTTGTTCTGCCAAGGAGCTGTGTGTGTTGGACCAGGCACATCCCCACTCTGGTGTGACTATGATGCTGCTAATTACCGATCTACTGTGTGCTGAATTGTGCTGCACAGCCGTAACTGAAAAGGTTTCTTCTTAGATAAAAATGTGAAGATAAGCAATTATAAAAGATTTTCATCTTTCATACATTATTCTGAGTGATTTTACCTGTTCCTCATTCTAGTCTCCTTTTTTCCTCACATAGAGGAAATTCTGGTGTAGTGCCTAGGAAAATGATTTGTCAGGTGTCATCATTCTCGAATCCCCTGTGATACCCAGAAGATTTTTTGAGATTATCTTGCATAATTTCACTAATAAGGGACAGCTGCCTACAGAACACAGCTAAAAAAAATTAGCCGTAAGTTTATATTTTTTTTAATACATTTCAAGCAGTTTTTTCATTGCTCCAGTTTAGACTATAGATATTGATTAATTACAAATTCAAATAATTTATAGGACAGACTCAGATACTCACGTCGTTTTGACCAAAGAAATAAAACTATTACTGACACTTGCTAGCCCAGAGATGTCAGCCCACTGTAAGGAGCTATGCCAAACTGCTTTCCTCAACTGATAACATCCAGGGGAAATAGGCAAGATCTTTTTCTCTCTTCTTCCTCCTCTTCATCTGTGAAATGTATTCAACTTAAACAAGAGACTGGCCTCTTCCCAGGGGATCCAGAACTTCATATCCCTAGAAGCTAATATTCTTCTCTGTTCTGCAGCAGTATCATGATTATTATTCAAGAGTCAAGATACTGTCTGTTCTGCCAGAGAAAAGAAGGCTTTTGCCAGATCTTAATCATGAACCATATAACCTAATAGTCTATGTTTAGAAACTTCTCTTCCAGATGGCACACATTTCCTTTTCTCATCTTAGGATTTCTGCTACTCAGTTGGACTGTTTATGTTATTCCTTCCTGTTTTTCCCTCCATTTCTCTTCAAATAAGGCTCAGAATTAGTCAATAGAGTTACTGTAAAAATACAAAATCATTCTCAAAGTAAAAGTCTCTCATTTGCAATAGGTAGTCTGCCTCAGGGTAAAAATCGGTATTTTTAGATACTGTAGTGCCACTTTTTCCCAGATGACTCCAAAAATATATCTGAAATTATTTTATAAGTACTCTGAATGTTCTGTCATTTCCTTTTATTTGAGGTGGCAGTAATTTTGATGGATTCACATTGCAAGGTTACATTTTAGACTTCCTTGCACTGATAAAAAACAGTAAAGTTTTGAAAATGAGAAGTTTGAAAGGCATTGTTCCTTAGGGACTGGACTGGCAAGAAAAGAAATCATAAATCACTATTGCCTAATTGTAGGGGCATACAAGAAAAGAAAAATAGTTCAGTAAAACTCTAAGCTTACTAAAAAATGTTCATTAGAAAGGAAGGAGAGAACATTTTTTGTTTGTTTTCATGGGAGAAATCAAACCATTCTCTTTCTTTCAGGGGCATAGAATTTCACCAGGAAAAAAATAACCAAGAAGCAGTGAAATGAGTATAAATACTGCCAGGTATACAGTGGGGCACATGTTTTTTTCTCTTGGGCGTGATAACCCACCTCAGACTTTTAAAGGCGCACTTGATCGCACGGCAGCAATGCTGTGATGCTGATGAGCGTCTTTATTGCCGTCTCTTTGCCAAAGGGAAAGTGCTGTTGTACGGGAGCAGAGCCCAAATAGCTTTACTTTTGCTGTCACTTGAGAAGCTGTAGGAAGAACGGCGGTACGCTGAACATCTGAGAAATAAAAGCGTAAAGTAAAAATAGACATAAAGATAAGCAAAAGAAAGATTTCAAGAGGGAGAGAAGTGGCAGTAGGAATCAACGTGAAGTCCAACAAAACATCCATAGTAAAACCACCATCTATTCCACTGCTTAGGCCTTGACACTGCATCTACTTATAAAAGATTGTTGCTTAACGTTAGGGTGTTACTCCTGTTTCCATTCCCTTTTTAATGCTTAGGACTTGTAGCAAGATATTCTGATATGATACATAATTGTGGCAAATGGCTCATGGAGCACAGCACAGTAGATAAGCGTTAGCATCTTAGAAGAGCATCATGGGATTAGTAACGAACAATATAACTTGATGCTGTCTTGATAAAGATGGTAACAAAAGTGAATCATGGTAGCCTTAAGTTATCCCAGTTCTATTAAATCTTTGGCCAGAGTCACCAAGGCTTCAGGGGCCATAGGTGGGATTTTTCTCTCTCTCCCCCTCTCCTCCTGTCCAGCCAGTCTGGTCTCGGTGGACTAAGGTCACGGAGGAACGTGACCATATGGTGAAGGCTAACGTTCGTGATGTTTGTATGCTGCCCTATTAGTCTCCTCCTAGACTCCTTTCCTGGGATATGGGCTCCTGACTGTTTTTCACTCCCTCTCTCCTGGGGCGTTACACCACCAGCTCACAGCTATTATCAGCTTCGGTGCTTGGGAGGGAGAGGGAGGAACGCTGCAGGCTGGGGGGAACGATGTGTTTCAGGCATTTTACATCCCCTCTGTAGGGTAACTATGGAGGTGGCATCTCCCCAGCTTTCAGGAAAAAAAATGTATTAAGAGGTCCAGGGAGCAAAAGCAGATGAACAGTGTTGGGAGTCCTGTACAGAACCGAGAACAAGATTCACGTTGCGGTGACCATGATGCTACAGTAGTATCAGTGCCTAATAATTCTGGTACAGTTTAGTATTGCATCTTTTTAAAAATCTCAGTGTTGGTGGTTGTGTAGTATGGTAATATATGGTGATATTACGTCTACGATGATGAGGATATTGGTTTTTTGAGTAGCAAGAAAGAGTGAACTCCTTTCAGGTCATACATACACATCCACATTTTCTTGTAGCTAGATAAGCTGAGGAATTAGGAGCATCATATGGAGCCTGTTCTTTCTTTTTGGATCTGAAATCCTTCAAAGCTGACACAAGCCGTTAATACTGAGTTGTTAATACTGCCATTCGATGACTCTGGAGTGGACTACGTGAAATGTATTTCATGGCTGCCATTCTAGCTTCTATATTTGTCACAAATTGTCAGTGTTGCTGGTTAAAGACTATGTGTACTCAAAGGCAAAATTATTTGCATGTCTGTGGAGCTGATGCTTCCAAAAATGGTTTGAAGAGTGCTGGCAGGGCTGTGGGGAAGTTTGCAATGGGAACTGATATACTTGTCTGGTGGGGGACTGTGAACTTGAAAGAATGAGCAAAATGACCAAAAAAGGTTTGAAGAAATGCATAGACAGTTGGAAGCAGTTAAAAGAGAAAAGCTGAGTTAAGTGTGAACACGAACAGAAAAAGAAAATATAATAATAAACTGAATAATAATTACTATAGGGAAAATTAGAAAGAACAATTCACAGGACAATGAATAATGAATAGGATCAAAAGGGAGAAAATCTGAAAATTACTATATAATTAATTGCTATTACACCCCTGAAAGAAGATTATTTTTAACTCTGATTTTTCTCTAAGCTTGTTACTGACAGATACTGTATACCTAGATAGGTGGATCATCTGTTTTGCATTTTTATGGTATCTGGCAAAATACATTTCAAGTATATTGTAACTATTAAAGGTAGTTTTTTCACTTTCCTCTTATTGACAACCAAAAATAATTTTAAAAAAGGTATCTTTTCTGGCCACAAAAGCCTGTTTGCATATTTTTGAAGCTATTGATAAGGTGATAGTGATAAAGTGATAGTTGGTGATAAGATCCTAGTATGGGACATCACTTTTTCCATCAGTAAAGGTAGATCAAGTTTCGTATTATAAAAAAAATTTTCACATGTACAGAAACTCACACTTAAAATCAGCAATAGTTTATTTAGGGGATATCCAGCAAGATTACTTTTTTTTTTTTCCAGATGAACTAATTTTACCAAGTTTCAACTTTTGCAGGCATTTGTCCTCTTCTCATTAGAAATTATGCTGTTAGGAAGCTGGTATCTCTTGAAGAGTGCCTTTAAGAACAATTACATAATATTCTAGACGGATATTGACACATTAAGGGATTTTTTCCTTAGTGAATATTGAAATATCTACTGAATGAAATTCCTGAAATTACAATCAAACTCCACTGATTCTTTTGTTCTTTTCCACCTAGCTAGCAATATTTTCAAATTATTTCAAAACAGATTTCAAAATATTATTTCAAAATTTTATTTCAAAATTATGTTAAACAGCAGGTGGGAACATTGGTGATCAACAGGGCAATTCATATGAATGGGTTGCTCTGGACAGATTAGCAATCGTGATGACTGGTGACTTTGGAAAGCATGGAAGATCACCAGAACTTTCATGCATCGAGAAGAGAATGGAGGTGAGACCAGTTATTCCTTCTACAGGATATTTTTCTGAAGTGGCTTCAGCTGGCGGGACAAGGCTATTTTTTGGACACTTCAGAACATAGAAGGCTGAACACAGAACATAGGCCTGGCAACCTGGGTGAAGCTGTAATAGGAGTGCTTTTTGTGTCGTCTTAGGTGTGAAAAGTCTTTAGCCACTGCCGTCTGGAAACCTGCTTCTTTTCCAGTTGCATCAGCCTATAGTCAGCCATTCTAATGTTGGTAAATCAACCACTGAAGGTGTTTTAATAAGAGCAGGTACTCTGATAAGTCAAAATATGTCTGCACTGGCCATAAAACTTGGGTTAAAAAAAGATGAATTATAGCTTTTAGTCCCTAAATTATATAGTCATACATAGCTAGTATTTGCCCTCTCCCCACTGGGCAAAAGACACAGCAAGTTCCAGTTGATTAGGTATGATTGATCCATTAACATTAATAAATATCTGAAAGGGACCATTGTACCATGACATTTTGAAATTTCACCCTGCTCCACACAATGAAAAATGAAACTCTTGCCTGATATAGGTGTTAACGGTGCTATCATTCCAGACCTTATTGTAAAAGACCCACCTGTTCTCATGCTGCCCTGTTTCACAAAAATAATTGCTATTTGGATGCTGAAAGACGTTACTTATATCCAAATTACAGGGTGATATTCATTTCATATGGTAGATGTTTGTAGTGTTTGCACATCAGAAAGATGTTTACACAGAGGTGGTGGATGGGGACCAGGTATACAGAGTCTTTCAGAACGCTCTCAACAGGCTGCAAAGCTCTTTCTTCAGATCCTCTTGGACTTTGGGGTTGTGACCAAGTAAACACTGTGCTTTATTTGGAAAGCAGATTTTATGCTGTGAATGGTTAATGTTGTGTATGAAATTATTCCACACTAAGGTATCTACTTTGATTTTGTTAGTAAAATACATTATTAGGGAGATATGCAACTTAATGGCATTTTTCAGTTAAATGCAATTCTAGAGTAATAAAACTATAGCTTTGATGTATAACAACATAGTAGGCTGGAAAACTAAAGTAACATAGAAATAGTCAATGTGCAGGACGAATGCATACTTGTACAACTGTGGACCACAACAATTTGTAGGAGGGACCATAGCTGCTCATGTCGTGTTTCTTAACATGGAGAGAGTCTGTCTGTCCCGTGCAACTAGAAGAATGAAAAGGCTTTCAGTGGTCTGTGTTCTCAGTAGGCTTCAGGACAGGGGTAGATAGGCCAATACACTTAGGCATTGTCAATCACTGATCTTCAGTGAGCTCACCTCTTCTGCATCATATCCAGCCTCTGCTCCGGAATACACCTTTTTCTGTCCAGTCTTCCTTTTCTTGACTATTTCTGGCATTTTTCTAGTTCCTCTCTCTCGTTCTTCTCTTCTAAGTCCTCTTTTCTGCTATTGTTCAGCTGCTGACTTGGAGGCATAGCTGGGTTTTGTTAAAGCAACACAATTCTCCTCCTTCACTCCCTTTCTCATCCCTGAGAGATGTAGCAAGGTATTAACTACTGATACCAGTTTTTTCCCCTCATGTTGTGCTGTGATTGGTGCTAAAAAAAGAAACATTTTTTATTCCCTTTCTGTAGTGTATTTTCTAGGAAGAAGAGTAAGATTTTAAAGGGGTTTTTTTCATTCTAGTATGTTTTCCCTACAATACAGTCTAACAATAGCCTTTCAATGACTACCACACATCTTCCTAAACAGAGGCAAAGGATTCAAAAGTAGTAAGACTAGTAACTTCATTTTAACCCATCCAAGACAGGCTGTCCTTACATTGAAGATAGTACCTGCCAGCACACCTCCAGAATTAAAGTATGCTCTTAATCAAAAAAGCGAAAATTGGAAAGATGCACTGCATTTGTACTCTTTGAGTGTCCTCTGCACAATAATGACCATGGGATGCACCATTAGAAAATTACTCTATTAGTTCCTACGAATCCTTTCCAGCTCTTCCTTTATAGTTCCTCAGTGTCCTGAGAACAAGGATTTAGCAAATGGCCTAAAACCTGAGAGTGACCAATAAGCATTAAACAACATTTTCCTGCTTTTTGTAGGCAAGGATAATGACATAGAGGATCAAGTCAGCAGGGAACAACACATATACATGAATAGGCTTAAAGAGATCTAGTTCAATGAGATATATTTAACCTTTTCTTCAGCCCCAAACTGGCAAAGATAAGCTGCCATTATCTGATTCTTCTGAACTGGGGGAAAAATACATTACACTGGAGAAATGCCCTTTCCTTTTAAACAACACATGATTAAGATATAACTTACAGCATTACTAATTGATTTTCTGTGAACAAGATAAAAGATACGTGAAGTTTCTTCATTTCTCCAGCAGTGTTCTGCCAGTGATACCAGATGCAGTTCATAAACAGGACAAGAACATTTATCACCCAGGCTCTCTTATTATACAGGAGATAAAGTATTTAAATGGTCCTTGAAAAACCTTTCTCTTTGAGATGTAGAATGATTAATTCCAGGAAGGTATCATGGAACTAAATGTTTAAACTGGACCCTGACCGGCACCTTGATCCCATGTGAGTGCCAGTACAATGCATTTTTGCATATTTACTCTATTTAAAGGGTCTAGACAAATTTCTGTCTTCTGTCAGAATGTCACTGAGCAGCTGCAGCACATTAAATCCCTGCAGACAATAAATTTGCTTTTGCACATGATATAGTTTAAAAATGTATGAAAGGTCTTGTTAATTTGTGCTACCACTAAAAGATGAAGTTCTGTCATGGGAACTTAATTTGGCAAGGATATAGCCTGGAACCATTTGGAAATATGGTGGATTATTTTTTATTTCATATACCTACTTTTCAACAGCTTTTGTAAGACCCATGACATCTGCAAGGTTAGAGGAATTTGCTAGCTATGGTGGCAGATGCTCTTTTTCAAAAAGTTAACCTTCCCTAGAATCCTTTTGATAAGGCAGGATCTGACTATCATATTAGTCTTATCTATTTATCTTTCTAAGACCGCCTATTCATGAAGGAGAATATAAATACACATTTCAGGTTAATCAACAGTTAATTTACAATATGAATAAGAGAAGTTTCTAAAACAACCTAGACCTGTATTTCTTATGATTATGTTTTATCTCCTATTTTTATGACAACTGTAGAAAGACATTATTTCTCGATCATTATATAGGTGCATTAGTCAGGATACAGAAAAGAGATATAGGGCAGTATCACTTCTTCCTTCCCTGAGAATTTGGATTAAATTGATGACAGCAGCAGTGGACATATAGTTAGCATGTCTCTGGCATATTCCTGTTCTTGAAGGATCTCTATTCATACTATACAAACCAGTATTAATTAGATCTGGCTTCTAGGTCAGCTGCTTAGTTTGGCGGAACAGTATTTCAATACCCGTTCAACAATGATTGAAATATACTGGGACTGGCGGTGTATGGAGAGAACACCTGAAGAAGGAATGGATGTGACGTATTCATGTACTTTCAGGTTCCACTCGCCTTATCTTTTTTGGGTGGGAGGGAAAGGGATTCTGGCCAGAACGTCAATAAGGTCAAAAGAGGTCCACACGTTGGCAGAGAAAAAAAGAGCTGACACGTTGGAAATACCATGGCCTTCCCTTAGTGGCCTGGCTTTCAAGATAGGCATGAATTTGGGGCAGGGGGGGCTAACGGGGGCACACGAGGCTGTTAAAAGGAAGCCTGGACAGAGTATGAAACTTTGGCCTCTCTCTTAACTCTGATTTAACACTGCAGGAGCAACCTCCATTTTCACAAGATGGTGATGAAGTAGGGGAAAGTCTACCTACGCAGCATGCAGCCAAGCCTCTAGATGTCTTTGCTTGAACTTTTCTTTTATAACCCCAGCTCCAAAGCAAAGTGAAGTAGTAATATCTGTAGCAATTATTTAGTTATCGTGGCGTATATATCCTGGCACAAATTTAAATGTTATTTACAAGTGAATGTTTGTTGAAAAAACATTTATAATCCTTGCTAGAATAATATCTTACAGCACTTATATGGTTTTTAAAAGAAAGCTTAAAATAATTTAACCTCAAGTGTGCAGTTTAATTTCATTTTATTATCTTATTATCTCTGAAAGTTCAGGACAGCACCAAATTTGTGACCTTTTGTTAATTTTCTACTGGTATATTTCCTGGACGTCTTTTCTTTTGTTTTAATATACGGCCATGGTAAGTTCAAGGGCACTAATACTTATTTCTGAAGGTGTTACATTGCCAAGTGGAAAAATGAGGATCAGAAGCAGTCATAAGATAGGAAATAGTCAAGCAAATCAGAAAAGGAGGGAGAAGTAGTAAATTTTGATTTACAGATAACGGATTAAAATACGTAGTGGGGAAAAAAATGTCACCATTTTTACTGCTCTGTTTTCTTGCTTGAGTAATACTCTGAATGTGCTATAGCGTGAGAAAAAAATCCAAGCACCTGGAGGACATAAGGGCATTGGAGTCTTGGATATATGTCTTCTGTCCTGTCGTTACTTACAAAACATGGAGGTAGCACAGAAGTTTTCAAATCCTATTCAACAAGCACTAATGGGACACCGAATTATTTTAAAGCGCTTTGTACCTACTGGATTAGAGACTTTCTGCAGTATTGTTACTTGGCTTGCTCATAGGCTATCTGATGTTGGGACTCTCACTGGATAGATAACAGGCTGAAGACAGCTGAAAGCAGATATTTCTCTTGGCTGGACTCTCTGAGGGCTTACGTGGTCTCAGAGAAATGTTTGATGTATTGCAGCTCAGGCCCAAAATATTCAGCACACATCATGGTTCTGTGGTGACTGCCAGGTAAAAATCTGGTCCAGCTTCTTGTGCAGTGTGAATGGAAATATACTGGTGCACTGAGAAAGTTATTCTTTCTTTGGTGCTTGGTAATTTGCCCTGAGCACTTTGACAAGGAACTTGCCCCTTGGAAACAGGATTTCTGTGTTTACGCCGTTAGCTGTAATGTGCTGGGACATACATGAAGCAGAGGTAAAGATGTGCCTCTTCCCAAAGGCATGAAACACCCGGGTCTTGTGTCATGGCTGTTCAGAAGCACAGGACTTCTGCGTGCAGCTGATTCACCGTCAAAGACCTTGTCATGAGCTGGAATTACCAACTGCCGAATTTTGAACATGTCTACATTTAAATAAATGGGGTGAAAGGGATCATAGAATGGAAGAGAACACATAGATCTCTAGGCAGAGAAGACCAGATGTAGAGCAATGCGGTTTGTGTTAATAGTGGCGAGGACTACTTGAAGACATAATTGAAATAGTTATAACAACCTAACTCAGGATGAAATAGACCCACGTAGGGCACAATTTTACATACGGTGAAAATGATCACTTTGTTTTATGAAAATCTTCAATGTATAGAGAAGAGCTGCATTTTGATAGAAAAGACTCCATTTGCCGAAAGGCTTACTTTTAACTTTTCAGAAAAAAAACACTCTGAATTTCACATAATCAAATATATACATTTAATTGTTGTGCATAACAGACTTTCAGTTTTTGTTAAAACTTCACAATTCAGTATAATCGTTCAGGAGAAGCCAGCAAAAGCACTTCCACAAAAAAATCAAAAGCATCCCTTAAATCTGGAGGAACTGGCTATCTCAGAGTGTCAGCCAGTAACAAAATACCATCAATTCAAAACAAAATCCAAATAGAAAATAATGTTTCACTTCAGAGCACTTTAAAACAGTTCCTCCTTCCTCACACTGGACATACTATCTTATTAGCAGAAAACTGTTAACTGTACAGTTCTTTATTCCAGTAGTTAATCAAATAATAGGAAAATTTTCAGCAATAAGTATCACTGTTGTGTTTTTTCATAATTCAATATGGGCATCATCCAAAGCCCATGGCAACAGGAAGGAAAAGTAATGGTATCCTCCTGAAATGCATCAGCTCATTATGGAATTAGTCTCCCTGGAGATGACATCTGAACCCCTTTCTACTGAGTTTTCTATTGCAAGCATGAAGTGAGGGTGATAATAAATATCGCTGTTAAAGAAATTGGTCTGCTTTATCAAATGCAAGTTTGTTTACTTTTAATTAGAAAAGCTTTTCTGAAGAAAAAAGGTCAGTTTATTCTTTGTACATCATCCATCTTTTTGTAAATTAGTCTCTTGTTAGCGTGCTCTGTCTACTTTCTTAACTAACTCTTGTCATGCTAGCAGCTGAATGTTTCTTTTCGAAGACATTCCTTATTGCTGAAATTTCTGCAAGAAGGCATGGTAGTGTATATTTTATTATTTGCTATGCCTGGACCTTGAGCTAACAGTTGAAACTATTGAAGTCCTTTCCGGTGACATTCTGCCCAGTGTGTGCCCTGGAACTCTCTCTGGAATTAGAAAAAGACCCACTGAAATATTACTGTTATTCTAAATCCATAAAAAACACAGTTCTTCTTAAAAATCAGTATTAAATAGAAAAAAACCCTCTGATTATGAACTGAACTAACAGTCAAATAAAGAAGAATTCTTCTGCCTGCTTTAATAACTTTTCTTTTCTTCTTATTTTTTAGGTTATTGTTTTCCTGCTTCAGGACAGTCCTCCCCTCCCCTTAATGTGCCAGAACTGCAGGGCTTAGTCATCTCTTCCCCTTCCTCTCCTCCCCCAGTGACAGAACTTTTCATTTATGCTTTCGTTCTTTGAAAAAGCTAAAGCAACATTTGTGTTCTCCTCATGATTTATCCGTAATCCCCTGAAGTTCAAGGAAAACTTGAGCAGAGTATTTTTCAGAATATATGGGTAATAAAATGTGCCTCAGAAGAGCTTCTCAAGTTCCCAATTTAAAATTCTTGCTTCGCTCTTTCTGCTGTTGTGGACAAGACCCTAAATAACTTTTTAATGTTGATCACTGACTCCTGATCTAGGAAAACAGGATTCTCTTGAGAACCCATTATCACCAGGTAGTTACCTGAAAGAATTACTGCTGGGCAATACAGACACCTCCTCACCTGTAGGGATTAAGCATTCGGCACCTGCAGACCCATTCATGCTTAAATTGAGAAACCTGGGCATGAGGTTGATGCTAAATCTTCTTCATGATAAGGCAAGGAAAGTAATTATCAGTGGGCTATGGGAGCAACTGTCAACCTTTTTTTTTTTTTTTTTTTTTAATGGCATGTGCATGGTTTCGGGTAAAAGCAAATAGTAGCTTGGAGATTTTCATTTGTTCAAAAATGTTACTAAACTAAAGACATTGATCTTATATTTTAGAAGGCTGCTGCTCAATTTAAGGTATTTTAGAGGAGCCTTGCTCTTGGGATGTCCAGTCCAGGTATGAACAAGTGTCATTAAAACATAATGAATCAGACCTCACTGACCATCCTTTTTAAGAGCAGTAACTTGATTAAACTAAGATTATTAGAATTTGGTCCAAAAGGGAGGAATTCAGGGTCACTGGCTTCTCCACGGATGTCGATGGAGGGGGACTAGACCTTGTGTTCTAGTCTGGTGGGAGGTGGATTCCCTAGGCATTTAAATCACTATTTTCCCACAAAATATTGCTGTTTTCCTTTGACAGTTATGTAAGAATAAACATTTCCTATAGTAAAGAGAGCAAATGTGGCAGAAATTCAAAACCCAGCTACAACAAAAAACAAACGATCAAAACCAGATTGATTTCGACTAAGTATGCCACGTATCGCTGTCGGCAGCGCAGATGTACTCTGTAGGGATGATCACCCGTACTTCACGCTGTCAGAGCGCTTGCCTGGGAACTCTTTAATGATTTCAGTTCTGCAAAGTGCTAAGCAATTTCCCAAGTACCTGTGGCTCCCATGGGCTCGCTTTGGGTCACCACACTCAGAGGCATAAACCCAGAGAGAGATACTGCACCCCTGCTGAAACCAGGACTGTAAAAAACAGAGAATAAGAAAAAGTGACTGCTAAATAGAGTGTGGAGAGGAACTGATAATGCTTTCTGCTGCAGGAAATTATCTGGCTTACTTGGTATGTTTTATATTTAGTAGGTGTCCTGGTGTTTTGGCTGCTTCCCTTTTATGGGATGTATTTGGGTTGTAAAGGGCATTGGTTACTCCCTAAGCGTTTGAAAGCATAAGTGCCAGGTGTTTCTGATTATATGTAGGTTATCATTGATTAGTGCGTTCACTGAAGGATCAAATAGTAACACTTTACATATAGTAGTTTACAAAATACAGTCATTGTGCCATGCTAGTGGACGCAACAGAAATAACTTCTAGCATCTTTAAATTTGCATTTCACAGAACTTGTAAATTTGTGCCACTGGATGCACTGATTTTTTTTCAGCTTGATTTTTAAGGTATTTATGGTCATTGGCTAAATTAGTATTTCTTCTGAACAGCTCTTCTTTTCCAGAACTTGAATTTTATTTCACAAAACCTAAAAGCTGTGTGGAAAAACAAATATGTGAAATAGAAGCAAAACAATGCAACAAGTCTACCTACGTTTGCACAGAGTACTTAAAAGAAGTTCTTAATTTTAAGGTTTGAGAGTTATGAAGAGCAGTTTGCCTCAGCATTTAACTCCGTCAAATGAGGAAAAAGGGAAGTGAAGGAGTAGAATGTGAAGGTTACAAATCTTATCCTGAACAGCAGCTCATTGTCGGTATGGGAGTTTGGACTTAGGAATTGCTACTGCTTTTTACTGTCACTCAAAAGGAATGAAGTAAAGTCCAGCAAACCATCTGAGCCTTACTGGGGAGAAGGTAGAGCAGTGCTAATTGGCAGGGGAGGGAGAACACCCACCCATGGACATAATTGGACATAATTTAAGAGTACTTTCTGCTGAAAGTTATCACATTACTTTGTTTCCCCATGGATAGAGACTGGAAGAGTCAAGGTATTTTCCCCAAATATCTTTACTGCCATGAAAGTATTTTGAATTACACACACTGGTAGAATTATCACAGTAAATTTGATATACGTTACTGAAATGAGGAAAAAAAATAGAGAGAGTTATCTATTTGGATAGGAGCATTTGGCCTTTAATAATTTATTCTGACATATCCAGGACTTGGCTAAAGGTCACCGGCAAAGGCAAATCCCTTGGATTTGTGGGGTTTGTCGTGTTGAATGCGGGGAGTTTTCATTCTGTAACAGACCTGGTCGTGGTCCCTGCGTAGATCCAAACACCCCGCCTGCCATTTGGGCTTGAGTCCTTGAGGCATACCTGCCTTAATGCCTCAGGCCAAGTAATACATTCAGCAGAATTTTCACAAGATTAAGCGTACTGATTAGAAATGTGCTGTAGCCATTCTCAGAGTGATTTATAGTGAAAGAATAGCATCTTAAATGAGTTACGTTAATTTCTGGTAATTATCATGCAATAACATTTCAATGCGGCAAATATTTTGTCATTTAACTAGGGCAGTTGTTATTGCATATTACAGTTTGCTTGAGATGTTGTATAACTTACTGATAGGCAAACCTTCACAAGTTCATATAGAAATTATAATATAATAAACATAAATGTATTGTATAATGCTCACATCTAATTGCAAATATTACAAGGAACAGCAATTTGAGAATAATATGATTGCTAATTGTCAGATAAGATTTTTACATGAAGTTACAAAGAAGATTACTTTTCCGAACTCTATTTTTTGCTATTTTGAAAAGTCTTTCAAAGTTACCTTCTCCCTTTCTTGGTTATGGTGAGCTGAGTTTCTTTTTCAGTGGTAATGTCACTGAAAGCCTTCGAAGTAAATGTATCAGTGCTTGACCCCAAATCATTTCCTTATTAAAAGACACTATATAAATACCCCAGAATGAATTGGCCTGGTGGCATCCATGTTTACCAAACTAATTTGTATCCTGCTTAAACAAGTTCCAGTGTCCGAGAGAGTCAGTGGGAAGGTACCTGGGTAACTGAGGGCAGAACTTGGCTCATATAAATTCATCATTCAAATAGAGACATTTTTTCTAAATGCCAGCTGTGAACGCTGAAGCTAGAGTTTCTTTTTTAACATATAATTAACACCAAAATATCCGCAGGTCTTATTTGCTTTGACTCCTGTGCTGCCCTGTCTCTTTCATAGGATCACAAGTAATTTAAGTTGGAGGGGACCTCTGGAAGCCATCTGGGCCAAATGCCTGCTCAAAGCAGAGCCAGGTTAGACCAGTTGCTCAGGGCCTCGTCCAGTCAAGTAGAAATAACTCCAAGGATGGAGATTCAACAGCTTCTCCGGGTAACCATTCCAGTATTTCTCTACTCTCATCGTGAACGGGTTTTTTTCTGTCATCCAGTATTTCCAGTGTTGCGACCCGTGTCTGTCGGTTGGCCCCTCACGCTGTCGCTGTGCACCTCCGAGAAGAGAAAGGTGACATCTGCTCTGCACGCTCCCGTTAGGTTGCTGGAGATAGCAACAGCATCCCCACCTACCCTTCTCTTGCCAGGACTGCACAAGCACGCGTGCCTCAGCCCCTGCTCAAGGGGAGGGTTGATGTGCAAGAGTAACTGCTCCTACAGCTTTACTAACAGCTCCTAAGAGTGGACACTGTCCAGCTCCCTCCTTCTCGGTTATGTTGGTTGAGAGGCCCAGAAGGAAACAGGACCAGAAAAATATGTTTTCCAATACTAAAGTCCTCAGATACAACGGGGAATATACGTTAGAACCTGAGGTTTTATGTGTCACTGCACCATTTATATTCAATGGTATACTCCTTTTACCATAAAACAACCTCTTCACATTAAAAGAGACTACTTCTTTCATAAAGAAAGACCAAAAACCCCTTTTTTGATCCAGTGTACAGTTTCACAAATATATCAGACTTTTGCCTAAGCATTTAAAAAACAGCGCTTTACTATGCTATCCATGCAGTAGCGTGAAGAGATGTAATCTAATTTAAAAGCTTAAGTCAAGCAGTTTGTGTGCTTGGGTAGTAAAACTCTTCTCAGCAACGTCTCCTGCAGCTCTGCTCTCTGGTCAGAAATTTACAGGTATCTGCTGGAGGATATTGTTTCTGCTCAACTTTCTTCAGTTAGTTTTGGGCTACCACAGAAATCTGTGCTCATGGGTGGTTTGTGTAGCTGTCTGTCTATCCGACCCCACTACAGCAGCAACATAAACAATACAGCAAATGTGGTATTGGAAGCAGTTCTGCTCCAAAGACAACTTTTATTTTTTTCCTGCAATCTTTCCAATGACTTGAACAAAGGCTCAGGGAAAATGTTGTGCTTTTATTTCTCCTAGTACCTTAACAAGAAAGGAATTAAGTTTTCAGTCAAGATTTGTTCTACAAAAACCCAGGATGCTTTCTCGTACAATTCCCTCACAAGTCTAGATTGTGACTTTTTTGGTAAATACTTCCAGCACTTTGTCTTTCTGTGTCATCTTCAATTTGGGGGAAATCCCAAGTGTTTTCTTCAATATGACGGACAGGTGAATACCATTCCTTCCCTTCTGTAGCGAGCATAGGGAGGCAAGCGACTTACTCAGATTATGCAAAGTGTCTGGCAGAAGTATAAAAACTTCTCAGAAAGAAGTTACAAGACTTGTCAAAAGTGGCTGCTCCATTTGGTGTTGTCAAACAACAGCCTCTGCCGTAAGTAGCAGCACGATTCCTCCCTGTTCTGGCAGGAAATAAGCTGGGAGTAGTAATTAAGCATCACAAAGCAGCAAATTGCTGGGTCTGCACTTCCTTCCTCATTTGCTTTTCCTCAACTGTCCACTACATGTCAAAAATAACAGTCACTTTTGGACTAGTCTATTAAACTTCATTATTATTATTATTATCATCATCATCATCATCATCATCATCCGAGCTAGCTAATTTGTGCCAATTCTCTTTTTTGCCTTCTTTTTCAGAACACTAAACCCACCCCATTTCACAATGACAGAAATTTTCTGCTTTGCCCCCCGTGCAGCCAGAGTTTACCCTGGGCAAAGAGAATCTCTCTTTGCTCACAAGCAAAAGGTTTGTGGGGAAGAGGAAGGAAAACAGAGAAAAGGAAACGGGAATAGAACGGGGAAGGGGACACATAAATGAATATGGGACTTTGAGGAGAACAGCCATGACAGGGTTCAGCCATCTGTGTTCAGGAAATCCTCAACAAATAGCGTGCAACATGATTTTATTTAAATGTCGGCTTTTCCTACTGCAGAGATGAGTATCAGGAATTGATATGATCTTAGTATGTATAGCATACTTATTAGGGATTATTGTCTACTTCTTTCTTTCTTTCTTCCTGCTCCACATCTAACATACCTATTTGCATTGGAAGCAGCTGGTTGTATTCACTTTGTAGTCTCTCTTCTGCCATAGTTCTTTTGTAATTTCTTCAGTGGTAATTCTCAGTGGCTCTAGTGGTTGGCTAGGTGCTAGGTTTTGTCTTTTTTTCCTTACGTTGTTGTATTTATTGGTCAATCTGATAAAACAGTGGTTTCACTCAGCTTTATAAATGTTTTATTTAAACCAAACTGAAAACGTTATTAGACTCTAGGATGGCCACTGTCTTACCTTGAACCATCTTTATAGAAACGGGGTGCAAAAATAATATCGAAGCTTTATTATGAGAACAACATTGACAGGGAAATAACAAAAACTACAGTGGAGCAAATAAACCTTGGGCTTGAGAGACTAAATACAAAAATTATAAAGCATTAAATAGATCTGGTTCGACTAAAGGCACAGATTTTAGGAATATTTGCATAACTTTTCACACATGAGCAGTAACATAATAGTCTGCAAATGACTGAAATACCAAAGAAGGAGAAGAATTTTATTCACAAAAGAATAAATGGCTGCAAAGGCATAAGATTAGTAAAAGAAAAAAAAACCTTGGAGTTCAGTATCAGTGAGGTAAAACATCATTGAGATACAGTGTATAAGACTATTGTGGAAGTAGTCAAAACTTTCTCATTTGGGACCTTTTAATCTAGACTGGACAAAAACTAGAAAATATAGGGAATAGCCTTGTATTTGCAGAGAGTTAATGGGACATTAATAAAGATTTTCTCCAGCTCTAACTTCTATGAATGAATTTAATGCAGGAAACCTCAAAACGTTGATGTCAAAGACAGAAAATGATAAAAGAGATTATGCTTCAAATGGTCAGATATGGACACTGATCATAAAAAATATTTAAAAGTTGATGCTGGATGGAAGCTTCAAGCCATTGATGCAGTATCTCATAGTGGTTAGGAAAGTAAATGAATGACAGGGATGTGTCAGCAGAGCACAAGAGCAATAACCAGAAGAAACCACTACGCAGAGATTCAGTAAGACAATCCTAAAGTACTTCGCTTGGCCAGTGGCACTAACTATAGACAGAAATTAGGCTTGTAAAGGTGAGCAAGCCCTTACCTACGAGGACATTATTGTTATGCTGATGTTCCTTAGAAAAAAAAAATTAATAAGATTCCCCATTATAAGATTTTTATACTAAAAATGTAAGCATGTTCAATTCCGGTTCACAAAATTTCTCTTAAATGTCTTAATTTGAAAGTCTAGTCTCCATTTGGGACACTCATTTCTGGACCTCAAATGCCTGCTGCTTGAGTTTCCATGACCATCACCTTTTTAGGGTTCCTACCATGAAATTTAGGACAGTATCTTGGATGTAGAAGCATCCTGGATGCCAGGCTTCCTCACTGTTAACAAACTCCTTCTCACTTTTCCAATTTATACCACCAAATCTTGAGATGCTGTTCCAAAGGTGATGTTACTGTAACTCTTGCTCATATTTACCATGATTGCTCTTTTGTCCCAGACCCCCTTTTTAGTCCTTTATTTTGTAATACAATTCGTCTTGCTTATTTCAGACGTTAAAAGGGTGTGTTTTATTGTAATTTTTACTGTATTCTATCATGTTTTTAATAACATCCAGAAACTCTGCATTTATCAGGGGAGTTCTCATTTGGCAGTTAAATTATTTTTATCATAAAGTGGATATTATCAGACTCTTTGAGAGGAAGCATGAGACTGAAATAATAGGACAAAGATCAAAGCCAGCAGCTACACAGTGTTTCTTGAGAGGAATCCCTGACTGGAAAAGAGAAGCTGGCTAACGGCATTTTTTTCTACAACTAATGAAAATTTCCCAAGAGGTTAAACCTTCTAATAGTTTGGAAGATGTAATAAAAACTCATTTCAGTCTAATACAGAGTTCCCAGCAATATTTCATACAGATTCAGTTTGCCCTTTACTGCTGGTACTTTTTCACCACTTCAAGCTTCTGTCCTGCAACCACGCACAGAATCAGTCCTGTTTATGTCAGTGCTTATTCCCAGAAAATCTGTAAAGTAGGGTCTCGCTGCTGCTGATTTTTCTCTAATCTTTTTAATTTAGATGCTCTGATCTTTTTAGCAGTATTTTTGTATATTATCAGTACTGAAATTGAATCTCAAACCCTTTGATTAACATGATAGAATAACTGCCTGTGAGTGTCCGTAGTCCTTTACTAAAATGCTTCTAGATAAATGTAATAATTAAAATTCTAGTAAATTAGTAGAACTGGTAAAATGTTAGTACATTTTCACCAAACTTCATGATATCTCATTAGGAAGTTTAGTAAATTCTGACTTGTAATTAAGATCGAGTGTTTCATTCAGTTATCTGGAATATACTTACTTCATATGTATTTTAACATTACTGCAAATGGTTTGGGTTTTTTTAATTGAAATAGCTTTTTTATAAAAGTTTTAAGTGCAGATCAGAGAATGCAAGATGCATAAAATAAATGTGGAGAATAGGCAGAAAAAGAAGGGGAGGTAACAGAAAAAAATTGATAGTGATCAGAGAGTGATGCATCAAATGAAAAAAGTATGAGAATTACACAATTTAGGTAATTTATTGAGTAAAGTGAAGCAAATTATCCAAAATAAGAGTCAGTCAGCAAAATTCATCTGTTTTCTGGGAAACTTTTAGAAAGTATTTCTCCCCTTACAACTGCAAGTAATTAGGTATAACGTTTATGTAATATGGCCTGCAGTTTGTATACTAATTTGTTATTTACTCACAAGGAAGAGCACCATTCATTAAACCCCCACAAGCATTGTGTGCAGTGTTATGGGTTTTCCTTACAGGAGATCCATCACAATAAAGAGGACTGCAATTATTAAGATCTGACATCTACACAATCCAAGTGATAAATTTAAAAGCTGTTTAACTATGATTCCAGCAGACTGCAACCTGCAATAATCTCTAAAAATATAAAGCAGTTCAACATTTTCATCCTATACGGTCAGTTCTGAATGCATGTGGCTTTTCAGAAATTTTGAGAGGCCTATCAGGAAGGTAAATATTACCCAGAAAACGTGTGATACATTTCTCAGTTTCTTATTTTTGTCGAAGTGCAGCAAGGGACAGCTGCTCCATAAGGGAGGGGACCCGAGGGGGAGAAATATAATATCAAAAAAAGAAAATTTTTGTTCTGCACTGTGAAATCTCCTTACTCATGCTGCAGCAGGGTGTAGGCTGTCAGCTTGGACAGTCTTAGCACCCGTTTCCCTGATGCTTAGAAGAAAAGATCCTGTGAAAACTGAGGCAAGGATATTGAAAAAGTCTGTTGTGTATGAAGTTGGCATTAGTCGTTTTTTAATGACTTCGACACTCGTGGTTTTGGTGGGGGGTTTGTGTCATTAAATCAATGCTCCATAGCCTTAAGAAATATGTGACTGTGGCCTCCGACTGAGTCACCATTTCCAGGACGAGCCGTGGTCAGATACCTACAAGCCAAGTGACATTTTCAGCACAGAGAGGCAAAAGCGTTGCGCAGCTGACGGGACTGTAAGGAAATGATGCTCAGCCAACGCTCGTTTAGCTGAGCTAGGGAGTTCCTTGTCATTTAACACACCCAAAACGTCTTACAGTGGTATTTAAGCTGTCTTATTAATCCAGTCTCTCCATCGGGATCAGGAGCTTCTTTTTCAGGGAAACGTCTCACTGGAAGTTCATTCTCAGTGGATGATTTTCTCCCTTTCTTCTCTCAAAACTGGCTTTCATTGGAGAACCATAGCAGCAATTAGTTAACTTATCTGAAGCCTTTTTTCCTCAGCAGTCCTGCCTGGAGAATAAGAACAGTAAATATTTCTGGTGATTGCCTTCGTTTATCCAAACCTGATAAACCAAAGTATTTCCATGAAAATGAATCATCCAATTTCTCCCTCTAACTGAATTATTATCTTCCTGGAAAGGCAATCTTCTGCTTCATGAAGACCACCCCGGCCCCAGCCTGGACTTCTTGCTCTTGGCAACTCTTTGCTCAGATCTTGGAGTCAGGCAATGTTATTAGCCTTTGCTAATAACTGTCATTGCATAAGACCTAATTTAAAGTAACCCTTACTGACCACACATTTTTCATTAAGATAGAATCTTACCCTGATGCTGTCATCCTTTTCTTCTTTTCTTTTTTTTTTTTTACCCAATACATTAGATAAGCGCGTAACTGTAAAGACACTTGTAGCATCCCTGAAATCCATAAGGCTACGTTATTTGGTTACAGGTTTGGGGGGGTTTTGCATGTTTGGCAATAGGCCTAGCTAGAGAAGTCTGCCACTAGACAGGTAACGAAGAATACGGGGAAAGGTGGAAAAGGAACTTAATTTTTGTCCTGGAATATGAAAAATACAGAGCAGCAAATCACTTTTTCAAGTTTGAAAGTTTACTGGGCTTCCGTTCTGCTAAAAGAGGTAAGGAAATGTACTTTTATATCTCTAAAATATCAGCAAAAGTTTTTCATATGAGAACGGTAATGCTGGAAACCAGCTGTTATAGTTAGGTCTGAGCATATCGGCGGCAGAAGCTAGATAAGTTTTCACCCAGTAATATATATGTTATTTCATTCCACTAACTAATCACTATTTCAGCTGCTGCTAACATAGGGGAGAGAAAATTTAGAGATGTTGATTATCCACTGTTGATTACGCAACAGCAGATAGCAAAAAATAATTACAGATAACACAACAATTTGTATTTTTATAAAATGGTATACAAAAATAGTAAAGCTGAATTAATTTCTACATAAATCCCAAGAGAGCAGTAACTTATTTCTAAGAGTTAAAAAGAAAAGAAATAGTTTTGCAGGACCAAGTTTTCTTCACCTGAATTGTCTACCAAAAACAGATTGAGCATCTTTACTGAGCTATTAGCATATTTTTCCCTCTATTTTTATCCAGGAAGCCTCCGCTCTTCTCTAGGCTCAGACTTAAGAAAAGTGTTTTGCTTTTGACTAATCTTATAGTGGTGGTAGGTTGCTCCAGTGGCACGGCCCACTTGCTTTAATCACTCTACTACACTCCAGATTGGTAAAGAGTAATTTTATTCTGTCCTGTAATTCCATTATTCTTTATTTGCTAAGATCCGTAGTGGTGTGCATGTGGCAAAAATGCAAGGTACTATGAAAAAGAAAGAGAAAAAATTGGTTCCAAATTTGAAAGTAATACAAATATCATTAAGATTTTCTATTTGAGCTCAATATGTTTATTTAAGATTGTCTTTTGTTGGGTTATTTTAGCAGAAGTAAATATATTGTTAAAATTGATTTCATGTTATAATTGGCTTTAGTGATTTGGCCTCTAAAAGATGTCATTTATTTGATAAGACATGGTGCTTTACTTGAGTAAATACCAGTTGATATAGCCATTATTTAAATGCTGCAAAAGGTTATACACATTATATTTATTTATCAACAACAAAACTGCCTGTATCAATGGTAAACAGAAGCAGCTTGATTTCATGCTCCAGATTGGAAAACAACTTCAAAATGCTGATTATCCCAGAGCTACCTTCTTTGACACTCTGAAAGCTCTTGCTTCATTATCACCACCTGCCATTGCTATTATAGATCGTAGGTGAAGATGAAAATTGTAACCAGTGAATCTTCCCATATTCTAATGAAAAAATAACTATCGAAATCGTGCACTACGGAAGGAAAAAAAAAAGGCAAAAAAAAAAAAAGCACAAGGTTTCTTTCTGGCATGTCCAGATTCACCTGAGTGCAACAAAGCCAGTATCTATTCAGGAACAGGCTCAAGCTTACTGGTATTTTGCCCCATTTTGCCTGAAACAGCACGAAAGCAACAGAACGGTTGAGCAAACCTTTTACAAAAAGGAACTCAAACCCCTTTGATTGCTGTAGGTGAGGCTGTATTGGACCACAAAAGTGTGGGCAGATTTCAGGTTGTTGCACGAAAAATCTTTCAAACTAAACTGCCCTGGAAGATGGATTACCAGAGTTACGTTTTTCTGTGCTTATACTTGGAGTTTGCGGTTTGTTATGTACTCGTGTCATTAATCTAGATACTGGTACCATTAAAAACTGGCATAAAACAGGTCAATCAAGCTAAGTCATACAGCCAGCTAAACTCCTTTCTATTTTCTTTCTAACTGTGGGGAGGATGCTTTATCGTCTGGCAGAATTTTGATAGCAAAAATCTGAATTGACCTGGCTGCCTTGCTTATGCCTCCTTCCAGGCAGGCAAAGCCATCTTCTAAAAACTCCACCCTCCGATACATCCATTTGCCCCATCACAAATGAACGGATAGAGAATTATGTCCCGTATTCATCTTCTGAGAGATTTTTGTCTTTGAGACCCTTTCTACATTCCTACTGCCATGCACACCGTGGAGTGCTGATGTAATGCTGGAACCATATTCATAAGAACTATCAGACCTTCCGATTTAATTAACAGCTAATTAACAGCCCTTCTGGCCTTTGTAGTTAATACTGTGCCTAATACAAGAAATAATTTGGGTAGGTAATTATGAATGCTATTTAAAAATAATGAGTTGAAGCATCTACAAGATTTTACCTTGACAAAAATGTGATCGCTAAAATTGTCGCTGACTAATACATATTTGGGAGGAATAGGCAGCATTTAAAAGGAAAAAAAGTATATTCCCATTGTCCAAAAAAGCTCATTAGAAATGAGAAAGAAATTTGTAAGGGCTCCAAAGAAAAGAATATGAAATGGAAGAGGGGAAAAAAGTAATTTCTTAGAAATCTTTTTTAATGGATGAAAAGACACAACATCCAGTGCCAGTTGCCAGGGACTGGGCTTTGCAGCATGCTGGGGGTGATTGTCTCACTGCAATGCATATTATGAGATTGGGGACTAAGTAGTTACTGTCATGCACAATTCAATGTTATAGCAGTTTTTATTTAATTTACACAGCCTTGCAAACGTTGTAATTTACAAACCCGTATTCTTTCATAATGTGGCTTTTCAGTCTGCTTTTCATTCACTTATGCCCGTAAGTCACCTTTTTCTGTTTATATTATAAGGTTACACTAATGTCCTTAATGTAACAGGATTTGAAGCAAAACATTTATGAAAATGAATGGTTTGCATACATAGTGGTAAATGTCTAAAGTACCTAGAGGGTGGTTAAAACACAGTCTAATTGTGTACAATACAAAGGTGTAAATCGGTCTTACATTTTTGGTGCCTTTTACCAAAAGCCATAGGTTGTTGTAGCTACAGAGTTGCTTGGGCTTGAGATGACCTCTAGAGGTCACCTGATACTTTCTCTTATAAAGCACGGGGTTTATTTAATTATTTCTAAATCACCCCAAGAAATGAAAGACTGCTTGAACGGTTTTTCACTTTAAGCTAGCGACAGCACACTGCGTTTTGTATATGAACTCTTATTTGTTCAGATATTATACAGTCTTTCCTAATGTGTAACCTAAATTTTGCCTTCTACATGTTAAATGAGTTCCTCGGTCGTCTTTGATTAATCCAAAAAATGGCCTACTTTATGACATGCCTTTAATTATTTGTAGACAGTTCCTGTTATGTCATTTTCCTCCGGATGGCACTTGCTTAACTCTATAATCCCACATAGATCTTGTTTCCCAAACATCTCCGTTCAGCTACAGTCTACCCAGCTTCCTTGGCCGGAGCGCATCCTTTTAAATACCGTGTCCTTAGACAATTCTCTGATCTTTAATCACTGTCGAGTACTGCATAGCCATCTTGCGCAGTATTTGGGTTGTGGTTTTCCAGAGTGCAGGAAAAAAAACATCTGAGCCTAAAGGGAACCCTACAAACAAGGAGGAGGAAAAGGCCAGTTTAAGGGGAAAATTAAGAGTGATGTTGAGAGGGGCAGGAGCCGGGAGAGTCTGGAAATTCTCTCTCCTGGTTTACCCGTGTCAGTCAGGTGTACCCACAGAACAGCAGGAGCTGATGTTGTGCTGATGAGCCCAGGAGGAGGGGGGGTGTTATCGCCCTTCTGCAATACAAGCGTTCCCATGGTCGGAGACAGGTTCCTTAGATCAGCCCCTTTGCCATAAATTGTCTTATGGTCTGACATTCCAGTATCTTAATACAGAAAAACAACACGTTTCTCTCCTTTGCAGCAGTGTGGAATATTAACGTAGGATCAATTTATGTTTGATCCTGGGGAGAGAATTAAAGGTCATCGTACCTTTGCTTTGCATTTGTTATGTAGCAATCCCATCTGGCCCTAGAAGATAGGCATTTTCTGAATCATTCATGTGGGTTTGTATTTTTACAACATATGTTTTGTCTTTGATTACTTCCTAAATTTGAATAGATTTTTTTCTTAAAATGATAAAAATAAAGATTTTTCATCCAGTGAATATTCTATAACTTTCAAATTTCTTTTATTCATTCTTCTTCTTATTCAAGAAACTGAAGTCACAAAATGTTGAATGCAGAAAATATTCTGAAAAAGTTTAATCTGGACATAGCCAGATTTTTTTTTGAATTTTCAGTCTAAATAAAATAGTAGCATTGTAGTTTAAAAGCCTACTGCATTCATTTTCATGTGGGATCACTCTTCATAGACATACTTCATAACAGTCCGTAGCCTAGTGCCTCCTCCTTTTCACCATGGTACTTGTTCAGAAGGAATTTCATACTGTAGTGGAAGACAGACCTTGAGGGACTCTGCCCTTCTGGGAAAAAGTAGAAATCTTAATTATAGATCCCGTGAGAAAGTCACTGATTTGGAAAGTTAGTCAATGTTTTTTTGACTTGGGAAAAAAAAAGTTATTCAAATGGAATATTTCATTTTGTTTTACTTATTCAAAACACACCATTCCAGGAAGAAATGCTTCGATTAGATTTTCCAAACGAAACTTCAGTATTTTTAATGGCATATGTTAATTATGAAGAAACTACATCTATCAGTAAATTAGGATAACTAAATAGGCTACCTAGTAATGATACTGTGTATCTTTTGATTCTCTTCTGACTTTTTTCTGATCACTCTACTTTATAATCCATCTATCAATCTGTTAATAATATATTGACAAATTTTACACTGCAGAGTCTCAGAAATAGACCATTTGTATCTTATATTTGAAGAGTGCCAATATATTATGGCCACCGTTACAATAAAGTAATTATTTGCAGCATGGCCTTTGACACCGATACTTATATTCAGTATTTAGGGGGTTTTTAAAACATGCATATGCATCTTACGGTGCCATTAAATACACATTTGAAGCCATATATTTAGTGTTGATATACATTCTGCATGCATACACATGCATTTCTAAAGTCAAGGGAAGTTTCTTTTCTCTTCAAAGCTGATCATCTCATGGTATTTTTGGACTAACTATACTGTCCAGCTCAAAATTAATTTTCTCAACTAGCCTTCTCTCTCTAACTGTCTGCGAACCATTCATTCCTTCCCCTGTGACTTACAAGTTTTAAAGATAGTACTGTTACAGGAAAAATAATAGAACAAAACAACTTAAAAGATTTTATGCTTTCTTTTTCTACACGAAGACCGCCAACCGGCCGAGCCAGGCGTCTCCTTCCTTCAGTTCAATACTCCATTATTGCTTCCCTTCTCCCAATAAAAACACACACACTAACGTTCACATACATTCGCTTCATGGGTCCCTGTTTAGTTGTCTGAGTACTAGGAAGCAAATATTCTGTTCTACAATTCTGAGGTAATATTCCACTTTATACATTTCTTAGTCAGGATTAACAGCAGATTTTCACTCTTTTCCATTGCTTTGCTTTCTGATCGCACATTAGATTATATCTGTTCGCTCATCTCTTTATTTTTGTTTCTAGTTAGTCAGAGGTAGAATAACCATTGTGGTCACAAGAATAAAATGGATCTATGTACTTTTCCTAAATTTCTTTGTTTCTTTTAAAGATTTCAAGAATCATTAACCTCCTTGAAACCAGATTATACTTCATACTCATATGGATATTCCATGTGAAAAATTAAAGACGCTTCAAACTAGATTCTATATGGTCTTTTAGAAACTATTTTTGTATCTTTTTTACATCAATTTGGGTTGCAATGCCTCCTCACTTCTGGGGTCATTTTAGTGAAATAAAACCGAAAAGCCTCAAACCTGTACTATCTCAGGAACTCCCTTGTGCTGCCTTCTGCTCTCAGAGAAACTGTCCTTACAAATATTTCATGAATGTAACCACCACTGCCAGCGGTAATTGCCCGTTTCATGTCTTGACACCGTATTCAGCGGCGGGTTAAGGTGGTTTGTAGTTACTCCATTCCTTTGGCACTCAGGTACTAGCTAGTTCTCAGCAAGCAAGAACCAGATGGGTGAGCCTGCGTGAACGAGACATCTCTATTTGCCCAATCAGGTGATCTTCAGATATTAAACTTCTTGTTTGATTGATGTTTAATTTTTTTTATAGATCCATGAGATTGTCCTGGGGAAAAAAACCAAAAGAGCACAATCTGTGTTTGCCAGTGAGAATTCCTCCCCAAACCCCACTGCAGCACCAGCCCCTGCAGAGACTCCAGTGGTTCCAGAAGACAGCTCCAGTTACCTCTTTGGGTGTGGGTCCCACAATAACTGCATGCCCACACAACATTATTTGGACTTGCTGTTTCCAGAGAGACGGTATAGCCCAAATTTATCAGCTTCTTTGGACTTCTCTCCAACACTGGACAATTTTAAGAATAAAAATCAAAATTAATTCTGAATTATTCTGAAACATAGGCACGTGAGCTTCTGAGATTGGAGTTAAAAGGAATGTATAAAGACAACTCTGGGTTGAGGAAAATAGCTAGATTTCCTTCTAGTTCTTAACTTTTCTCCTCTAGAATATTGAAGCTATCGGAAGTGTTTGTCCGATACAGCAAGATCCCATCCTCTGAGTGCTGACCCACCGCTGAAAATAAAGCCAGCTTGCAGGACTGGCAGTAAATTCCCCCTGAGACTTCCCTACTTAAACCAGCATTCTGTTAGCTTTCTGTGTTCAAAAGATGACAACTCCCTTTCTCTTCCCCACTTTAAACTTAACTCCCTGCTTCTTACCCAAGCCAACACAGCTCCTTCGTCTGTCTTCAGTTAGTGTATTCCCTTTGCCCTGATTTGCTACAGCACTGGTGGAAGTGTTACATATTATGAGAATTATGTACATATATTTTACCAAGTGCATAGTCTTCATTGCGTGCTTAACTTTAAGGACCGTGTATAGCACACAATTCCAATAACAGACTTCTGTGACTCTTGTCTGCAGCTCTCCCTCTCCCCTGCGTCCCTTCCCCCCTGTATACTCACCCTGAGCCAGCTACAGGGTCATTTTGGCAAGTATAATTTACTAGGAAAAATTCCTAATACCTTTGTTGTTTGTCTACTGGATTCACAATATGATTTTGCTTGCTCAGTAAACATACCTAAACAATTATTTTACCTCACTATCGGAATATTATAATGTTTATGTGTATTTATAATAACCTATGGTATGGAGTCAATCTGCTCGCTCCCTATTCGGGCAATTCAACATGAATGTATTTGGCTCTGAGAAAGGATTATAAAAGCAGTCCTGTTAAGTATTTTAAATCATTTTATCTTGCTTTTTATTAAAGATCACTTCCCTACTTGCAAACAAGAATTAATTTTATCTTGCTCTGACTTTCTAGATCCCTTGATAGAGTATCAACCAGTAAGGGTATGGATATCAGCAAAGCCGTTCAAATTAGCAAATACTTATCTGTAACAAAGAGTCAAGTTATTATAATACAGAACTTTTCAGCGCTGTTGAAAGAAAAAAAAATTAGCACAAGCTTTTGGAGAAGTTACTCGAACAATCAGGATATAATATTTTTAAATTTTACTAAAAAGAAGCTGCTTCAGCTTATTTTCAGAAATAAACTTTATTGGTAAAGGACAATAATGTTCTATGACTAAAAATTCCCAGCATGAAGCTAACTGTTTATTAACAATGAAGTTTAAGTAGAAAACAAATTTCCTCCCTTTGTTCCAACAGATATCATTTTCCCTGAAAATATGTGTGACATTGTTTGTCAGTAGGACAAGTAACTGTTCGGGGCCATTTTGTTAAAAATCTAGGTCTATTTTGGCTTGTTCATCAAAGAGCAGTGTGGTGATACTCGTGGTTTGAGCCTGGGAAATCTGGGATGTAATTAACTCTATGGATGTGATAACTGGTTTCTTTATTTAAAATGGTCTTTTATGCTCTAGATTAAGATGATCCTTTTCCAGAAATGATCTAACCCTCCAATTTCTGAAATGTCAATTGTGTGAGACATTTCTGTTCCTTTCACATGGAGGCGACTCAGGTCTGGAGTCTGTGGTCATGAATGTTTCTGCCTACAGGCGGTTTCTACAATAACGACAAATGCCCCAAAATACCTGATTTTAAGGTACATATAGGTACAAATACAAGTATAGGAAACCAGATCCAGTTCTAGCCATCCTGTAGGAATGGAGACCCCCTTGTCGTACTACCCCACTGGTCAGATATTTTTTTTGATTCAGACAAATATGATAACGGTAGTCTTTTCCCATGAGGCTAGTTAACAACTAGCCCTGTTCATCTGAAATTCCTGAACACACCCTCGTCGAACCACTGCTGCTCAGCCTAAGCCACTGCCACGTTAGGAGAATCCCATGGTGTCTGCCGTTCTCCAACTTTTAGGACTTACGAGTTTCCTTCTAGCATCACGTCAGCTAAGAGAACCAGGTCCACAAATCAACCACAATGGATGAAGATTGCTGAAATGTGTAATGGCACCCCCAAAATTCTGAAGCCACTTACAAGAACAATCTGACAGGATCGTCCCATGGCTGTAAAAGAGAAAGCAAGCTGCCCAGTTCCTTACAAGAAGAATCATGGCCGTCAGAGCAGCTCCTCATAGTGATCTGCAGACCAACAGATAAATGAAATGTTGGACCAAGCTTTGATCGCTGTGCTCAGCACATCAGCATACTTCGCTGATCAGTTCAATGAAAAACACAGGGAATTTTTAAGAAAAGAAAATTCTATTTCTGATCTAATCAGATCCACCCATACCGTCACTGATCGAGTTTGGCCTCAACATACACATCTAAGATTTCGGAGCTTCGAAAAATACTTGCTCAAACTCATTAAATGGATCCCTGTCCCTTCTAACTAGATCCCCATTACTAAAATAAGTTGTTAATCTGCCTTCAGGAAAAGACAATTCACCACGCTTCTTGAAACACACAGTGGCCCACACAGCCCTCAAACCAGTCCCCACTTCTCACCCCCCATTTCTGCCCAACCTGTGACCTCCATGAGAACATTAACTGAAGAAATGGCCCGTTCACGGCTATGAGGGAGGCAAAATTTTTCTCTTTATAGTAACAGATCTCCCCGACAGAACAGACGGCGAAGCATCCCACCGCACATTCCTGCTCTGACAGAGGTGAATGGTCCAGCGCTTCATTTAGTTTTATCTTTCCCGATCTGGTCCCGTCAGGATGCAGGGTAGGCAACCTTGTCTTCAATTCCGAAACAAGAGGCGGGTGACAGCGTCAGGTACAACCGTCTGGGCTGATGACGTCATGCAGGTGCAGACATGTCTCACCGCTGACGCAGCCCTCACCGCTACGGGCGGTCAGACCTGGGAGAAAGACCTGCTGGCTGGAAGGGTGAAGGTGAGATGGTCGGACTGGGAGCTGCACCTTGTGCTGAAATCACGCAGATCTCCCCTGTCAGAATAGTACAACAGTCTGGGTTCACGTTTGAGCTCCTCACCGAGCTTCTGAATTTCTAAAAAATGCCCTTTCTTTCACCGCCAGAAACCTTCATCCTTCCCTAGGACTTGCTGGCTGTTACATGCTTGCTTCCTTCATGCAGAGCTGCTATAGTCTGCAATATGTTACAATCAATGGAAGTAATAAAGTTTATGGCAGGTATAGAAAACGGCCGGCACTTCTACCGCGCTCTGCCGTCATCACATCGGGCTCACGCTGACATCCTTAACTTGTTCCTCCTCCGGCTTAACAAGTCCATTAAAGTATTGCTCCTAACTCAGAAAGCTGTTAATGGATCACATCTCACCTATACTAAAGATCTGATTTCAGTTTATAGATGCAGATCACAAAATCCAGGACAAAGTCAGTTGGAACTGTGCAGAAAGTCTTGTTAGCTGGAGGGATAGAGATCCAAGGTATTGGAAAAGTTTAGACAAATCCATAAACATCATTCGACATTTTAAGGAAATGCTGCCAAAACGCCTGCTTTGAAAAGACCTGTTCATGTCAGAACAAAAATGACACCGACAATTCAGATGTAATATTTTATACTGCATCAACATGTTTTGAAAAGATGAAAAAGAAATGTTTTGAAATGGTCATTTTCATATTTACAGTCTAAACCTTTGGAATTGTATTCAGGAAACGTTGCGAGGTGTTTATGTTTTCTCCTGATTCAGGATGAAACGAAACTTTTGTGCTCCGTTCAGTCCTCCTCCGTATGGGCTACATCGAATCTATGTAAACACCAGACTGCATCTATAAGATTTTATTTAAAAAAATGGAGCTATGCGAAGGAGCAGAGAGTATTCAGTTAAAATCAAAATAACTTTCCAAACCTCATCCTAAGATGTGCTTTTGAATTAATGCTTGGGGTTCCCCGACATTGATTTGGCAGGGCTAATTAACTAAAATCAATTATGGTATAGAAAACTCTATCTCTAGGAGTTTGCATCACTACTTTAAGCATTCCTTTCAGCTCATAAATAATCAAGAGTTGCTCTTAGTGGTTCATAGCAAAGCTTACTCTGCCTTCCCTCACACACATACTCGTGCATTCAAAGTCGGCGCTGAGTTGAGTTGAGTCACTCCAGCTGACCTGTTACACGTCGCCGAGCTCACGGGCTGTGCGCATGCCACAGCAGTGCTTTTTGGAGAGAAAGGGTGTTAATCAACACTGTTAATAACCAAAAGAACCATTTATGAACACGATTGTTTACTTCTTGAAAGATTTCCTTTTGAAAAAATGCAGCTTAGCACTCGTTTAAGACCTAATTGATGCTCTGAGGGACATAGACTCAGAGCCCCAAATAGGATTTATTTAGGTGCTCAAAGCCGTCTACGCTTCAAGTTCTAGATAAGCGCATGCGGTTGGACATGCCAAACAAAAGGGCTCATGAATTAGGTTTCTACATTTAGTCAATGTGAGGTCTTTGAGAAATTCAGACTGTGGACTTGTACGTGTGCTTGGAAAGTTTGCCGTGCTGGTGTACCGGGTCTGCAGCTTCTACCTCATTCGTCCGTGTTCTTCCTCTTTGCAGAGGCTGAAACCGACGGCGAATTTCAGCACCGTGAATCGGCTGTGTCAAACCGCGCCCGCAGAGCGACACTTAATTTTCCCTTTGCTTTTTTTATTAAGCCTTTTATTCCACGGAAGATGGAAAAGCCGCTTCTCCTGGAGACTTGGTAGCTCCAAAGGCAGGCTCAAGGGCCCGGGGCCGGCGTCTCGGACAGGTCTGCTGGGAGCGGGCCGGCGAAACGCAGCCTGCGTTACAAACCCTGTACTCCCCATCGCTTCACCTGCCGGAACGGAGTCCAATTTTTTGACTCGGTAAAACGTTTCTTCCAGCCTCCGCTGGCTGAGCCTGTCAGATAATGTGCTCAGCCATCAAATGTATAACTTCCTCGGGGAAAGCGGAGTCAGAGATAAGAGCCGCCATGGGGGACTGAAAGTGCAACTCTGTCCTCTGACATTTTGTAAAGTTAAATTACAGGGGCGTTATCTTTTGTATTTTATTTCCCTTATTAGCCGGCGCGGGTGCCGCTTAATGGGATGCAGGCGCTGAAGTAAGCAGTCCCGTGGGATGCTTATTTGCTCGTATTAACGCAGGAATTCGAGCTCTGCCGAGATTTATTTAGACACCGGTGTTAAAAAAAAACCCAAAAAACAAAAAACCACCCCAAAAAGCGGTTTTGCCGAGGGAGCAAGGGAAGGTGTTCGCCAGCCGCCGGCGGGGACGGACTTCCACCGGGCCCCCGAGACCCCCCCCCCCCCCACTCCGGCTCCGCACCGCGGACCCCGCCGCCAAGGCCCCGGGGCAGCGTTTCCCCTCCGGGAGCGTTTTGCCGGTCCGCCTGCGCGGGTGGGCGCGGAGGAGCGGCAGGGCCTATATCCATAGTAACGGCGGGGGCAGGGGAAGGAGGTGCCGCGGCTCGGCTCCGCTCCGCTCCGCAGGGACCCGCGCAAACGCCGGCACCGCACCGGGCCGCGGTGAGCGAGCGCGCGCGCGCCCCCGCCCCTTTTACCACAGACCGCCGCGGGCAGCGCGGCCCAGGAGCGCGCGACGCGCGCGCCCCCGCGGAAGGCGGGGAGTTGTGAGGAGAAGCGGGGGGGGGGGGGGGGGGGAGAGAGAGAGAAGCGCCCGGCGGCGGCGGCGGCTGGACGGGGAGGGCGGCGGGGGCTCCGGTGTGTGCGGCTCCGCGGCGTTCTCCCTCCCTTCCTCCCTGACTGACTGACTGACTGACTCACCGCGGGGAAGATGCTCAGCGCGGAGGGGTAGCGGCTGCGGAGCAGACGTCGGCCTTCCCCCCCCCCCCCCCAACCCTTTCCCTTCCCTCCCCGCCCCCGCCGGGCTCGGCAGCTCAGCCCGCCGCCGCCGCTGCTCCTAGGTGAGACCGGGGGGCAGGGGAGGGCTGGGAGAACGCGGTGAGTGGGGGGGGGAAAGCCGGGCACCACCCCCGCCCCGCCGTACAGCCCGGAGCGGGGGACGGGGGACACGGCGCGGGCTTCCCTTCCCCCCCGCCACGGTGAGGGGAAACGCCGGCGGCGGACCCCGGCAGGCGGGCGGGAGCCGGCGGCGCCTGCGGTTACCGCTTTCGCAGGATTATGTCAGCCCTCGCCTCGCCGGTGCCCCCTCCGCCGGCGCTGGGGCGGGCGGGCGGCGGTTCCCCCCCCCCCCCCCCCCGCTCCTCCTCCGGCTCCCGGCGGCGCTGCGGGGCGCCGCGCTCCCGGGGCGGGCGGGGGTCGGCGGTGGGCAGCGGAGCGGGCGGAGTTGTTTCAGCCGCCCGGCGGAGCCGGTGCTCTCGGCTGGTGAGTTTTGAGCGGGCCGGTGTGGTGGGGGGGGGGGGGAAGGAAGGCGGCCCCGGGCCAGCCCCGCCTGCCCCGGTGTGCTCCGTCCCCGCGTTACCGAGCAATGGTTAATGCCGGGGGTGGGAAAAGGTGGGCATCCCGCACCCCGCCTCGGTGTGCTGCACCCCGGGGGGAGCGGCAGGACGGAGGGCAGAGCCGGTAGCTGCTGCTTTCGGGGTGGGGAGGGGGTATCGGGGGGGTGTTGTGTCGGTATCGGCATTGCCGACGTCGGTTTTCTTCGGTCTTGTAACTTGGCCGCGGTGTGCCCTGGTCTGAAACTTGGCGAGCGAGGGAGGTCTCGGCTTCCAGGCACCGCCGTTTGTCCTTTCGGTGGTTTAAGGAAGGTTCGTTGAGCGAAGTGCTGCGGTTGTTTAGGAGAGAAAAAGGAAAAAAAAAAAAAGGGATGAAAAGCAGAAGCGTGTAGAGATCAGAATGATGGTTTATGCTTCGGTTGTCTCGGAAAAGGCTCGTGTTTGAAAAATACATCTTAACGAACAGTTATTTTGCCTTGTGGCAAGAAGGCAGTGTTGGTATTGGGTGAGAAGAAAATGATACCCGAGAATTTCATTTGGAACTCAATTTGCTGCACACGTGCAGTAACGGTTTTCCTGAGGATTTTTAGCATGTGGACCGATGCATGTTGCCATATGCCTTGCAAAATTCCTTCTGCTCCGTGAGCAGTGGCAATGCGTGCCCACACGCACGAAATCAAGGTGTGCTCCATACTGTTCTCAACAGCAACGGCATCAGTGAGGAAAACTAGAGTGTCCGTCTGTGGCAGGATTAGTGATAGAACGTATCGTAATGGCTCCTTAAAGAACATTTTAACTTACTCCGTTAATGAGACACAAACTTGTGTTGAAGTAGACCCTGACGTGATGGATAGTAGCTTCTCATTTGAATGCGCATGAGGAACCAATTTGTGTCATCTTCGGTATATGCTAAAATATGAAATATAACAACCTGCTAAAAAAAACCTCAGTGGAAGGTTGTCGCGTGATAATGGGGACATTTTCTCCTGAATAAATATGAATACAAATTGTAAGCATTCATGTAAAGTGGATTCTTGTTTGCCAAGTACAAAACCTTGATCCTACGGTGTGTAATTACCATAACGAGCTAAAACTCCATTCTGACGGCATCCTAAAAATTTCAGTGATACTCTGAAAAGGATGGAGACTAAGGTATTTTAGCTGATGAATTTTGGTCTGGTGACACTTGTTCACTACGAGATCTGTTCTTTTTGATATGTGTATATAACTCATACGAGCCGTGGTTGTGCGGTCGCTCACAGACACTCTTAACCTTCCACACCTGAGAAGTTCCATTTCAAGAATTTGTGCAAATGGTTGACAGATGAGAATTGGAAGAACTCGCTGATGTATTCAAAGTAACCTCTGCTTTCTGTAATGCTGGTGAGCTCCTTTATATTTTTTTTTTTTTTCCAGAGAAAGGAGATATGATAGTCAGGAAGAGATAAATTAATCCAGTAAGAAGGCAAATTAAAATATACTATACATATTCATTCTACTTGGAAGGCATTCAAATGCAGTACCCCAAAATTAATTCAGAAAGCTGAGGGCCTGATGCTTTTTTTCTTAGCATTTTTCTCTGGAGGGGAATGACACCTCTAACTGGAAGTGGGCACAGGGAGTTAAAAAGGGAGGGTAGAGGATGTGAAAATTAGGAACAGAGCTGTCAATGAAGCTGCCATCAAAGAAGGCTGCACTGAACTAAGAAACTAAAGCAGATCAGCTCTAGGTAAGAGTTTTGCTACTGAGGAACTTGAGGAGGGAGCTGTGACCCAGCTCAGTCGTGATTTGACTTACATTCCAAGAAGTAAGGCATTTCAGTGTTGGAGTAATCAGAATTCCATGTTGCAAATGCTCATTTTAATTTATTTCCATGAATCGGGAGGGTGCAGATTTTGCTTTGTTTTAACGTTGAACAGCTCGCATTTTGGTAAGGATCTTTGTATTTATTTGTTAAATGTTAGTGATAGGCATAATGTATAATATTCTTCACAAATCGTAGACTTCCACCTTGCTTTCAGCAGACTGAGATTCTGCCAAGCCTTGGACTTGAGCTGTCTTGGCTCTTGGTCCTGAGAGACCTGCTCTGCATGCAGACTGGAAGTTACAGCAGAGATGAGAGTGAATGGTATCGTTCTGGGTCCAATCTTATTCATTTGCCAAATACCAAGCATGACTGTATTACGTTTATAAGACTGGACTTTTTTCCTGATGATCCTATTATCACAATGCTTTGCTTACTAAATGTTGAAAATTTATAATAGTCTTCCAAATCAACAATCATTGTGATGAACTGGCCAGTTTTTACTCTGAGAGGTATGATTTGGGATTGTTTTCACATTTGGGAACATGTTGTTTTATACTAGTTCACATTTTCAATGTTGTCTTCACAGTTATATGAGCTACAAGCTTATTTTTAAGAAATCACAGTCAAATTTTGGAGAATAACACCTTCGGAAAATTGTACCAGCCTGGCACTCTTCACGATCCAATGTAATTTTTCCCTTTGTGTAGGCAATAAGAGAGGGCTGCTTGTACTTGATCTCTTAGTCCATGTGCCAACTATGCCAGCTTGTCTACAAGACAGTAGTCTTGGTTCCAAGTATCAAGGGGTTATGCTTTAGATAAACCTGGCTTTGACAAGGTAATCAAGCTAAGGAAAGCATTTCATTGTCATAGTTTGATTGCTGTCTCTATCCATAGTCTTTCTGTATTTTTTTGCCTTTGAGGAGGAAAGTGTCAAAATCTGATAATTTCAGTAGAGTCTTTGAGCATGTTAAATTGAGTATTTTGAGCATTGAGAGTCAAAGGCGCAGGTCTTCTCATACCTTATTCTTAACAATTTAGCTCTATATGTTATCAGTCTGCTCCCTTGTTTGAATTCCTCTCAGAGATCTTCTTTATGGATTACATGTAAAGACAGTGGGGCATTTTGGGGGAGAGTTTCAGTGGTCATGTTGCTTTTGACATGGAGTTATATACTTCTCAGTAGTCTGGGAGAAGAAGAGGAGATAGCTGGTGTTCGGGGTTTTTTTTCTGCCTTCTGTTTATGGACTCTGGAGCAATAGAATTTTTTTAAAGGTCCTTCAGTCAACTGGGAAACATTTCTTCCTCTCTCCAAAGATTCTTCATTTAAAAAAACCCTCAAATTTGGGCTGGATTCACTCTCACAAGCTTGAGCATAGCGTTAAAGAAAGGAAAGGATCTTGTTGACATTGTGCCCCTCCAATGAATTTTTCTGAAGTATCTTGCAACGTTGCGAATAGCATTTGTGCCCAACTTCATGTTAGCTGCAGATAACGATCATTATGCCTAGTGTAAGGGAGCGATGATACTGGTGTTGAACAAGCCTTAACCAAAGGAAAATCATCAAAGAGATAGCCTTTCTTCCTTGGTACAAGAATAGTGATTCTGGGTTGAGAAGTGCTGGCAGGCCTCCTGGAGACTCTCTCTGTCCTTGGATCACAGGGTGAAACAGGTTCTTATTGTCATGGAAATGTTCAAGCACAAAGGAGAAAATCCAGGACCATCTCTGGTCTTCCTCCATTCCTTACTGCCTTCAGCCTCCTACTAGTGGGATACTTCTAACACAGCTGACTGAGGAACATCTTAAGAGAGTTTTGCAATACCTTTCTTAAAAGACAGATAATATTTGCATAGTCCTTGCTTGCTGCGTTTCTGTGGGGTTGGACAGGATCTTTGTGATATCTCTAGGGAAATCACAAGAACATACAGGCTGCTGTGTTATCAGTATAACGACGATACCCAGCATTTGTCTCTTTTTCATTAGGACTCTGTCGTGGTTTAACCCCAGCCAGCAACTAAACACCACGCAGCCGCTCACTCACTCCCCCCCACCCAGTGGGATGGGGGAGAAAATCGGGAGAAGAAGCAAAACCCGTGGGTTGAGATAAGAACGGTTTAATAGAACAGAAAAGAAGAAACTAATAATGATAATGATAACACTAATAAAATGACAACAGCAATAATGAAAGGATTGGAATGTACAAATGATACGCAGTGCAATTGCTCACCACCCGCCGACCGACACCCAGCCAGTCCCCCGAGCGGCGAATCCCTGCCCCCCCACTTCCCCGTTTCTGTACTGGATGGGACGTCACATGGTATGGAATACACCGTTGGCCAGTTTGGGTCAGGTGCCCTGGCTGTGTCCTGTGCCAACTTCTTGTGCCCCTCCAGCTTTCTCACTGGCTGGGCATGAGAAGCTGAAAAATCCTTGACATTAGTCTAAACACTACTGAGCAACAACTGAAAACATCAGTGTTATCAACATTCTTCGCTCTGAACTCAAAACATAGCACTGTACCAGCTACTAGGAAGACAGTTAACTCTATCCCAGCTGAAACCAGGACAGACTCGTATCCCAATATGTCCCTGCACCGAGAACTGAGATTGGGTTAAAGTCAAATGGCTGAAATGCAGCTTGATCAAGAGAAGAGGTAGCGAGCAAGGACAGTGTATTTGAGGATCTTCTAAAGTCTCTGGCTGCTCTATCACTTGAGGGTACTTGCTCGACATTGTAAAGTGGTCTTCAACACTGGGACATGCTCACTCTGCGGATGGTTAAGATTTGTACTTCTTTTTTTCCCCTTGCAGATATTCATATCTTGACTTGTTTCCAAGACTTGCATGATCCCTTGCTAAACAACCAAAAAGAAGGGCAGTTTTCCTTCGGGAAAACCAATTGGAAATTCCAGCTGGTCCAGAACAAAGTAATTGCAACCATCCTGTTTTTTCTAAACCTGTCACACATGCTATATGCTTATCAGCAGTGCCCGACATAAGTGTCTGGTGGGGAAAAAAAGGCCTTAGGAAGCTTGAGATGGAAGTTCTTTCTCCCAGGACTTTGCCTTTGGAGAGTGCTCTTACTGGAAACATGGAACTGGGATGTGTTAAGGAAGGATATATCTCTTTGCTTATGTTTTTCCAGCTTTTTGATGCAGGAAATCCAAGGTTATTTGTATGAGGTTTGTTACATGTAATTGGTTTGTTCTTCTTCATGTTGTCCCTGGTTCCTGCAGTCAGCAAGCATCCAAAGAGATTTTTCTGTTATTTAGAATATTTTAAGTTCTAATGCTGTAGAAAGGGTAAATTTAATAGTAGCTGCAGTAATAGCAGATGAAGTCAGCAGGGAGTTTTGCCTGTTTGACAGCAGATTTTAGCCCGTCTTTTAATTTCTGAAGAACTTTTTTCCAGAAAGCGCTTCTCTACAGTGGAGAATAAACATTTAGTTTTTCAGTACACTTAAACATAGTGAAACACGAAGGTGATAAATGGTTGTTTTGCTTGTCCAGCTGTGGATGATCATCTTCATTTAGTTGACTGGTCCTCCAGACTGCAGAGTGGAGTCAGACCTTTGACGCTTCTGGGTATTCGCATGTATGCCGCCTTGGCTGGTCCCATATACTTTGAAGTAAAGCTTTTGCAAAGATGTCAGTGAGAGTATATGTGTCATTTACCAAGGGTATACTGAAGATAATTTCTTTCTTCTTCGTGTATCTCTGTTCAGTGAAGAACACTATTATGCTTACCTTTTTATTTCTAAGTATGGTGAATGATGGTAAAAGCCACTGGTAAATTGGTAAGCCACAAAAATGGTTGGATGTAATTATTCCAAATACAGGAAAATGCAAAGTCAATTCCAGTGTTCATCCAGATTTAGTATATAATACTGAAATGTGTATGTATAGGTGTGTGTATATACATGTATAATAGGAGTAACTGTAATTATAAAAGTTTTAATTGCTGTAATGCATGATCATCTGACTGTTTTTAGGCTTCATCTTACCCCCTTGAAATTGGTATTAAGGCTCTCATAATTTTAAATAGCTTCATAAAAAGTGCTTGTAGAAATAATCTAGCAACTTCTGTTTTATAAAGTCTTAGGTAATGTCACTTATTGCATAAATAAATATGCTGGGTAGGTGTCAGTTTGCAAATAGTTAAAACACTTAAAATTTAAGATAACTGAAAACTGTCTAATTATCTCCTTCAGGATCCCATAACCAAAGAGCTGTTATACCATTGTGATGCTTTGTTAATGCTTTTATTTTCCAGGTATATTTTCAGAGGTAATTCTAACATGTAGGAAAAGTGTTACTTTGTTAATAGTGCAGTCACCTGGAAAGCTCATTATCAATGAGTACCCAATTGGTTTATGAACACCTGCATTATTATTATATGATAAAAATACACAGAACTTCAACTTTCTGTACTAATATTTATAAACCACCACAGAGGTAAGTGGATATTGGAGTGAACTCTCACACAGAAAAATACTTCAGCAAAATCTAAGGGAAGTATTGTATGACTCATTTGTATTTTTACTGAAGCCATTACAAAACTGAATGCAAGTTATTATTTTTCTTTAAAACCTGAATGTGGTGGTGTTCCTGCTCTTAGCACTAGCAAGACAAGAATTCAAGGATTTTCACAGACCTTTGTGAGTACTTCTCAATCTTCATCTAGGTTATGCCCAGCTCAGGTGTCTCAGAAGCAAAGATTGGCTTTACAGGAGGCATATTATAAAAAGACTTCCAAACCTCATCTTCATTTAAAAACTCACAGTACAAGTATTAAGTTTAATAGGTGCTCACAGGATTAAAAACCTGTTGCACTAACCTTTTCCTGGGGGTTTCACCACTGCTTATTAATTTAGTTAATTGACTGTCCATGTGATTTTTATGTACTTGTGCAAAATGGCAATAAATCTTTAATATTGTCTGAATCCTGCAAAGTTGCACTTCTTTAAGCATGAAAGTATGGGAAAAGCACTAAAAATTGTGACTATCATTTTCTGCTTGGATTCTGTTGATATTGAAAGAACCTTTATGACCTGTGTGAGACATTAACAGGCCCTTTGCCTTAGCACAAGATATTAATTTTGGGGTCGTCATGTGTTGCTGTGACTTAAGTGCTTCCAAACTGGTGTCTGCACCCAACCATCTCAGCACACTGCCAAACAGCTCCATACTTGGCCTGTAAATACTTTGTGTATGTGTTAGTCATGATCACAGCACCGTAATAACAAGTATTTATTTAGTGCCATCCGCATCGTGTTCATGTCATAAGCATCCACCAGCCAGCTCAGGACAATCTTTGGCGTTGACCTGGATGAAATAGCCCCTTCCCACCTCTAGCGCTTGGCTGTGCCCTTTCCTGCTCCCTCTCTAAGGCTTGCTGTCACCATTTGTGTTCTTCACAGAGTTGCATGGGACTAAGCGGTAGCTCTGCAGTGACGATACGAGCAAGGAAGCGTAGGGCAGGAGAAGAAAGCATCACATACCCTAAGAAGTTGCACTCAGAGATTTTGAACAAGGTTCTCAGCTGGTGTAAATTGTCATAGCACCATTGATTTCAGTGACTGCACAGACCGAAGATCATGTCTCCTGTACTTTGTCAGGAGTAATCTTCCTGGGTGCTAGGAAGAAGGACAAGCACTAGAGTACGTTCAGTTGTAACTGCAGTGAAGCAATGTTTGGGCAGCTCCTGACATAGCTCTCTGAAGGTAGTAAGCACCCCCCTATTGCTGTCACTGTCATGATATCCCCAACACTGATAGAAGCCCCATGGACTCTTGCTAAAGATGCCATCTTTTATTATGATTTTATATGCTTCTTGATTCATTTGCATTGACCAATTGATTGGCTAAAACTTCAGAGAAAATGAAATGTTGAAGAAGAAAGCTCGAGGCCAATATTTTCCATCTTTAGGGCCTAAAAATTAGGCTCCAAACTTTATAATTCACTATGTGGTTTTCAAAAGGAAAGGTGCCTTTAGAGGAAGCATTAGTTTAGTTGATATTCTCTGGAAATGCCTAGTTGTGGAAATAGGAAACTGACGTTAGGCAGTCCTAATCTGGAAAGCTTGGCTGTAGAGTGTTAAGTTTTGTTTTGAACTCTATTTCGTTAAAGGTGCCATGTTCTACTATATAAACAAGCAGGTGACCTTCCTAGGTCAAAAATTTTGTTGAAGTCCTTTGGTCTTGATATTAAGGATAGTACTGCAGGGCTATACTTCTGTAATAAGAGTATTGGTAATGTTCATTAAAAAATAAATGCAATTTAAAACATAAGCTGAAGAGCAAGTCATATCCCCCAAAATAGCAATTTTTCCTGTTTAAATAGTTGATTGCATTCAGATTCTATTTTCTTTGGTACTATGTATACCAAAGACCACTCCAGTCAACAGAAAGTTGGGAAGCTTCTTTACTTTTGAACAGTCAGTTTCCTAATTATTTTCACAAGAAAAGCTACCACTTGCTTGTGCTGGCTCTTGGTGTGGTGCAGCATTGTACATGTGTGGTACCAGAGGACTTGGTAATGCCCTGTAGCAGTGGGACCACGCCAGCTGAGGACAGTAACTTGGGTCAGACTGGGAAGTGATTCCCCAGCTTGGTGCTCTTTGGTGTCCGAGGTTGGTAGTCTATGCTGGGACCTTTGCAAGAGGAGAATCCCTTTTTAGCTACAGAGCATAGCATAGAATTGGTTTTGAAAAAATGTCTTTTGTGCCTTATGGTATAAGAACTTGGACTTTTTGTAAGAAAATTTCTTTTGCAAAAGCAGTTTAGAACAGAAGTACTGTAAAAGAAACAATCTGAATTAGCAGCAGTGAATAAATAGAAAACAGCAGCCATCTTTCCATGTTGTTCTTGCATTGACATGCACTCTATTTTGAGTTATGTAACTTAAGTAATAGAATTGTTATTTGACCTCCATAATCACATTATATCACTGGAGGTACAAATACTCATGTAAAATAAGATTTCTTTTCTAACCAATCTTCACTTTTAGTTATCTGTATGTGATGATGATTTTATACTTTAATGCAAAACTGTTGATTCATGGAAGTAAGCCTGTGTTCGTGCATTATACAGAAGCTATATCTGGTATTGTTGCTATTGCTAGGGGCTGATGTGTCACATTTATAAAAATCTTATTTTTAGAATATCTTATTTCAGCCACCACAACCTGTTCTGGTTAAAAGCCTGTTATGTTGATCCTAATGCAGCGATGACATAACTAAGAGGGTGAGGGAGCTAGTTAAAAACTAGTAACGTCCCTGAAGTATTACTTTAGTTTATTAGGACTGTAGGAAATCCTTACAAGTCAGGTGCTCCTAAAGAGGTGGTAATAGCAGGAAAACGGTTGATTCAAACATGTAAATTAAGTGGAATTTAGCACTTTTGGTTTATCTTACATTTTTCTGCCACTTGCCTCCCCCTTGGTTCTTGAGTCTGAAGTTTATACTTTCACATATTATGCATCTTATACTTCGTTATTCACATCTACCATTTCCAAAACCCAAATCCCAGCTTTTTGCCCTGGTGCCTTTGTGCTTCTCCATGGGCGAAGGAGAGGTGGAACTGCCCTACTGGAGTGTGTGTGGACAATCCTCTTGACTGATGGTCTCCAAGGTGGATCTCGCCATCCAGCTTACCGTCATTCCTCCGGTTCCTGCCCTCCCACCTCAACGCAGGGCCCTGCTGAAGAGGACGAGATGATGGTCTGGATCTCCCTGCCCATGGAAGGGAGTGGGTGGTCGAAGCTAGCTCAGACTTGAGGTATCCCCACGTTCTACCCCGTCAAACTGAGGATTAGGGGATCATAGTGTAACGTCAAGTCACTCTTTGTCACACATTGCTGCAGTGAGCAGAGGGAGGGCTGAGTCCAGCAATATGAAAACTGACGTAACTGCGTTCAGTCTAAAGGTTTTCATGTTGCGACGTTCACATGTAAAGCAGTTGGAGTTTGGCTCCAGCTTTAATGGGGGGTGGGGGTGTGTAATCAAATTTGAAGGTATTTACATAATTACTGAATTATCAGAAGTATTAAGAGAGCTGTCATGCATTATTACGCTATAAAACCTGATACCTTTTGTAGACTATGACACATGGAGTGTTTTTGTTTATACTTTTGACATACTACAAAAGATAGTGTGATGCATTCAGAAATTACATTGACACTATAGCAATCTCTGTCTCCCTTCTCTACATGGTAGTTCCTCAAAAAGAAGAATGTCAGTCATGGTT
The DNA here is from genome assembly GCF_026419915.1 of Harpia harpyja. NCBI lineage: Eukaryota > Metazoa > Chordata > Aves > Accipitriformes > Accipitridae > Harpia > Harpia harpyja. Next base: position 2,959,056 of record NC_068962.1, read on the forward strand.
TTCTATAATCTGAAAAGGGGTAAAAGTTGAGGTAGTTCATCATAAATGAAAAATTTCGATACAGTTTTTTCTGTTTCTTGAAGCTCTGACAAAGTGGACTCCCTCCTAATTCTACAGTACATTTTCAGGCTGTGAAACTTGGAAGTCGGGGACAGTAAACTTGTTAAATTGTGGACAGGAGTAGTTGAAAACAGGCAGTTTTAATGTTGTCTGTTTGTATTCTGGAAAAGATAGTGATGGCAGAAGGGAATAGAAACTTCAGGTCTGCAGGAGAGATTCTAGATACTGTAGTAATTGGACTGTAATCAAGGTTTAAATGATTACGGTTTGTATTTGTCTTCTGGTATCTTCTTCCACAGCCAAGAATCCAGTAGGCATATTCTAATTTAGATTTCGGAAGGGCTGCTTTGAGACGTCATATTGCCTGTTAATGGTGGGGTGGAGTTGTTTTACTCTTTGGGATACAAAACTTACTGACCTGTATTTGTGAGGATTCTGCAAAGATAATTATTTTCTGTTATAGTCCAGGTGCAGGCTGGGGAACTTGTCATGTAATCCAAGGACTCTGCATGGAGCTTTAGTCCTCCCTCCCTAATGTATCTGGGAGATATTTTTATACCTTTGTATGTTTATCTTGGATACGTAAGATGCTTCTACATAACAGGGAGTATGCATATTAGAGCAAGGGGCATGTTAGTTTTCTCAGAGTGCATCCCTTCTGTGTCCTGACATCAACTTGAAAATGCAATATTCCTATTATTTAGCTGAACGTCCACGAATTTCTGGAACCAGTGTATTTTGTATTGCGTACGTGCTGCCCATAGCGTTGCAGTGCTTGGTCAGTGAGAACATTCTGGTAGATGCCACTTGGTAGAAAAACTTGCCCAAATGGCACAGAGCACGAGTGGCTGAAGATATGTAGCAAACGTGGCCCATTGGTAGCCCTGTGTTGCCACAAAAGGCATTGCAAAGTCATATTTGTTTTTTCAGCAGTAGGGAATGAGAGAGCAGGGTCTCCGAGATGTGTGCTCAACTAAAGCAAATGCTCCTTTATGAAATCACTCCAGTTGCTCTTATTCCCAGCTTTCTATAGAAGATTAGAAAAGATTATGCTAGTCTGCTACAAATAGCCCCAGTATCGGTCCACGAGTTTTGATTTTCTTAGAATAGTGATTCAAATACTTCTGCTCACTGTAGTGAATCATCCGTCTGAGGCAAGGATGTTTTCTACCAACCAAACCAAGGTCCTGCAAGTGATAGGGTTGATTGCTCCTCCAAAGTATAACAAATCCCACTGGAAAGCAAGAATACTTTCACCAGGAGCACTTGGTCCATGATGAAAGTGGAAATGGTTTTCTGGATGAAGTAGATAAGAAATTGAGTGATGCTCATTTCAGACAATTTTATCCTAAACTACTGACCTCCTCTTAAGTAGTTGTGAGTTTCTGTCAGCTCAGTAAGAGCCCAGGACTTTCATCTGTCTGTTTAGGATAATACTATGTGTGTGATTATTCGACAGTTAAGAAGTTTTTGAGGGATTTATTCCCCGTGTTTGCTCTGCTGCCTGAACCGTACCTATCCTAGGAGTTGATTGCAGTATTTATCAAAGCTATGGAGCCCCTATTTGAGCCATCTGTAGGTAGTGGTTGTGCCATCTGTCACTAAAGACTGTGTTCCAGAGGGAAAGACAATATGCACAGACTTCGTCATGCAAAGCCTGTAGGGTATGGTCTCTGATGTTTGCTTTATCCTTGTGAGATGTATAAGTTGTAGTGTTTCACTAACTTCTAAAATTGTTATTGCAAGAGGCTTCTGAATGCCATGGTAGCTGATACTTCATCCTTGCCCATCCATATGCATTATGCATTTTACTGAACTCCACACATTCATCTGGGAGGTGAACTATGGTACCTAGTTGTTAAAGGCTGCAAGAATGTTAAACAAATGGGCAAAACCAAGCCGCAAAAGATTTCAAAGTAGTAATGGTAAGAGCCATGCAAAATGAGGTGCCTTTGGGTGCAAGCATATCATTTTCTGAATATTTTTGCTATGAATTATCAAGGATTGCAGCAGCAGCAGATGTTCGTGGCAGCATGATATAGATTGTGTATGCTTTCCTGTTACAATTAACTGAGCCAATATCCTTGTATACTAAGAGATACCTGACTTCAGAAAGTTTCAAGAGAACATTAATAGCATGTTTCAGGAGTACTTTCACTACAGATGTTGCTATTGGGAGCAGCATTCAAAATCTTTGCATGGTGTTTAGTGATCATCTAATTTGTGATTAGCAGTGGTGGTTTGTGATGAGCCACTAAATTTGAGGAGAAATTTGCAGTGTCTTCAGATGTATTTCATTTTGGAGCTGGGGGCGGCGGGATGACCTAGACAACGTTGAATGTGAGAACAGTTACCTACTGATGAAACTGTGGGCCTTCAGGACAGCTATTTTCATGACTTTGTATTCTCTCTGTTGCACAAGCTTATTGGCAGTCCTTGTCGCAGTGAAGGGTATGTCATCGTACTGTGCAGTCATGGGGCCGTGAATACTTCTGCTGGCTTTTGCAACTCAGAGTAAAGTGTGGAGCAGACACACGCTGGTAACCAGGGGGTTCAGAGGCTGCTGCCGAATTTGCGTGTTGCCCGGGACAGTAGCTCGTCTGCGCAAGTAGGACTCCTGAGGTACCCTTGTTCGTTTTTGACCCGCGCAGTGTTGGCTATCTGTCACAGACATGAAATAAAAAGCAACAAAGTGGTGGGTTTTGTAGTACGTATGGGTTTTGGGTTTTTTTATGCAAGGCAAAGAATAATTTGTACAAATGACAGTACCCTAAAAAGAGACATTGCATCAGTAAGAGGTGATACTGTGCCTTGCTATGTTAAACAGGAAAGGAACTGATTTAGCATAAGCAAACGGACTTCAGAAAAGCCCTGTGATAGCTATTCCTATTCTAATACAGATCAGATGTAGCATTAAGAGCCTGTCATGACTTATACGTGTAATGTCTGTGTACTTATATATGCATTAATAAAATATTCCAAGAAATGCATAGCAAGAACATTGTCAGTAAGAGGTAATGCATGTTTAATCTAGACCTAGCTTCTGAAGATACTCACGAAACGTGGAGGATCAAACATTTTATTTAAATATTGAATTTCAGGGCATTTGAGTGGATTATTCTTTGTTCTTTATGGATGTTCTCTCAACGTGAAACCAAGGGGATATATAAATATATATATTTCCTTTTTTTTTTTTTTTTTTTTTTTTGCAGTGTAGCAGGGACTTGCTCAGTTGCTAGGTAACAAGGTATTGCTTTATTTGCAGGAGCAGTAACTGAGTTGATAGTAGAGGCAGTGATTTATCTGAAATGTATTAATATATACTGTAGCAGTAATAATGATTATTGAAATTGCTTATTTTTATGTGCTCCGTGCCATGGAAAAAAAAAATATAATCAGTTCATTAGAATATTTCCTTCCACTGTGTGTAGAAAACCTGCTTAATTACTAAGAATGTCCAGTTATTTAGTGAAGCGGTAGCATCTGTATCGTTTATTTGGTGTCTTAAAATGAGTTATTTCAAAAACAAAGCAAGAAGTAAAGTGTTAATGAAAAAAGGGGAGTTATAAGGAGTAGTTATTTCCCTAAATTGTCCATTCATACTTTTTTTGGGCCTTTCACAGACAGGCTGGCTTTTCCAGCAGCAATACATTTTCCTCCAGGGATCAAGACCAAACCTGTCAGTCACCGGGGCAGAAGTTGGCTCTTTCCCGGTGGCAGGCTGCCATCTCGGTTCTGCCTCCAAGAAGACCCAGCAGGTGATCTGCAGGCCGCTCCACCATCTCCTTTCTCACACAGGTCTGGAAATTCAGCATGGCCAGAGCTGCCTTCAGGGCAAATGCAAATGCCACCTGCATCCAGGGCTGGCCCAGTGACTGGCTGGGTGGTGCTGGGTGCTGTATGCAGGACCAAAAATGTCACTGCCGTTCATCTTGTTCGGTTTTGCTGTTATTTGGGAGAGGGAAGCGTATACGGTCCTAGTGGATTGCCCATCGTCTTGATGCTCCTCTTAGGTTCTTGATCGTCTTGATGCTCCTCTTAGGTTCTTGATCGTCTTGATGCTCCTCTTAGCCAGGTAACACCTTCACCCCTGTCTGTTAGGTGAGATGTATTAACCAGGTCTCGCTGCTGTTCATGGATCCAGGAAGACTACGTCTGAGTGCATGGAGTAGGATTTCTGTGGTCACAGTGAAGAAGAACAGTTGTTCTTTCAGCATGATAGAAGCCATATTGACTTAGAAGAAAGTTGTCTTCGGCATTTGCCAAATTAGTGAAATTAGTATGGCTGAGCATTTTTTTAGTTTGATTCAAGTCACCCTTGCCTAAATTTTTGACACCTTTCCTCCTTGCAAGGACAGAAGTTTAAGAATACATCACATGTATAATTCTGCTATTTTTAGAGCAAACATTGACCTTTTCCCCACATCAATCAATTTTTAGCAGTTGCAAATCATTTTAACCCTCAAGCTCACCTGTTGGACTCTGAACTTGGTTCTCAGACATTCACACATTGCTCCAGAAAGCTACAGTTCAGCTCCACTCAGGAGTTATTCCTTATACTGATTTTCTCATCCTGGTGGATTTACCTTTCAAAAGGCTATTATCTATAGTCCTGATCATTTGGTTTGTTTTTTTTTACAAAGCAAGATCCTGCTTTATTTAAGCAGAATTAAAGTGGTGTTTATCCGTCTGTGATGGAGAGCAAGATTAGTCTACAAGTGACAGTTGATGGGCAGGCAAACCCAGGATAGTATAGATGGCAAAGTTGATCTCGATGTGCCTCACGTGTGCTAACAAGCATTTGCAGCTGTGGGTAACGTACTGTGTTGCTGCTTGAAAACCTATTTGTAGCTTTTATGTTCTATCATACATGACATTATCCCTTAGACCTCTAATGACTTCTAACACAGTCATTCACATAATTAGTTCGTAATTAAATAGCTGCAGGCTTGGACAGTATCTTAAGAACTAAAGTATTCCTGATCCTTTGACTTTCATTTCAGCAGAAGAAATTAGTAGATTGAATAAAAAGAGGCAAAATGGCACTCTTGACAGTATCTGGCTTCCTGAAAAGTTGCAGAAAAGAAAGAAGAGCCAAAGCACAAGAGGGTTAAAAAGAATAAAAGTTAGAAAACTATTTCTATATCTATACATTTAGAAGATTAAAAGAAATAAAAGGAAAACAGAAAGGACAGATGAGAGAAAATAGGTGCAGCAATAAAAAAAGAGCAGCAATTATGCTTCAGCGTGAGTCAAAAGGACACACGAGGATGGTACTCTTCTGTGAATCATCAAAAGGAAGGTATTTGGAGCCATTGCAGGATGAGGCATTCAGAATATACAACTCTATTGTCTTGAAGTTAGAGGAAATAATTTTTGTATTTTTTCCTGTACTATCAAGTGGAAGCTGTGCATTAAGGAAACTTTTGCATCCAGGGTCGGTCACTACCTGTCTGCTCATCCTCGCCTTCACTTTCAGAAGTTTCAGCTCTTACGACAACTGCTGCAATGCCTAGTTGCAGCTCGTCAGCGCTCGGTGTGCGGTAGCGGGAGCCTCTAGAGAGTCTTTGGATCATTATTGTCACACAGGGGCATGCTAACCTGGACTGTAAGACTCCCTTAACTCCCCAGATTTAGTGAGCTTTGTGTAATTCACTTCCCTGCTATTTAAAATTCCCCAGTCTTAATAATCAGACTCTTGTAGAGGACAACATTTGCCTGCTTGATGTTTTTGTTATTTGAACAGTCAGGTTCACAACTTGGTTCTTCCCTGAATAGAAGGTTATCTGTACGGCTATTTTGATAAAAATGCTTTCCTTAGTGGATAAATCATCAAAGAACTGGATTGTTTCTAATTTCAAAATGCTTTTAATATGATTATATGAACATGTTATGAGCTTAGAAATCAATCTGTTGCTTGCTTGTCCTAAGCAGCAGACCTCTCTTTCCAATCTCAGTCGAAAGAGTCCTGTGTAGAAATTCTGGATGTGCATGCTTGGGTGAGAAAAATCACTGAACACACTTGCTTAATTAATCACTGTTCTGACATGAGTGTGGAGTGACATTCACTCTACATGAACATCGTGTCATTTACGTAGACACGAATGCACAGCATAGGTTTGTTTCGCCGAGCTGTGTTTTATCGCTGCTGAAGGACAGAATTGAGTCTAAATTTGGGGTGCTTTAACTTTTCTGTTTGTAGCAAGAGAGTCCTAAGAGTATCACACTCATTTTATGAGGTGAACGATGATTAACTGTGGTTATGTTGTAGTTACATAAGAAACAAGATCTGAGGTTCTTGCTCTGACCTATAATTATTATTAGAAGACATGTATTTTAGAATTTTTGGTCACCGATTTACTCCACTGAAGTTTCCTTTTGGGAAATGCTTTTTAACCTAAAGAAGTATGGTTTTGGCATTATGCTGTCAGTCTTTTGAACTTTCAAACTGATTGGGCATTTGAGCTGGAAGAATGGTTTATTTCAGAGGTATTAAGTTCCCACAACTGTCATGAAAATGAGTAGAGGGCACCCTTTTAATATCCTCGTTGTGGCGAGGATATTGTGACTTGCAGTGCTGGGGTGGGAAAAACTGCAGGTAAGGAGTAGTAGAGCCATGGTGGAAAGCTGCAATTACTGCGAGGATTGGGGAAGCTGGAAATAATACAGAGGAGAAAGAGGTACAGAGAAAGGCGGAGTTCTGGTCTGGGTCAAGGGAAGGATTGTGGAGACATAAGTGAAAATCCATAGGAAAGTGTACTGTTACTTACGCTCCTGGTGGCACTTGTCAATCACCAGATGCCTCTTTAAAATAAGTCACTGTGTGATGAGTGGCATATTGGCTTAAGTAAAAGTACTCGCTCAGCTGGGAGTAGCAACTCGTACCACTCTCCTCGCTGCGCCGAGTGCCCTCCGGTAGCGCGGCGTGACTGATAAGGGCAAGGAGCACCAAGCGCTCCTGTCTGCTGCCCAGGGGAAAAGCCCATGCCACAGGGTAGCTGGATTTAGCAAAACATGAGCGTTTGTGGGAAAGGGTTCGTCGGTGTACATGTTGCTATGTAGTGGGTAAGGAAAGCAAAGGCAGATAAACACACCTTCCACCCGGGATGGAAGGTGGCGGTGTGTCGTGATAGATGGCTATGTTAAAAATTCATTTTTGCTTTCTCTCTCCTTTTAATTAGATATTTTACTGTTTTACAAGGATTAATATTTGCTAACCCTTGACTGGGCAAAGAATACATATTTTTAGAACGTTTTTTCCTTCATAACTGTGATCAGTAAATGCAATGTCACTTATGTAATCACAATCATTTTTCACTTAAACTAGCGGTCTGTGAGAAAGGGTGTTGTGATTTTCATAAATACCATCACTAGTTTATGAGAACAAAGAGCATTATAAGAAAACAGTGTGGAACATCTGATTTTAGAGTTGCAGAGAGTGAAGACTGTGAACCACTTCTTAGAGTGCCTGCCCAGACTGCACACAGGGTGGATGTTTTTTATGGCTCTTATTTCACCCATTCAGATTGTGTGGATACAGCAAGTAAGGCCAGGATGATTTTGTGAATATAGCGTGGCATTAGGATTTAGGAGAAGTGGTTTTCATTCCTATTAGTATGCCAAGTTTCATCTGCAGCCTTAAGTTTATCAGCTAATCCACATGTTCTTCAGGTTTTCATTTGTTAAAAAGAAGGTAGGAAAGAGAAATCAAGTTAGTGGGGTTTTTTTCCTCCTCTGCACTGATAGAAGCATACACTTAAATTGTTCACAGACTCAAGAGCCACACTATCAGAAGTACAGAATGAAGTGACCACATTGCAACAGGGAAGGTTGACTCTATATAAAATTAAAGTCAATGCATTAAAAAATAGGTTTATAATCTGGTGTTTATACTATGGTAAGACTCACTAGAGTACAATAAAGCTTGATCATATGCAATGCAGTATAGTGGATTAAATTTCATAATTGCTAATAATAAGTAATCCTTCTGTCTCCAGGGTATATAGAAGGTTGAAAGGCAGCCAAACCACTGCATTTTCATTGTGTCAGTCTCCTTGGCAGTTCTCTGTGGAAGCATGCTGATGGGCGGGAGGGAGGTTAGGAAGAGCCTGTGGGTATGTATGGCATTGCTGTCAGGTTCATAAATTACACAGGTCCACTGCAAAGTAGGTGCACAGCAGCACGTGTTGCATATCCTCCTGTGAGACTCCAGCGTGGCATTCTTCTGGCTCAGGGGATTCAGTTATTCACTGCTCTCTCCCTCTCTTAATTTCATTTGTGAGCTCATTTCACAGGAGTCTATTCTACTCCTAATGCTTCTGCGTAATTTTCCTGAATGCTGGAAGTATATAAAAGCAATCAGAAGAGAATAGACCCCTGAGCTTGGACTGTTTTTTCACTGCGCTAAATTCATGTTTTACCATTCATAAGCTCTCACTCTACAAAACCTGTGCTGCTGCTCTAAGATAAAATGTGTAGGTTTGGATTTCATTTTTCTAAGAAGCTGGATAATAGGCATAGAAGTGATGCATACAGCAGCATATCAGGATGGTTCTGTGTTATATTGCTGTATTTGAAAGTAAAGCTAAAAGAGCAAGTCTTTTACTCTTCTTCACATTTCTTTAATCATTTTTCAGCATGCTGTGAAATAAAACATACTGTGTCATATAATTTTCTTCTTGAATCACATTGCTCACCCTATTCTTACTTATCTAGTGAAGCAGGAGGCCATGTCTGAGCACATGTACTTTACTCCCTGCTCTCTCCAGTTCCAAACTCATTTGATGTTCAGTTTACAGCCCTTTTTCATTTCATCTTGCTGGGCTGTGTCTTCTCTCGTACTTTGCCATAGAGTGATAGAAGTCTTGGGTGTCTGAGATGCAAAGGCAAGTCTTACCAAATTGGATGCATCCAGTTCCCTTCGTTCCACCATGGGCATCACTCTTCTTGAGACCTGGGCTGCTTTAGTTCCTTGTAGACTTCTGCTGCAGTAAACCACAAGTGTTAACAAAGCAGGCTAGAAAAGTTGAGAGTTGACAATATAGGATCCAGAGCAGTTATTAGTAAGAGTTACTATCATCTGCATCTTATACTAGTATGTCACTAACGTTGTGGCTGGGAAGAGCTGATGTGTGGCTCTTGCTTACTGCCGACACCAACAGCTGGGAGAGGTTCCTCTAGGGTCAAGAGGAAGGAGAGACATGTCAAAACTGCAGGTTGTTCCCAGCGTGTCTTGGATCTGCCTCAGTTTTACATGCTATGTCAGTGGGTTGGGAAGAGATGATGAGCACTAACAACAGTGTCCTTTACACCTGAGTTTCAACAGCCCTTTACGGAGCACAGCCAGCTAGAAATATTGCCATACAACTTCTCTCATTCGCCTTTGCATGTGGTTTTTGTTTTAGTAGTTTGATTACACTTGGGTTGTGTCCAAGCTTTTCTTTGCATCCCTGAGAGATTATGAATTCCTTTTACCTAAGTGCAACTTAGAACCTTTCATAACCCAGAGCTGTGAAAAGCTGAAGATTTATTGAAGGGTAGCAAAGTGCCGTGTTCGTTTTGTCTTGGGGACCACAAGGTAAAAATTGTCAAGTTTGGAAATAAATGGTTTCTCCTAACTACGCTATGCATGTTGCCTGCAAGTCTAATTTGGTGTCTGAAAGGCTGTCTTTCTCACTTTTACATGGTAATAAGGATTCTGCAGGCAGTATTTACAGTAGGGCTGCTCCAGCTTGCGCAGGCTCTGCCTGTGTGTAGAATTTGGAAGTTCAGTTGTCCTTTAATTAGCGATTATACAGATGATGAAAAGCTAGTCAACCTCAGGGCTTCAGATATCATAGGAAAATTAAGATGGGGGGGTTGCCCCCCCCCGATACAGTAATTCAAATCTTTTTATGCAGTCATGGGACTAGTGCATTTGTCTTCCTACCAAAAGCTGAGATTCAGAAGTTTGTGGTTTGGGGAGGAAGACAGACTTTGGTGAGACTCATGATGAAATCACAAGAGTGAGAGACAATATAAACAGAATCTGCTTACTCTCACCATAAATGTGCCATCTCTGAAATGGAAATAAAAAGTAATCCTAGGTTTTTTTTCTAGCCGTGAGTATAAGCAGCTATGAGATTGAATATATTTGTGGGGTAGGTCTGCTGAATAAGAAAATACTATTTTTACACAGTCAGCTTTCATTCTAGCATTTCATTTTAACTGTACCCATCCTTTTCAGTTCTGCAATGCAGTGTAATCCCCGTTTTATCGGAATACAGCATGTCCAAGTGAGACACTGGCTTCATTGCAGTCAATGGTATTTTGCCATTGACATCAAGACAACCAGGTTCTCATCCTTGTTAGCAATAAGTGGTGTTTGAAAGAGACTCCCTGGCATTAGATCATTGCAGACAGGTAATTTATAAATTTGTGGAAAATATTTTAGATACTATCAAAGTCCTAATGTATGTATGCTTGATTAAGTTATTAAACAGTGTTAAGCTGATATTCAGTGTCCATTCAGAAATTAAAGCAAAGCAAAGGTTCCTTTGGGAGTAAGGCCCCTTGGACCAAGAACGTCAGTGTAAATCTAGACGAAAAGTAAAGTGTTAGCTAGGAACTAAACACGAGCAATTTGAACAGGGAATATGTAGGTTGTGCAGCCCCAGGCGTCTGGCACCCTGGTCCTTCTGGCAAGCTGAGAAGGATTCTCAGTGGGTTCTGCTGCCCTGGACAAGTACATAGGTCCACAGGAAAGAGCATTTTTATTCTGCTTGGAGGATTTTGTTGTTAATATTTAAGTTAATGAAATGTCTGACCTATTGAATTATTTTCCTAACCATTTATCCAACTTTAAAATGCATGAAAAATTCAATACCACTAACATAGCAAAACTGATATAAATGTTGGGTGTTCACTGAGTGCATAATAATCTGCAGTGTATAGATAACTTTTCAGTTTGCTGCACAGAGATTTAGCTGTGCAACTTTGAGCTAAGTTAAAATAATGATGTACATTTTCCTATTTAATTTTAGATCCTATTTTTCAGTATATGGGTCAGCTTCTTAACTCAGTCCTGCATTAGTCTTGTTGTACAAAGCAGGTTTAGAACTATGGTCAGGTCTTCCATGTTTTCATTTCTTTAAAATACTGAACTGTAAATGAGATGGTTGTATCTAGAAATATAGATGTGTCCAACGGAAGTTACTGTCATCTTGCAGTCAGCACAACAAAAGTTACGTTTACCCTCTGAAACAAACTATTTTACTAGTGACTCTTCTGCTGCTAAATCTCTGCGGTTTTTTAGCTTCTCAGGAATTAGAGAGTTTAAAGAGAAAAGACGGTTGCTTTCTTCTCATCTTAGTCTCAGTTGTAAAGTTTAACAGGTTTTGCTATCTCATTTGCCCATGTACTTTCTCTGCCATTGTGAGGAAAATTTTAGCACGCTAGCTTGTGTCTGCATTTTCGCTTGTGGGAGGGAAGCTAAGCTGCCTTGATTTGGAACTTGAAATAGACTGTGTGAGACCATCCGAGTGAATAATTCTTCAGCTGTGCACCCTAGAAATACAAGGCTCGGCTCCCAGTTTGCTCTGACGTGGAACAGTTTGATGCTAATCAAATCCAGGCCTTGGTGGTCACTGTTTCTCAGGCGTGTTGTGGCTAGCCATGGTGTGAGGGGTCCCTTGCACAGTTTTCTTTCCTGCTTTCTATTCGTGTGTGGGTGTACAAAGATGGTAGCACACATCACGCATTTTTATATAAAGCTGTGTGTATTTCTTTAAACCCCACATACACACTTCCGTGTACTTGCATACCAAGGATTTGGAATCAACTCGATGAATCATGCCAATTCAAGTTTCATTATACTCTCCATTTTATGCCTTAAAACTACACCTTTACAAGGAGAGAAGTCTGGGAGACTCGTCAACGCAGGTCACTGGAAGGTACTGCTGAGGGATACCAGCCCAGTTGTCCATAGAGTGCTCTATATTTAGGGGCTTTGTACTATTCATATATGGAAATTCCTCTTGGCCTTAATTTATATTTGATGCAGGCCTTGTTAATGCACATTTTCTTATTGCACACGCAGAATAAATATGTGCTTGAAGTTACAAGAATGAGTGACTGCCCTTGCACAAATAGAAGCCTATATATATATTCTGGGTATACATCACCTGGCCTTTAATCTTAACAGGTGGTATGAAGTGGTGAGCTGCTAGGTAAATATTGCCCTTTTCCCTTCCCTGATGTGTGGAAGAAAAATTTGGCTAGTCTAGGCTTTTGGCTTTTTAGTGTCTATTGAAAAATAATTCCATGCAGATCTTAGGGTAGACGCTCTTCATTGTGCTTGTCAATTGTTTCACAGCTTTACACATATTTTAAATGAGATAGCTGGACTATGCTGCTTTAGCATTTAAATGAAGCCAAATTAGTATTCTGTCAGCAAGCAGAAGGGGTTTTTATACTAGAAAGGTGTAGGAGGGAGATGGATAATGACGGATGAAACTTGCTGATACAAACACATGCCATGTTTTCTTAAAAATATGAAATTCTGAACCACTGAAGCTTGTAAATTGCTAAAGCTGACCCTAGATGATTTTAACATATATGCCAATTCCTGGGGGCTTACAAAATTTATTAGCAAAATAATACAATGGTAACATACAGAAGTAAAATTTGATATTTTCCAAATATTATTTGCATTGTGACACTGTAATCATTTTTGGTTGAGACAGTAAGAAAATGTATCCTGGTGAACAGATTTCACGAGATTTTAGATAGCTAAAAATTAGGTGCACAATTTAAAAAAAAGAATCCCATAGCAGGAGCCCCTGTTCACAAAATTACTTCTTCAAAATATTATTGAATAGCCATTCTCCAAAATGCTTCCTATTGGTAAAACATTGTTTTCTCTATATGTTTTATCTCAATAAATAATTAAACAGTCATACTATGCCTGGTAGTATACTAAGTCGTCCTAGGTCACAGCTGATGAGGGGAGCTCGTTGCAGTGCTCTTAGCAGCACCGCTTGTACAGAAGACTCACTGTACAGACTACGAAAGAATAGAAACGTATGTGGGTGTTTGTTCTCTCCATTTCAACGGTATCCTAGAGGTGCAAAATAAGGACAGAGATTGCTGGAGGATGAGGCGGTCTCTTTCTGCAAGCTTGGGTGGTTATCCCATAAATGACATCTATAATAGACATTAAACATACATTTAAAATGTTTATTACATGGTTATTTTGCTGCTTATGGAGGAGAGCAGATGCCATTAAATCAAATCTGATATTATTAATCCAGCAGCTTCCTTTCCATTTCTCCCCGGGCTTTTTACCTTGCTTGTTGGTCAGCAGTTTTTGCTCCTCTTTTTGTTGTTGTTTCTCCCTGTCACCTCCGTAGTGGTCAGCTGGATGAGGTGGGAATGTGGTTACAAATGCAGATTAAATTGCTGAGCTGAGTGGAGGGTGATAAAGAAATAAAGGGGACCTGGAGCAAAGCTGCAACGGGAAAAGGAATTTGGGGTCTGTTGAGCTGAAAATCAGATGTGAAAAGAGAGAGGGAGGTTTGATGGATGAGAGGGAAGGAGGTTGAATTTGCAAAGAAGAAAACAGGAAAGTTATCCGAACAGCCAGAACAAATAAAATCATGTACTCTGGTTTTTCACAAGTGCCTTGTGATGTCACCTACTGGTATCCTTCAAAGAGTTACCTTTTAATTTTATTGTAACATGTAAATCCTTCTATTAGCTATTTCTCACCTGATTACTATAATGACCCGTTTTCTGGTCTTCCTATTCTTCTCCTGTGTTATTCATCCTCTTAAAATTTCTGGCACTCATTTTATCTCTCTTAGGTTCCAAATTCCCATTTTACCTTATTATTTCAGGAGCTTGCGTTGGTTGTATCTGCAGTTAAGAAGTAGATTAATAAAACTTAACATTTGCATTTTAAGTTCTCAACAGATGTAATTCCTTGTACAGTTAAGACTTAGTTGTAGCTCATGGTGTCTCTCGCTGTCTCTTGGTTGATGATTTGCACGCCGTGTTTTGTCATTTATTTGCGTTCCCCTTTGCTCCCTGACCACGGATGCAGAGGAATTCCTGACCTGCGTGACGTCTTAGTTCACATTGGTCTGTAACACGAATGTAGATGGTAATATTATATAGTTGTAGCTCTCTCGGAAGGTGTTCAGTGCTGCCTGCGCATCCCGGCGATGAAGCACGCAGCGACACATTCAGCGTGCCCCCGAGCAGCGCTGGTTTGCAGCGGGACGGTGGTGGGGAAATGCGCCCGTTAAAGCATCCTGCTGTGCTTCAAACTCCTCTGTCCCGCGGCATGCCGGTTGTGAACTGGCGATTCTGTGTCCATCCCCAGCGCGCTCTGCCAGTGGAGAGCTGTTTTCTGGGAACACATTTCGGAATTTCAGGGGGCGAGTGGGCACACCACGCTCTGCTCCCGCTGTTTTCCAAACTGAAGTACGGCTTTTTACCTCCTGGGCAGCTCTGAATTGCCAGTACCTCTAGTGTTTTCTTTTAAAAAGTTTTGTTAGCTTTATGTTATTGTTCCAAGTCTTCAAGCACGAAGAATCTGGCTGCACCGCTCTCGTGCTGGTTCTGTCCTCTGGGCTCAGGGCCGGGGAGTGCACCCAAGTCCTGGGGGCTCGGAGGGAACATCAGCACTTGGTAAATTCCTTGTAATAGGTATTAATTCACAAAAGATCAGCTGTACCTGTCTCGGACCAAATTAGGGTGAAACATGGAATGAGTTCCTGAAAATTAAGAAATTGCCCGCAGCTGAGTAAGCCCGTTGTATGTGATACAGAAACATAACATTTCAAAAGCATATTTTAACCTTTTCCTTCAGTATTTTTCATTCCTACTACTAAGTAACACAGTCATTTACTTTCAGTTCTGTGCAGAAATTTGGTTTGCTTACGCTGTTGAGTATCTGTGAGAAATCTGTTGCTAAGAAAATATGAACACAAATCATGAATGGAAAATATTTTATGATGCAAAGCTTCATATTACAGCAGAAACAAGTAAGTTGAAATGTTAGGGTTCTTAAAATAAGAAAAGCCTTACACTTTTCTGGATCACAAATATGGGGACAATTAAAAAAACCCACATAAATGAGATGTGTACTTGAAGAGTAGAGTTTCTAAAACTACATTTAATTAACAGTGACTAAATTTAGGCTTACTTATTCTTTTGAAAAACCCAAAATGTTAGTTAATTCTTTAGTACAACTCAGAAATACATGTTAAGTCTAAGTAAGTCATTGAAGATATCCCAAGTGGCTACGTATTAGAACATAGCAAATATGTGAGTTACGTTATCATCTAATTGTCTGTAATAAGAGGGTTTTTTCTCTTTGCTTGTTATTCATATAAATCCACTCTTCTGATTCATTATTAATCATAGTTCATGTGGTGATTTGGTGTAAAATGTTCATGACAGGATTTCTAATGTTATAGTGAGTTAATGTGATCTGTACTGTAGTGCACAGTTGTGACAAGATAATGTAGAAACTTACTCGGCTTCACAATAATACCGCTGGCTATTATACCTAATACTGTAAATTAATAGCTATAATTATTCATATAAACTAGTCTCTTCTCTGCTTTAACATTTCAAGCTCTATCAAAATTAAAGGTCTGCAAACTTGTCGTCCCAATCGAAGGTGGATTTTCATGGCATTATTTCTGATCTGAAGGGTGATTATTTAACATTGTAGTAACATTTGTAAAATAGGATTAAAAGAGAGTATAATCTTCATAATGCATAAATGGGCTGAATCAGTTATGTAAGGTTTAATTGAAGAAATGTGAAAGTGATTTATTTTGGAAGTACAGATCACATGAGAGAATATAACGAGCTGTGAGTATGTTACTGAACAGCAGTAGTGGGGGAATAATCTGGGCAGGAGGAGTAGAGCTACTGAGTATTTGAACATTAGTCAACAGCATATCACAAAAAAAGGACAGTGATATATGAATGTATGTTGTGCATGCTAACAAGAGGGGTGTGTATAAAAACTTGGAGATTTCTGTCCCCTGGTGTGGTTCCCTTTATGTTTCAGCTGGGATAATGTGCTTATACGTTGGATTCCTTATGTCCAGTTAAAACAAATTTAGGAGGGAGAGTTATTCTTGGTACAAGAGTTTTGCGAAATTGCGTGTGTGTTATGATACATGACTTGCAAAAGAAAGGCGAACTGGGTTTTTTTCTGGTTTATATTTTTTACTTTTAAAGTAAAATTTTTACGTGTTTATATTGTGGTTTAGATGAGAGGAAGAGGGATTGCTGGCTTTTTTCTGCTCGTGTTGTATGTTAGAAATCATGGCTGTGTCTCACGCTGTAACCAGATAACTGGTGTATTGAGCATGTTCCTTCCAGTGGGAACAAGATTGAGGGCAAACATAACTTTCTGCCAACATGTAAGTGGATGTTATAAAGGAGATAATGATGAATTATTTTCATAAATCAGTGAGGACAGAAAAAGAGCTAGAGAAGAGACAATTTAGGTTAAATATTAACGAAAACATAATTCAAGAATCAGAATGGTTAATCGTTGGGTTAAGGATATTTTGCTAAATTACCATATTTAGGATTATTAAAAGGCATGACTAGACATTGGGGAGATTCTTGACAACATTAAGAGTGGTTTGGGAATCATTATAGACATGATTTGGGGCCTCTGACTTCTTGCAACGTGGGGCTGCTGTCCTGCACTTGGCTGCATCCACAGGTCTGCTAAGTCATTTTGGTTTCGTGCAGGTCCAAAAATCCCCTCACGGAACACTCTCTGCAAAATAATGACTGCTGGTGTTACTACTGCTGATGGGAAAAGCGGGGAATGAACTCCTTGGCACTGTCTTTCCTTCTCAACTTTATTGCATGGGTTGGATGGGCCTAAGGTAAAGAACCAGAAGAGCAAAGCCTGAGCCGTGGAGATTAGGTTTATCCTCTTTTTGACACTCCCTTTGAAGAGAACTTTCCTTTTTCAGGAACTTTTGATAAGGCTGAAGAAAAAAGAGAGAAAGACCAGAGGTGAAGAAAACATGCTACACTACCCTGTATGAGGAGTCCTGTGCAGCCCTTCTCACTGAGAAAATTCAAATAGAATTTATAGCAAGAAAGCCTTTCCCATGATAACCTATTCACTGGTGGGTTTTGCCAGAATGCTTCATTAATAATGTATCTGCCCAAACTGTGGAATTCAGAAAGATACACACATCTGTATTCTTTTTAATTTATAAAATAAGAAGTTTGAGATGACCAGAGTTTTGCTGGTTTTCAGTGTTAATATGAAGCTCAGTTTATCTTTTTTTTTTAACTGTGTTACAAAATCAGCCTCCTGTTTGGAGAGCTCTTCAGTACAGCTTGCCCACTTGCTTTGTTCTAATTTGGTTATGTACAAAAATGTTTCTTCCTTAAGCCAGACTAATGTTGAATGTTTAATGAAGGAATCTGCATAAGAAGATGGGTATGATCCGAACGGCCTTGCGGTTTCAATTTATCTCAGATTGTGCAGACAATAATCTTTTATGTTGGAATTTGTCGTGTTGCTCGGAGCCACAAGGGAAGAACTTACTTGAGCTATTGACGGATGAATATTTTTGCCACTTTGTTTGTATCCTTTTGTAACCCCACTTTTTGATGGTGTTCCTTCCTGCTCTTACCTCAAGGCATGAAAGAAAAAGATATTTTGAGAAATGATTTGCTGTCCCCTTGCTGCCCCTGGCAGAGTTAATCCAGCAGTCCTGCTGTGCTCATAGAGCCTGTTCTCTCCCACCCACGGTGCTTCCTCCTCACAGATTAAGAGTCAAAGTACAGCATGATGCCGGCTCTGGCTATGATGTATGATTCTGCTCTGCCATGGTGGCCGTTGCCTTTTTTTAAGATAGTAGTAGTATTGCTACAGTTATGATAGCATAAAGGATGTAAACGAAGCAAGGATATAAGGGAGAACTGATAGCTTTTTTTTAAAGCTGTATCATCTAGTTGGAAAATGGACAAGGTTTGGGGTTCAGAATCTGACAAGCAGCGTCACAATCCAAACCAAATGTAGGTTAGACAAAATTGGTCTTAATTTATTTTAATTATGCTAATCAATTAGACTGCCTTAAAGAAAAGAGTAGATTACGACAGCTGCAGTTGAGATGAATTGGTAGCTTTTACCTATGTAGTAGCTTCTTCCATTTGGTGTTAAAGGATGAGATTGGTTGATAAAGGTGGAGGGAGGTGTGAAACCCAGGGAGAGGGGCTGGTACAATTTATTTCAAGCCATGATTTTCTTCCAGAACCTGTAGTAATTGTTTTAATGAGTTTAATTAAATAATTACGTAATGAGCAAGGATTGCAAACCAGGATAGTGTAAGACAATTGGGAAGATAAGTTGGTGGAGGATTTTTTATTTTTATGCGAAGGTTGTATGTCATGTCATAACCTATCCTGAGGTTATCAGTCATTCTAAGTTTATTCTTTTGGGGAGTGTCCTTGCTGAAAGAAAAGCGATGAAATTGGTCAGCTGGCTGTTGCTGCAGAGCAGATGGAGCGATAATTGAGGACCCTCTTTCCATCATGTCGTGTATGTAGGTGCCTATTTCCTGTAAAGTCATGAAATTAGGATCTTGACAGAGGTGACATCCCTGGGCAGCATAACACATGGTACCCAAAAGAGAGTCAACGGTGCGTATATTAGCACATCACAAAATGAGTTTTATTACATCCAGTGTGCCGAATGCTGTCAAAGGAAGCAGTGGGGCCAAGGCTGAGCAGCCACTCTGCAGTAGGGTGAGTCCACTGGTTACTGATAAGATGGAAACAGTTATGAGAAACAAAAACATTCTTCATGAAATGACTAGCCTGTCTCTGACAGGTTTGTTCCAGTCCTCAGGGGGAAGATGGCAGACACCTGACAGACAAGCTAGAAAACTAAATTTAGTAACTGCTGAATACTAAAAAGCATAGGCTCATAGACCGTGGTTTCTGTTAAAACTTTGGCATTAGGGTTCTATACAAATTTATTTTTATTTTTTTGTGTGTGTGCTAGCTGGTCTCTTCTTTCGGGTGGTCCAGTTTGAGAGAAGCTGAGATCTCCCTGTGGTGGATATATCTCACGTTTGTCTTGCACCTCTGTAAGCAGAAGCAGCTGCTGAAGAGGAGATTTCCACCCCTTCTTCTTCCCCCATCCTCGGTCATACTTTCCTGCCCATTTATTTGTACCAGTGTTAGCTCTTTTGTGGTCAAGTAAAGAAGCGGATGAGGAGCTGGCCGTGAAAAGAACTGCTCCCGCCCAGCTCCCAGGTCCCTTTGTAAGGCAGGTGGGATCAAACGCTTTTCGCATTTTTATCTTTACAATTCTTTTACAGCTCTTCCCTTAAAAAATTGGATAAATATTAATGCTAGCAGCAGGACAAGAACGCATGGTCAAGTTTGTAACTCTGGGCTATTTAATACTTTAGGGGATAAGTGTGTTCTGGACCGCTGTGTGCGGAGTTCTGTGCGAACCGCTCTGTAGCACAGCCTGGATGCAAGCCGGAGGTAGCCTTGGTGCATCGGCTTGGCTTGAACTAGGTGTTCAAGGGTGGAGCCCATGCTTTTACTGTGAATGTTTTACAATACAGCAAAATAATTTTATTAAACTGAAAATGCTTTAATACAATAATAATTAGATCTTCATGCATACAGCTGGTAGCTTGCAAGTA
This sequence comes from Harpia harpyja, assembly GCF_026419915.1. Lineage (NCBI taxonomy): Eukaryota > Metazoa > Chordata > Aves > Accipitriformes > Accipitridae > Harpia > Harpia harpyja. Next base: position 2,978,813 of record NC_068962.1, read on the forward strand.
TACCGTGAAACTGAATGTGTGCTAAATATCATCTCTTAACAACATTTGTTCTGGTGCGTGGTCCAGGTGCTCCTGTCCAGTGTTTGGCTTTTCTTTCTGTATGTTGAAGACATTCTTTCTGTAGTTGTTGTGTATCTAGAAGATGATGATTAAAATTCCAAAATGCGTAGAAGAACCTCCATTAAATTGTACTGTTAGAAGGAGATACTTAACACCATCTTAGTTTTTTTCCATTATTTTTACTACCATTTTTATGAGAGTATATAATTGCAAGATATAGAAATAAACAATAAATTTTCAATTCTAAGATATTAATATCTGTGTAATTAACTGATTGTATTCTCGTATTACAGAGCTTACCTTTTAATGACTGCATTAGTTATAACTGTGAGCTAAAGTAATCTGCATTTTTACTCCAAGCAGCGAATAGCTGTTTGCTGCTTCTAGTATTATGAAGACATTCATTACTGTATGTTATTAGAAACCTTGAGCGTGTTAAAAAAAAAAAAAAAAAGCTATTTATTTAGTAGACAAATGTGTCCCATTCTTTAAAGGGACTTGAATGTGTATTTTTTCCTTTTGCTTGGAATTAAGTCCGTGATGAAATTGAATCAAGATCAGAAAAAGGATCAGTTCCAGAGCTTTTAAAATTTTCTACGGAGATTTGTATTTTGTCTCCTATTTCTTGTTACACTAGCTATATTTCATGCTTGTGTACAGATTAATGTGTTTTGCTGATAATTGCATATTAAAAATAGATAAATAAATGATTAGCTCATTATGAAATGTGTTGTAGTACCAGTAACTTTAATTATAATTTATCTGCTATGTAAGTGATCCTGCAAAATATTGTGGGATAACATATTGGTATTGCAGTTGCTCTCTCATAGTGCTAGATGAGTAACACTGAAGACCTCAAGGAGGTTGGCCGGCAATAATACCCCTGGTCTCTGTGACCACACATTTTCCAAATCCAATCTGAACCAGTGACTGGACATTAGCTCAGCACAGAAGTGGAAATGCAAGTCATCAGCAGAGGGAACAGTCTGAGATGTCTGTCCTCTAGGATTCAGTTTAGGAATGTATTCCGCCTTTCAAACTGTCCAATACTTTTTCCACTTACTGCCTGTGAAAACAGAAGGCTTGTTTTCGCTTTATGTACAGACCTGCTTAGTGCTTGGTATTTTTCACATAAATAATACTTGCAGCCTTGTCTCTTGGAATAGGTAATCATTATCGTAATAATCTTTGTGTTTGTCTGTATATATAATAGACTTTTAGGATTTCTGATTTATGGGGTTTTGAGCCTCATGTAATAAAAATGCACATATGTAATGTTTGTCCTTACATCTGAAGCTTACAAAATCATTAAACTGTGATTTAACTTTATTTTTGAAGGCCATGGATTTAACTTCTTTTTTATTAAAAATTTGTTTTTAAAAAGTGGTTCAGCAGGTAGCCTGAGACACATCCTCAGGAGGTAAAGTGGCCATGTCTCAGTATTGGCCAGGTCTTGTTTCATTGTATTTTCCTGATTTTTATTAATGAAAAATTAAATTAATATTTTCCCACTGAAATACTAAGGGTTATCGATTACAAGCCCAAAATTGCTGTTACTTTTTTTTATCTCTAGTGGAGCCAAAAGTACTAGCCACCTCGTATTTTCAGTCAGCCAATTCTTGAACTAATGAGAATTCAGAAAACAGTTTAATGACAAAAATGGCTTGTCTGGCAAAGTCAGGACAAAAATTCCAGCAGCCTCGGTAGTACCACAGGCTGTCCTGAGAACTTCTGCAAAAAATAATAAATCTCGCCCACCTGAATCTGACTGGGATGGCAACAGCTGAACAGCATTGTAACACCCCTGCTCTGGCAGCAAGCAGTGTGCAGCACTGCAGCTCAGAGGAGTGTAACAACCCGGGGTCCAAAATTACCTTTATTTAGAGAATATTTCATATCATTATGATACGAAATCATAAGTCTCTTACCAGCCTCTTCAGAGGTGTGATAAACAATTGCTTCCAGTGCAGTTGTGGAAACCAGAGATGCCTTGCACCAGGTCTCTGGTCTGCAGGGTCATTTGGAGCCGCTTGGTTCTCACCTGCCTGCGCTTTGCTGGGCGGTCAAGGCTCTATAGGAAAATCCCTGCGCTGTTAAAAAATGGCAAGGGTTTGTGATAATTTAGGGTTGGAAGGAATCGGTGGTTGCAGTCAGGATGAGAAAGAACATAAAGTATCCCGATGTGAAAAACGCAGCAGAAGTTTAATATGGTTGGGACTGGGTTTGGCTGTGTCTGGTATTGGTAAGCCAACAGGCATTCAATATCACAGCTGACTCAGGCATATTTATCTTTCAAGATATGCCCATTATTACACCATGTAATCTTGGTCAGCATGGGCGGTATGGGTTGTTTTTTTTTTTCGCTTTTTTGTTTATTTGGTTGGTTTGGGGTTTTTTTGCTTTAACTGTTCATCACTGACAGCAGTTCTGTGAATAGGATTTGTAAAATTTTGAACAGTTGTCCATGCTGGGAATTTAGATAGATAGCAAGTGTATTTAATGCTTTTTCAAATTTTCAGTTAAACCAGTTATGGTGATCAGGTGAGCTGTACTGGTTAGTCTGGGCTCCCTTCCTGGGTATTCTGGGCACTGCCGTGATTTCAGATTAGCCCTGTGGGGCAGCACTGTGGTAATACTCAGTGTATCCTTCACCCGCAATTCCAGATAGCCTGGAGTTTATTCCAATATAACCAGCAGTAAACTGGTTAATAAAATCGAATTTAGCTAGTATTTTGGGCTGTTTACTTGCAGAGATAGGAAGATCACACCTGGTTGGCTTGTATTTACCATTTTTCTTCTTAAATTCTGATGTGTCTGATGCTGCTACCAGAGAATCACTAGTACTATTCTGATCACTCTCTAGTTTTCCACTTTGTAGCTAGTTTCTAGTGTCTGATTGCTGATAGGTGTTTAGTCCAAACTGCTTGCGCTATTATGGTACTAATTTTAGCCCATACAGGAACTTTCCAGATTATTCCAAAAGAAAGGGAATTGATGTCTTTAATTTCAGTAATCTTTATAATACTATTTTTTTTAAAAAACCAAGTAGGATAATTATAAAATACAGTATTGGATCATATTATTCAATCAGAAGAAAAGATCAGGCAGAGGAACGTTGCAAAAATAATGCTCAGTTTTAAATGGAATTACTTGTTAATTCCAGCATCCGCACATACACAGTCATCAGGGAGTTACTGGGCTACATTTGTTTGTTTTTTAAAACATCTGTCAACTAAGTCAGAAATATAAATGCAAAGTGTTACATTGGTTACATTTGTGGATTTCTTATATTTCCTAGTGGAATTTCATTTTGTATGCTAATCGTTGGAGAATACGGAGGTAAAAATAGGATTAAGTTTGTGTGCATGTGTAATTTCTTTGGACAAATGACTTGCCCCATTCATTCTTCTTTAATTGTACTACAGCATCAAATATAAGCAAATATATGAGATGGAGTTGTATTATTTTTGTCTCAGGTATCCTGCTGTCGGTGTGGAAAGAGGCATGTTGTATACGTGCTTTTTTTTTTTTTTTTTGTCACAGTAACAAAATAACAGGCTGTGGAGGACCTCAAGCTACTCTGAACAGTTTCATGACATGTTGTAGCTGATTCCTGCAGCCACACTGCAAAGCTCATTTCCCTGTCCTGTATTAAGTAGGCTACAATCCAGCTGACAAAATGCTTTACTGCATAGCACTTACGTGCATAGCTCAGTGTTACTGTGTTCACCATTACCTGGTATATAGAAAATATTCATGGGGAACCAACTTGTGGGCTAAAGGAGTGCAAGACTTTTAACGGTTACCTGCTACACAACTTGAAGATGTTTCTAAGATACTGCTTTAGGCAACTTTGCCATTGCACACCGTTGACCTATATTTATGATATTTGACATTTTTGATAAATACTGTCAAGGATAATCCATCACAGACCAAGGTTTCAGGGTGTTTGTTAAACTTTCCTAACTCAAATACAGAAATGTTTCAGAAAACAGCATTTTATATTTGTAAGTTGAGTAACAGGTTTTCGAAGTAAGAAAATTACTATGGAGTCCATTTCCAGAAGAATACAGCCGTCTTCAGGTAACAGGGTACGTGGTCCAGGTGAGCCTGGGCTCCAGCTGCCTGTTGGCTGAGGACCATATGTTTCTGTAGGTTGCATCTTTAAATCCCTACCACTTCAGATTTGGGGTGACCACCATTGTAATGGAAAAACAAAATGTGGAATAAGCTTAGCAGCACTTACGGTGTTTAAAGATCTGTATTTCTTTCAAATTAAGCACAGTTTTTGAAATAATAATAACCATTTAGACCCATCTGCTGATCTCTTATGTGCAAAGTCCCTCAAGACTCGTGTCCTTTTCTCTGTTGTTCAACAGCTCTGTGAAGTCAAAGAGAATTGCTGTGTGTGGTTTGATATAGCTAAGAAGGCACTCAGAGCACTGAGGACCTCGAAACAACCCAAGGACTGTAGCTTGACTTAAAAATCTCTGGGTAAATGCTCCTGGTGATGGGGAAGCATTATGAAAGAAGCAAGTTCACTGAAGTGCATTACCTGAGTAATGCTTAAAGCAGCTGTAGTTCACTCACGTGTTTCATATAGTTAAATACGGAGATAAACTGTGCACCCTTCTGTTTAACATTCAATGTAGACTGAATACATAACTAAGTCTCCTGCATGCCTCCGGCACGTGCTGCGCTATCTCAGCTTCACTCGTGCTTCTCCAGATTTAGACTCATAGGAGAGCACGTCGCAGGCTTGTGGGACTCTGCAGCTTGGGTCTGCTCTTGAGCTGCAGGGTCTGCAGCATCCCTGTAATCTGCCTCTCAGAGGAAGGCCTCCATCTGTTTCATGTCATAGCCCATCGCTTTGTAGATGCGGGCAAACAAGATGTTCCTGATGTTCGACAATATCAGATAGTGCAGAGACATCCAAGAGAGGAAGCGTGGACGAATTCACTCGCCCACAGGTAGGCAGGAGTTCACCCACCAGAATAATGATGGCATGTTGCTGTACCATATCCTGAGATAGCGGATCTAAGAGATGGCGTAGGGGAGTTGCTGGCGTTTGGGTTTTGTTTGCTTGTTCTCATGAATGGTAGCTCTTAGTGGTACTGCTTAAACTGAGGTAATTTTTCAATTAAGAGGTAGCATTTTCAGGGTTTTTTGGGGACTATTACTTTTTCTAGGTTGAGTGAGAAATTCCTCTCAACTGAAGGGTGTTGACACACGGTGGTCCTAAATATAGTGGGAAGTACTGTCTTCGGAGAGGGAATGGAGGCAGCTCTGGTGTATGAAGCCTTATATACAGTCTGGAAGAGTTACATGAGGACACTGCTGTTTGCAGAGCAGAGGCTTGCTTCTACAATTAGAGCTGCTTTACACACTGAAGCCATTGTAGTTATTAAAGAATAGCATTGAAATAAGATTATTTTTCCACTGATGCTTAAGTTTCCAACTTGCTGCTCCTGCCCTCTCTGTTATCCTGTGGTTCTCTATGTGGCAGGGACACAGAAAGATACAAGTGGGGGGTGGTTGCAGTAAATTTGGAACACCTTTTTGGCAGCGTTCTTGGAATTTGGACAGGTGCAAGGTATTTGAACCTATCCACTGATGGTCATGTTTGTGTGCAACAGAGATTTTTTTTCACTGCATCTGATAAAAGTAGTAGACCTCCAGGACAAAGTTTGTCCGTCCTGTGTTTCTTATGCAAGGATGATTCTACACGATAATGCAAACTGTGCAAACTGTGTGTGTCGTTTGGAGATTACCGGTGAAAGGCATGGTGAATAGATCTACAAGTGATAACATTAATTCATTGTGTGGTTCCTTTTTTTCCTTCTTGCCCTCTCTAAGCATTCAGTGGCTGTTCCTCACTCTCTTCCTCATCCATCCCCTGAATCCCTTTAATCCTCATCACTTGCTGTTTCCCTGCACCTCTACATTTCCTTCTCCAGTCTCTTCTTCCCCTTCCCTTGTTTTTGCTCCCGGTCTGCTGCCTTCTCTTCCTATTTCATTTTCCTTTCCTTCTTATTAATTTTTGAGCCTACTTTTTTTTTTTTTCAGTTTTCCACATCTGTACCTGCTTTGGTTTCTTCCTTCATTTTACAGGGTTTTTCCTCTGTTTGATCTCGCCTCTCATTTTCTCTGCTGATTGTTTGCCTCGCACTGCTCTCTGTCTGCTTAGCCTGTGTAGTGGACTAACTTGTTAAAAGGTTTAAAGAGAAAATGGCTTCACTCTGAATGTCTCTTCATTTAATGATTGCAATGTGTTCTCTTTAACGAGGTATTTTTGTCATTATTTCAGGTCTTAAAAATCAGCTTGATTGGCCACCGGAAGCGCGTTCTGGCATCTTTGGGAGACAGGCTTCACGAAGACCCTCCTCAGAAACCACCTCGGTCAATAACCCTCAGGGTGAGTCCCCATGAAAATTTGTTTGTATTTCTCAAAAAGTCAGCAAGCATTTCGTAACATTCACATGAAATCAGTGGCTGCTTTCAGTGGGGTTCTAGATGCCTTAGGGTGACCTGCTCAGTCATGCCTCCCCGTATGGCTAGCGGATATAAATGGACATTTTTGCAGGGTGATTCATCTGATCTGTTTCAGATGTCTACCTCAGGATGAGATTAGTATCTTAGAAGTACCAGCTTATCTTCTTTGCTCAAGGAACTAGCTCAGGACCAGGTGTGTACAAGCTGCACAACCGCATTTGCCCACAGGAATCCCAGCCCAGCCGATTGATATTGCTGAAGAAGAGTTACCATTTTCCTTTCACGTTTTCAAATGCTTGCACTTACTTTTCAGAGATATGCTTTATGCTTTCTTTAAAGAGAGACTCTTGAAATTGTTGAGCTACAAATGCCATTAAGATGTTTCTGTGTATCAAAAATTCCCTCTTGTCTTTAATTTTTCATTTGTGTTCCCTTTTTCAGAAACCCTGTTGCAATGTCCCTGTGGTTTTTCCTCACTTGACCAGATTTAATCTCCTCTCGTTACAACACCTTCACTTGGTTTCTCCTATCCAATGCCTTTGCTTCCTTGCTGTCTGTTACCCTTACCGACTTGTGGTCTGATGATCCATTCCTACTGTGTTCTCTCCAAGGGAGCTCATATCAACACTTTGTATTTTGATATTTTAGGTCACACCTTTTGCATTTGATTGGATCTGATTATTTTCAAGGGGCTGCATTTCTGACTGGAATCGCATTTGGGACTAAATTTCCAAATGTCAGAGAGTGTCCGTGCTCCCCAGTTAAATTTCCTGGTGTAAAGAGAAATAGAGAAAGACAGAATGAGGGCTCATTTTTACATACACTTACAATTTCTGTGACCAGTCTGTTTTTACCACGCTTATTCTCAGATGCCACGTATAGACATTTTAGACACACACCCCCACCCCAAATTCAACCTATTCCTAATGCCATGTTGAAAAAGGTCTCGCAAGTCTACAGTGTCCTGCTCTAAGGCACGTTGCGCAAACGTGTGGGTATTTTTCTTGTATTTTATTTTTTATGTATTATGTGAATGATTCCTGATGCATGGCAGGTGTTAAAATACTCCCAGGAAAGAGGAATCATTTGAAAGTCGCACATTTTTGCTCAATACTTTCAATGCTCTGGACTGAGGAATTAGTTCCTCTTCAGCAGGTGGGAAAGTTTCCACAGCCCATGTTATTGGTTAGGACTATATATTCTCAGTCAATAGTGAAGAGAAAACTGGATGTCCTCCATCTGCAGTCAAAATGATAAAAAGTAGTCTGCTGCTCCACAGCTAGAGCTACTGATACGGGCAAGTGCTAAATGTCATTCATCACCTCGTGGTGTTGGAGTCTTCACACAGAATCCTAAAGAGGAGGACATCAGTTTGGATTAAGGTTTTCTTTCCCATCAACTGCTACTGTGCCATTTCACATGAAATGAGGACATAGTATTTAGTCTGTAGTTTGCAATAATTTTTAGCTTGAAAATTGGTTTAAATAAACTGCCTGCTGCTACGAGAAGATTGATTTATATAGAATCAGAGAATGGTTTGGGTTGGAAGGGACCTTAAAGATCATCTAGTACCAAGCCCCCTGCCATGGACAGGGACACCTTCCACTAGACCAGGTTGCTCTGGATCAGTAGAAAAGATAGTTTGTTGTTTAAAGAGTCTGCTTTTAAGGTCCCGAGGTCAGCCTAAGCAAGGCTAACACTCGATCTTTTTCTACTCTTTTTGTATTAGCTTTTAAAATATTTCAAAGGAAAGAATGGTTAAATATTGAGGAAAAGCAACAAACTTTAAAAGTATCCACAAAATACGTTATTCCCACAATAACTGTGTACTAAGGAAAAGTTATTTTGATTTCAAACTCAGAAAATGCTGGATCTCAGGCTACCTGTGCAATCTTGCTTTCCTTCCTTGAGTGCATTATAATCTTTAATTACAGGACCAGTTTCCATGTTATTCATGGAACCCCATCCTTACCTGCTCAGCACTGGAGGCTGGAATTTGACCTGAAGGAATAAAAATTTAGGCTGAAAATTTGGATTTTAACACAAGAATTAATTCACTAGAGAGAATTCCTCATTTTAGGAACGGGTTAGACAAACACCTGCAGGGCATGGGGTGCACCTAGACAGCCTGGGGAAGATCTCTTAAGCTCCCTTCCAGCCCCGACCTGTGTGGTTCCAGCTTTACGTGACCGGCAGGACTGAGAAGTGGGGTTGGAGCAGATTTTAATAGTGAAATATATGATCAGGTGTCCCTGCAGGGCATGTATCCATGCATTCACAACAAGGTGGAAACATGATAGGAATATCTGGTGACTAAGAGTAGCACGGTACTGAGGACATGACAGCACCTGCACAGGCATCCGTGCCTGGTCTGCAGATCTGTTATGGAGATGAGAAAGTCGGTATGGAGCGAGGAAGAGGAATGAAGGAAGAATGGGAGAGAGACTTGTGATTAGAGGAATAGCTGTAGCTACGAAAATACAGATTTACACCTGCTTTTGCCACAAAGCCCTTGGATAATGCTTGGTAAGTTATTTAGGTAATTGCCTCATAAACAGTCACTAATTGTATGTTACTGGCATTCTGCATATTTGACTGGAGTCTGGAGTCTGATTTATACAAGTGCTGAGCACACAGTGCTGCAAATTAGATCAATAGAAGTGGAGTTTTGAATACAAGCACTTGGAAAATCAGGCAATAGATATTGTAATTGGACATCCAAAGTGACTGATATTTTTTAACCTTTGTCTGTGTCTCTCAGGTCCCCCACACTAAAGTGGTGATTATAAAATGCCAGAAGTCACAGGGTGTTGTGAAAATAAATTGATTGACATTTGTAAAGCACTTAGGAGCATCATGAAAATGACAGTATTAGTCATCCTATCTTCAGAGCAGGAATTGAATAGAGTTTAGGGAAGGAGTTTGGGGCCATGAAACGAGGTGAGAATAAAATACTGACTACACGATAACTAATGATAACACAGTGCTGAGTATATGACAACATGCTGCACAGTAGAGGATCCATCTGTGCTGTGAAGGACGACTTTGAGAAAATAGCATAAAATCATACAATTACATACTGTTCCATAATGCAGCAGCACTGTAATTCTTTTATTCCTTGACTTTGTAATTCTTGCCTGTATTGCCTTGCCAGCAATCTTCCAATAATAGATCTCTGAGTGAATTTCCTCTTTATATGCAGTTTGATAAAATATGAAGAGCTCTATGAGAGCTGGAATCTGTATGTCCATTGCACGGTCATCTGTCGCTTTGATGCGCTGATGGCCCTATCAGTCTGCTAACAGTGGGTGAACCAGGATTCGGATCAGAGAGAGGTTGCTGGAGGGGCAGGTACCGGTCATTAGAAAGGATCTCGTTTGGTGCCTCTCTGCTCAGGTTATTTTCAGGGCAGAGGCGCCTGCAGCATCTAGTCAGAATTGGGCCCGTGGAAGAATCGGGGGGAGGCTTTAGACATTATGCCTCACCAAACCTTCTGAGTGTGTGCAGATTACAGCTTTTCAGAAGCTTTTAACTGGGCCAAATGTAGGTGGATTTTTGTGAAGGAGGGAAAGAGACTATTCCTAAGAGGAAAACACTCCTTTCTTTGCCCTGAGAAATGTCAAGTGCTTGTCTCAGATCATAGGAAAGCTAGAGAACTAAAAAACAACAAAAAAATCCCAGTTAATTAGAAGTTGCTAAACAGCTGTGTATCCCTGGTTTTAGTCAACCAACCTGGAAAATATTAATCCGTTATTGTGATTGCAAGGAATAACGTCACGTAGACTCCTACGTTTCAAATACTAGCATCAGATGTTGCTATCACTTGAACACATACAGAGAATTGCAACTTTCCTTTCCATTTGGAAGAGATTACAGCTCTCTGATTTCTTACACCAGACCTTGTTTCTTAACAGCATGGAGTAAAGTACCTTGATGCTTTTCAGCATTAGGTTCGCTTCAATGTAATCGTGCATGAAATATCCACTTTAATTCTTTCTTTAAATAAAAAGGCAGGGGTTTTTACCCTCCATGTACACTGGAGCAGGTCTTTGCTTCCTCTAATATCTTCAGGTCCCTTTTTCTTGTTCAGCGTTGAAATAGAGTATTACAGCAATAGGTAATTTAGACAAGGTCTGCGCTGTGCAACCACACTCCTGCGTTTGTTCTGCCTCCAAAGAACTTACTATCAGAGAAATCTCTAGTGTCAGATAAATTGAGCCCAGTAACCTACATCATGAGAGAGGAACGTGTTTCTCCACCCAGTTGCTGTGACAGTGGTTTGCAGCCCGCACTGGGGTGTTACGGCTGGCCAGTACGCTGTAGCTCTGCTCCTGCTGATGGCCATTGCCAGGAGAGTGTCGGATGGTGGAGCTGGGCACCAGTGTTTGCAACTGGTGTTTGAACAAGTGATGTGATGTGCATGAGAATAGGTGTTTCCAAACATACGTACGGTGGCTGGCTGTGAGCGGTGTGGTGGCAGATCCCGGTAAAATGTATGATCAGGAGGACGTGTTTAGATGCTTATTAGATAGAGTTCATGTGTCAATTCGCTGTGGTATTTGCACACTGACTGATACAAGGTCACAGTTCAGCACAGATTACAAGAAAATCCTGGTAAAATATTTGTACTCTGATGCTTTCGTGCAGTCTAGGAATTGCTATTTAGCTTGTTTCTGATATCCAGTACTTCAAGTTAAACGGATGTTCTGCAAGACCTATAAAAACTGCAAACAAAGTATCTATATTTTGTAAACGTTCGTGCATTCCTTTTTTCCAGCAAGAGATGTTGCTAGAGTTCAAATCACTTTCAAATCACTTTCACAGCTCAGAGTGGCTGCTCAGAAGTGGTGAGAATGTATTTCATCTTACAAATAGCTAGCCCTAAATCATGGCTTTATTTGGGCCTTGACAAGAAGTAACTCACTGTTTTATCTCTCTAGCAGTCCTAGAAGGGAGCATATATTACACGAGGAGGTTTCGGAGAGGGAATTTGCTACTAGTTCATGTAAATAGTGAATTATTTTTCCTTCCACATGGGCTCCGTGCCTTAGGTAGCAAATCTCAAAAGTTCATCTACAGCAACCTCTACTTCAGGAATTGTTCCTTAATTTTTTCAGTATGAATAATTCAAATACACTTTTAAACATGTGGTTTGAAGTCAGCAATACGCTGTTCTTCTTACGCTGCATTTTTCTCCTCTCTGTCCAGGAACCCAGCGGTAACCACACTCCTCCTCAGTTGTCTCCATCACTTAGCCAAAGCACTTTCACTACTGGTGGCTCCCTGGACGTTCCCCACATTATCATGCAGGGCGATGCGAGGAGAAGAAGAAATGAAAACTATTTTGATGACATTCCCCGGTCAAAGCTGGAGAGGCAGATGGCACAGGTAGGGTTAAAACGATGCCATTAAAAGGCTGTTCCTTGCTGCAATTTGTTACAGAACTAATCCTAACCATAGCTGTGGGTCATATATGAAGGCTGAATTGTAAACTACGAAGATTGACAATTTTTCCAAGCTGTCTGTTCCAGTTCTCTCTATTTCAACTAGTGTAAGTTGGTGTGCAGTTTCTCCTGAGAGGTAGAGTTTTGGGAGTGTTTAGGTGCCTGGAGGCTGAGATGAAGGTGCCTCCTGCGCACCAGAGCATGCAGTCTCCCACTGGTACTGACTCTGCCTCTCGTTGCTGTAAGAAGGTTCAGATTCCTCAATTTCTGAGCAATATAGATAAAAATAAGCTGACATCAGTTCACTGCCAGCAGCTCAGAGGACTTGAGGGCTGGTGACTGCTGCATTTATTAACGGAGAGGGTCAGCATTCTGCTAAATTCTGTGATCTGGGGATATATCTTGAGTGTTTAAAAAAAAAGATTTAACTGCGCAACAACTCATTTGAGCATCGCAACAGTGCTAGACTCAACTGGATGTTAAATCAAACTGTTCATGAAAGAAAGCCTAAAGTAGCCTCCCTCTCTAAATGTTTTCACCCAACCACAGTAAGAGTACTGATAATTTTAAATCAAGCATATGTTGACCAGAGTGATGTCTTGTACCATTCTAAAGGGCAGTAAAGTTAAGCTTGCACAGCCGGTTGGCGAAAATGCTTTAGGATGAACTCAGCTGGTTTTTGGTGGTACGTACGATGAAAGACAGCCAGGTCTTTGCAGCACATGTTGGAAATAGGGCTTTGATTTCTGTCAGAAGCAGATGGGCAGCCAGTGCGGTTCCCGGAGCGACTCACCCCACGAAGGAGCAGGTTGCTGCATGCTGCTCTGTGTGAGGCTTCCAGCCGTTGTCTGCCTGCCATAGCCCAAAGTAGAGCCTCTATCCAAAATTCAGCCTCAAAATGGAAACAGCTATGCAAATAACTGTGTTATCGTTAACATAATGAACAAAAGGCTGCAATCTCTCAGCTAATTGCATGAACAAGAAGTAATTAAGCATACAAGCAAAACAAGGTGCTGCCATTACCTGGGCACACAGAAACAAATTGAATTCCATTTGTTCAGAGGACATTTCTGGGGAAGTGAAATTGCATTTGGTTGGGTGGGGCTGTTTCCTTGTCTTTTTTTAATCTCTTAATTCTCTGCTGTATAATGTTATTGTACAGAATTAAGGGGACAGTTGCCTAGTGAATGAGCTTGTTTTCAAACCAAAGTGCTGGGCTTTTGTGGCAAGAACAAGATCGAGCTGAAGTCCAGCAAGGAAAAGCCCAGTCCTGAACATGAAAATATTTCTTTGAAGGTCGTGAAATTTAGGTGTTTGAGCGTGAAATACACACTTGCTCATGGCTGAGTAGGCTGCTTCATCTACTTAGTTCATTTTATCACTTGGTTCACAAACCCCTATTCTCACTTCCTCTTTTAGTCACTAACATTGAAGAAAAAAAAACCCCCAAACCAACCCAACCCCAAAAAGCACACTAGCTGTCTCCTTTTCACTCTTTTCTTTTCCTGTTTGAAGTTCTGGTATTCCCAAGAGGTATGACACACTCTCATATATGGCACCTGGAGATTTTCTTTGGGCTGTTAAAAATGGCTTTTCCAGAAGGACTGTGGTATGTTGCATATCCAAAGAGAAAACTGAGCAGTTGGTACTTACTTACACCACTCCAAACCACTTTAAAACCAATTAAGTGCTGGGATTTTTTTTTTTTTTTTTTTTTTGTGGGAGTGTGTACCCACTGAATGAATGACTTCAGTGCCTTCTCTCTAACTTTCACTGTGGAATATAGTAGTCATCCTTTGGGACTCCAAAGAGGAAAATGGATTCAGATGAAATCCATAAAACAGTGTTTTGTGTTAGTCCCTGAACTCCAATCTGTTTGGAGTCTTTCTCAGCTGTGCCCCCAAATTCTGCGCTCCTGATGTATGTAAAATTCCCTTTGACTTTAATGGGAAAGTCAATGACTCCCTCTGGTGATCATTCTCACTAAATTGGACTCACCCCATTAAGAGGCTAATCAGGGATTTCTTCAACCATTCTAGCCCAAAAATAGATTTTTAAATTTTTTTTTTGCAATATGTGCATTGCTAAAATGAACTATATTTCCTTCAATCTTTTCCCCCAAAGCCCCTTTGAAATTAAAGGTAAAATAATTGTTTCTGGAAGATAAAGGAGGTCTAACTGATTCTTAACATGAGCCTTCTGCTCCGTGATTGTTTTTTTTTTACCTAGCAACTTCCTCCTTGCAGTTTGCAGGTTCCTTTGGCTTATGTCAGATCAACAACAACTTCTGAGCTGATACCAGTCCAGCTTTCCAGCTAGAATACTTCTCACAAGCAGAATGATTTAGAGGGATTACTGGAATTGCTTTGAGGATATTATTTGTTTTAACCCTTTCTTTGCTAGGCTGCTTGCATGCCGCTCTATGAATCTGCATGTTTACTGGATGCTATAGTAGACGGATGTGCATAAAGACATCTTTGAAGCTGTGATTTTTTTAAATGGTTTTAGGTATGTTTTTGACAATGAGATTAATAGGTATTTTTATAGCCTTGAAGAGAGAGGCCGACACGGTATTGAGAGCTTATTCATGGTATTGCTTTCATGAACTTGATTTTATTTCAGAAATGTTAGGATCTAAGACTATTTTTAGTCTCAATTTAAAATCTAAAATCTGAAGATATTTTGAGAAAATGGTGAGCTCTGATGTTTCCATCTTTACTATGGCCTGTGTTTTCACTAAACTTTTACATGGGAGTCATCAAGCATGTTGACCTTTGCATCAGATATCAACCAGTGTTTGTTAAAAGTGAGCACATCAGCTTAAATTTGTTTGCCTTTGATCTGCTAAATGGGTTTAAACAATTCTCTAAACCATAATCAAACCTGCTTGTAAGAAGTAATACAACGCTTTGTTTCCTGGAGGAAGCACTGATTTAAATTTACTTAATGTGGGTGGTTTTGTCTCAAGGCCAGCATGTACCTTCATTCACGGTTCCCTAGCAGACTGTTTGTGACCTGAGAGGGGAAAATCCTAATATAAACAATGAGTCTAACCAATTTGGATTCCCCACTGGAATAGGTTTGGTCATCCAACTCTCCAGTTGTTTGTCCAACTTTGAAAGTCTTTGATGTCTGGTTGGATAAATCACAACTGCCAAAAAGGTAATACAGAAGGTTGCGAGATGGTTTGTTTTCTAATTAAAAAGGAAAAAAAAAAAAATCCAGAAAGGGTTGAGTAGTCTGAATCATCTTTGTGGATGTTGAATTCTGAGCCTACAAACTGTATATTAATATGACCAAATTAACGTAGTTTAAAATAGCTGAAGCTGTTCTTAAGATCGCCTAAACCTTTAAAATAGAATTGAAATCATACAGGCAAAGCCTAAGGACTTTGGAACCAAAATCAATAGGAGGAGTCCCATTGGAGGGATTGGGCTCTTCATTCACCCTTGAAATCATGGGACGGGGGTGCAAATATATATTTGCAGGGAAGAGCTTTGGAGGTTAGAAGGAAGCATAGCTAAGTTCATTAAAATACACCAGTTAAAATGTCAGGTCTTTAGGATTTGCAATTCTCCAGGCAGTAGAGAAGCTTTAGGTACTAGCTGCAAGCATATCCCAGGCTGCCAGCCCCGAGGCTGTTGCTATTTATTGCTCCAGCTGATGACATACGGTGTTTTTAGCCACCGCGGTCCGTAAGACCTGTCGCCGCGGCGGTCAGCGTGCTGCATCCTGCCCCGAGCCGAAAAGCATCCACGCCGTTCCTTGCAGAAGCCCAGCTGGGTCAGGCATCGTGCTGCACCCTGAGATGGGAGAGGTCTCTCCTTTCGGGAGGCGGTGCGTGGATGCCTCTTCAGGGCTCTGGGAAAAGCTCCGGGCTGTGTCTGCCTCTGGGAGAAAAAACTGCTCATGAGTCAGAGTAAGCTTTCTGGTAGGATAAAGCTAGTTGTGGCCCGTATGGGGGGCACCCCAGTGGGCTGTGATGGAAGGAAGAGAATCCTTTAAGATCTCAGAGGGTTGGAAAAATTATTCACAAAGGCTGGCAGGAGAGGTTCTTTCCCAGAGATACTGAACCCAGACTTAATTTGGAAAGCCTTTTGGCGTTCTTTGGTCGCATGGTCTGAGGGCTCTTACTATTTTCTTTTTTTTTTTTTTTTTTTTTTTTTTCTAAAATGCAAGTTAAATGTAAGGTCATTGTAATGACTGGGTAGCAGGTTTGAAGTAAAGGTACCCCGATTGTTGGGATTCTGCCTTGTAATGTTATTTTGTGAGATATAATAATTCATTGCAGGATTAGGATTGATGTGCAGGAGACAGTCATTTAAATGGAGTTAGTACCAGAGATCCTTCATCTGCAATAGGGGAAAAGTGTAATAAAAACAAGAGACAGAATTCGTGAAGGCAGGTTTATAGGAAAATTGTGAAATAATTTTGCTGCTTTCTGAAATAATACCTTCAACTCAATAATATCTACCAAATACTTCATGGATACTAATGCGTTCATATTTCCAGTGCACTGTGGGGCTATGTGGTTTAAAATCATGTTTTTCCGTTGTACAGCTAAGAAAACTGGGGTACAGGGGTGTTGCAGGTTGGCTAAGATGACACTGAAAATTTGAAGGAGCCAAAAATAAAACTCTTGCATCATAAGACCCACCTTCAGTTTTTTAACTTTTAACCACAGTATGACTTTTTTTATTTGCTTGTTTCCTGTTTGTTTTCCTGTCTCCTTCTCTGCTTTGGAAGGATTTAAAGATTACGGTGAATGAAGGAAAATATGCCCGGGAGAATACTGGTGTGTAAAATGAGATAATCTAAGAAGCGATGAAGAATGGGTTTTATCAATGGTTGAAATTACTGGTGAAATAGCAGAATTCTTTACTAGTAGATTTAAGAAGCAATAAATACAAAAATACGGTTGTCTAGATTATTTCATTCTGTTGTTATTTCTAAGGTTTCTTCCATTTTTTATAAGCATGAAATAGTATATGTTGTGGGGATGAACAGACAGCCATTTTAAAGACAAGTATGTAAAACCAAACCAAAATGCTCTAAGGTTCATATTTTTAGGTGCTTTTTATTTTTAATATGGAAGGATGACTGAACTATGAAGACCTTCAATTTAACATCAAAAGAAAAATGCTTAACTGAATCTATTTTTATTGCCTGGTATAGGTGTTACTGACAGTTGCCTTTTTAATTCAGACAGATATGAATGCCATGGAGGGCTCTATCTTGAACTGTAAATTTCAGCAAAGTTTCATCTGTAAATCCCTTGAGTATTGTGTATTTAATGGACAAGTAAACTGTTAAAGACATTGTGAAAAATCTAAGTAATTTCTGCCTGAATAGAAAGATACAATTTTTTCAAGAATGTTACAGAAGCTAGCATTTTAGAAATAAAGTCGTGGGATGTGGATCATACCTACGTGCTGCTTCAGCATATGGAATTAAGGAAGCCGCTTCTATATTTGGTATTAATGATCCAAACTAAAGCCATAAATACTACACCAAGAAGGGGACAGATGTTCTTTCAAGATGGGGACAGATGTTCTTTATTAATTTACTGTTTTTCACACTCAGTCTTGTGAGCTAGAAGCTCAACCTTGGAAAGACTGTACGAAAAATGGAGGAGGATTGTATGAAAAATGGAGAAGATGAGGTAGTTTCTACTGTCAAATAAACTATTGTTACTGAAAACTTGAATATTTCAGAGTCAAAGCTGCATTTTAATATCTAACATTTACATTTTTGCGCTGCTGGAAAAAAGTTGTACTTAGAGTTTGGGGTGCTCTTCTGAAAGCGCCTGCTTTTTTTTGTTGTTGGTTTGTTGTTATTTTTCACTAAAATGTAGATACTGATACCTAATGTTCAGGGACCACAGCCTCATAATCTTTATTGTTGGTATTTGTCCAGAAGCTTGTGTCCTCCGTGCGAGGCTAAAAGGCTCCGGCAGCACCAGCAGAAGGGCTGTTGTCCATCGGAAGAGGCTTGCCTGCTCAGCCCCGATGGCGGGGCTGGAGCTGTGGCTGTAAAGCTGGACCTTCCAGGAGCCGGGCAGGGCAGCCATAGCCTTGGAAAATCCTTAGGAAGACCCTCAGTGGGTCCTCCCCAGCAGGAACCCAAATCCTGGGTTGCTGGATGGAAGTCAAACGAAAACTGCCTGCCTATCAAAGAAGATCGCCGTCGCGTGACGGAGGGTGCCGGCCGGTTGAGAGGGAAGCGCGGCTGCGTTCTTAGTCTTTTCTCTTCGGAGAAAAACGTGCAAGGTGTACGGCCCTGCGTGGAGCAGGAGGTGGAGGTGTGCGAGACCTACGGCACCGACCCTGGCGCGGGAGGAGGCTTTGCTTCTCGCCCTGCCGCGGGGCTGGAGGGGACAGTCTGCGGTGCTGGGCCGGCCGTCTCCCTTCGCAGGGTGTGCAGGCTGTGGCACGCACCTTCTTGTGAAACCTCGCTGCGAGCACTGACCCGGAGCGTGTGCTCACGCCTCTCACCCGCTGCCTGCCTGCAAGAACGCCGTTCCAAAACGGATGGTGATTTTCCGGAAATCTTCAGGTGAAGTGTTTTCAGGAGAAGCAAAAGAAATACACCAATGCAAAACGTATGGACTTATTCTAACAAGAAGTGTTATTGCTAGTTTCTGCTTCTCTAAAAGAAATACTGATTTCAGATTTCACTCTCCATCTCTGAAGATCTCGTTTTCGAAGGAGGATCTGCGATTATTCCTGCCGGTAAGACAGGCTCTCCCCAGAGCTTTGGGAACATTCAGGGAAGCAGCATCTACTGAGACGGCACAACTGCTCTCCCACGGCCCTGAGCGACGATTACAAAAGGGGCCAGACAGCCCCATTCATCCAATTTTCATTTGTTTCTTTCAGCTGTTGCACCTTTAAAGATTGTTCGCCATGCCGAGAGTGATCTTTCTGGGATGGGATCCAAAATTCTCCTCATTCCTGGAGTTAGACTGAATTATAGTTAGCGAGTCGCTGCTAGATAACGTGCATCAGAGGGAGCGGGGTTTGCCGCTGTTTCTCTCCTTCCCCCGGCGCCTCGCTGGGGCTGCAGTGCCAGGAGACGGGAGCCATTTCCCGAGGCTCAGCCCCGCAGCGAGGCCCAGAGGAGCCAAGAGAACGTTCCTCCCCATGAGGAGAGGCAAGCAGGGACACAGGTTGTTCACAGAGGCTGTCCGGTCTCTGTCCTTGGAGGTTTTCAAGACCTGACTGGATGAAGCCCTGAGCAACCTGGTCCCATCTCACAGCTGCTCCTGCTTTGAGCTGGGGTTGGAATGGAAATCCTCCTGAGCTCCCTTGCAGCCTGAATTATCCTGTAATCTATTTGCTTATTCTTTTGCAAGACTGATGTATTTAATTTGAGTATACTAAAACTTCCAGATCTTTTTTGTGTCCTCTCCCCACCTGCCTGTTAAATCGCTCTGCTAATTTATTTGCTATTTTATTTGTGTATTTAATCTTACATTCCCAAGGAATACTCTTATTTTACTGAATTTCATCTGACTGATTTCTGTAGTTCATCAAATCCATTTTCAGTTCTTACCCCATTCTGGGAAGTCCCTTATTTCTGGATCCTCCCTAGAGAGCCTGAGCGCTCCTCCAAGCCACGGCATGGAGCAGATCATTGCAGATTGCCTCGGCATCTTCCCGTCCAGTTGTGCTTAAATACCGATAATTATTCTCTAAAAGAGCATTTCAACTTCTTGTGCAACCTCTGCATTTTGACACAGGCTAGTTTGTGTATGGGGCATGTGTCCTGTATGTTGCACATCAGGAGTCATGCAGTCAGTGTCCGAGTCCTGCTGTGCTGCTTTTCCCTGCTGCTGGTTCAGTCAGCCAGTTTTCCAACAAAGGAAGGAAATTTGATCTGAGATGATTGATACTGAACGACCTCATTATAAACATCTTGACTTTTTCTTGGCCCATAGAAGCTGTCTCAGGTAACCCACGGCAGGCAATATTACGCTTTTTCTTTGTTATTCTCAGTAATATATACATAGATATAGATAGATGCACATACGTGCATATATTCCTAAGCGTTTATTTCAGGTGGCCAGGAGCAACATTGGAAGGTCCCATAGGCCGCTAGCACCAGGGGATGTTGACTGGATTTTTAAACATTTCTAGTAACTTGCTGGTCCCTGCAGTTAGGCTGGCTGTAAGTTTCTGAATCTTCCTTTTCTGCCATCTTAAATATTTCTTTTAGCCTTTCTTTGTCCTTTCAGTATCTTCTATGACACTCTGAAGGTAATTGCTCCTAGTTTAGGTAGATCTTTAGCACCTCCTAAAGTGCCATCGAGTGAAGTTCGCTGAATACATCAGGACTGCCTTCCACCCAGCTCCTGCTTCTTCTGCATATGCTGTCCAGGTATTCTTTTCTGTTGCTTTCCTCTCCTTAGAAAGTGTATAAGTGTATATATATACACACCAGTATATTACTGGTTTGTGATCACTTTCAGTACAGTTACTTTCTGTCTTCAGATTATCAACCGAGCCTTCCCTGTCTATAGGGATGAAGCCTAGAGTTCTCCTTAGCTAATTTTGTTCACCTTATGAAACACTAAGTTGTCTCCAACACAGCCCACGACCTTGAAGACCTGTATATGTACTGTCCTACAGCTTTTCCAGTAAATATAGGAGTAATTAGAAAGACTCGAAGCAGATGGAAATATGCAAATACTTTGTAACATGATTGGCTACTGACTTTACTACAGGCATCTGAAGTAATTACGCCCTATTGTCTTCTGTCGTGGAGGGAGTTAGCGAGAACAGTAAGAAATATTATTTCTTATGTGAACATATTTTCTTCAAATCAAGCAGGATTAACAGGAGAAGTTAAAATGTCTTTAAACAGTTTTTTTCTAAAACACAATCATAAAGTGATGAGGAGACCACGTCACAACTGCGATTGCTGGGAAGGGGAGGGAGCTGGATGAGTGGAGAGCAGGTAACGCGGAGCCTCACCTCCCTCCGTCCCTCTCACACCGTTAACCAGCCACGTGTACCCTGGGTAGCAGATGGCAGGAGCTGTGCAGCGCCGGCCGTTCCCTTTCCCCCTTCCTTCGCCCCTCCTGCCTGCCAGAGGTGTGTTCCATGGTGACTGGGCAGGGAAATCTTTTATGCATGGGACATCTATAGCTATCACAAAAACAGTATTGTGATAGCAGAGTCTTGTCGCAGTATTACTTGTAAGCATTATTTTTGGGGAAGAATAAGATAAGTACGTGTTTGATACTAATCAGGCAATAGCTGATGCTATTTTGTTGCTGCTCTTTAGCCTATTACTTAAGAAAATGTTCTTCGTTAAACTCTTTTTCACAGAACCTCTGTGTCAGTGGTATTAAGTGCCCAAGTGTATTTGTGTTGATTATGGTGGAGGTGCATGCACAGATTCAATTCCTTTCCTTCTTTTTGAGGACATATGTTTTGGGAGCTGAAAATTACAAGTGTTTGAAGCCTAATCCCAATTCTCCCGCCTACTGCCTATTTTCTGGCCTCAGATACTCACTTAACCTTTTTCCTTTCCTTGGTTCCTTCCTCTCCAGCGCAAGCATATGCAACTTTAAGTACTTCTCCTGGGGATTTCATAATTCATTAAAAAATTTCAGCACTTTGAAGACATAAAATATGTAGATAGTAAATGCTAAATATTTTTACAGTGGTGCAAGGAAAAGGTTGGTTTCTGAATTTGAATTCATTACCTTCTGTGAAATTAATGTTCCTTCTGTACTGCATTTCAGTACCTTAGTCATTCAAACATTAATGAGTGCAGAACTGAGTAATGAGTTTTGCACTGCTGCCCTTCTGCCTGGGCATTCATACAGTCATGGGAAATTCTCAGTCTCTGCTGGTCCGCTTGATGTATTACTGATTTAATAAATTCAGTCACCTGTATTTAAAGATGATTTAGCCTAAGCCTAGATCCCCCAAACCTTTAATTCTGGAGGTAGGTCTGTGTGATGGGGTTAGTTCGCTTGAACGGTCCTTGGAGCAGAGACCTGGACCCAGAACTTGTTTCTTGCAGGTGAGTACTCCAGACATCTGCTTTTATGCCCTCTTCTTTCTCGAAAGAATTACAAATAATAAGAAGGGCTTCCTTTGTTTATAGAAGGGGTTTGCAGACAGCCTATCTTCTGCTGCTTTAACCTGTGAAAGAGGAAGGTGAAATACGTAGGTGTGAATTCCCTCAGTCAGAGAAGGGCATCACATTGAGAGCTCCTAACTCTTGGGGGGAGGGTGCTAACCCCCGCGTCTGTGTTTGGGAGGAGATGAGCTGGGGAGGGAGGGGCAGGGTGGGTACCATCAGCATCGATAAGAAAGGATTGATTTCCTGCCCTTTTTTTTAAATGGAGCAACTTAAAGCTTGCATACACACTTACTGCAGTGTCGTGATTGTCGTGATACCTATTCCTGAGTTAGCACCAAAGCAGCTGATAGATGTATCTGGTGTATTTCTGCGTTTACACGCTGCAGCACGGTAGGGCCGCTATCGCAGCATCGCTGTGTCAGTGCAGCAGCTCTGCGGGGATTGCCCCGCACACCTCTGCTGCGTGGGGACAGGCACCGGCTCCTGGCTGATCCGGCCGAGGCACTGCACCACTCCCTAAGGGCAAGTCCTCGGGAAGGGCAGGATTTAAGGATGCACCTTTGTCTCCAGAATAGCAAGATGGTGAGAACCGGCTGTACGACATGATGGCATCACGGCAACCCCGTGCCAGCACTGCGAGTGCCAGGGAGAAATAAGATGCCTGCTAGCATACGGTACCATGCTGCTTTACCTTCCTCCTTTCAGGACCTCAGTGCGTGTGTCCAAATAGCCCTGCAGTATGTTTTCTTGATTACCAGATGCTTGGGGATGCTGCACCTGGCACGGAAATGCCTTCTCTTTTACTCTTCTCTTGCGAAGCAGAGGCACAACCTCCTGCCGTGGATTCCCATTCAGGAATACCTCCAGGCAAAAAAATGTAGGCATCATGGTGATGGGCATGGCTGGAGCATCCAGAAGTCAGTTTGCTTGACACACAGAAAAAAAGGTCTTTAGTGCCAACCAGTGAAATGTCCTAATTCTAATGTCCAGCAGAAGTAGCTGGAGCAGTGTTTGCTACTGGCCTTGCACTGAGAGTGTGTGTTCATCACACGGAGGAGGACAGTTCTGTAGCAAGTTGCAGAGGATGAGGTAGAAGATGGTGAACCAAAGTTGAAGTTTTTATTAGCTAATGCTATCAAAATGTAGAGCCCTGCACATCACGAAGGAGAAGCAAATATCTTGGAAAACAAGATGAGGGAGAAGAAATTAACCAGATACAGGGAAGTTTAAGAATTACTGAAGCTGGGGGAAGGGATGTGTGCGCATGCATTTCAAATCATGAAGGAAATAAGAGACAATTAACAACATTAGGCAGCCAGCAGCCTGTCTGGCAGTGCTCGATAGTCAGTCCAGAGGATGCCAGCCTGCCCTGACAGTAACCAGAAGCGATAACCTAGTCTGTCACCTGCCAGGCAGCCAGGTTTCAGGCTACAAAAGGTAAGAGCAAGACCCATATTTCTAAGAAGATTTGCACTTCTTTGGATTGTTTTGAGCATCGGTGCTGCTGCTGCTGCTGACGAGAACCAGCAATGCACATTCCTGCTGTTCTTAAAATACTGATATATTAATTGCTATCTATTCTGGATGCTGCAATTGCATTTTTGATGTGTGTTTATTGCCTTTTGTTGCTGCCTGCCGAAGATACTGTGGGCAGATCCTACGTCTGATGCTTTGTTTTAGTTGCCTGGCTACTGTAAAATGTTATCTTAGCTTTTGCTGAGGTGTCACAGATGCTTTCTTGATGAGTGTCCAAACAAGGAAATATGTAAAAGATGCTGGCGAATGCTATGCTTGCCTGGTTCTGTTGCTTTTGCTAGAGATGCTACAGTATGCTTACTTTGCTTTGCTACTACAGACTATCTGTACAATAACATAGAAGGTAGACTGAAACCTTTCATTTAGACAGCGGGGTCATGGTCAATACCAAAGGTAATATTATCTGTATCTTTGTGTGCAAAGGAACTGTTGTTGGAAGGAGATGGTGGGCAACTGCTTCACTTAATTGCAATGCATTCTTTTCTGGTAATTGTTACAAAGAAAATGTATTTTTCCTGTTGGCTGTATTGCCAGATTTTTTTCCCTTCCTCTCTCCCTGCGGAAGTCTCCAACAGAGAGAGATTCAGATCTGAAAACTTAATTGGGATGTTGACTTCAAACTTCTTCCCTGCCAAAAAGTGAAAGTAACCAATATTTCTTGTGCTTTCTGCATTTGCTGTTTATAAGCCTGCATAACTTTATGTCTTTACATCACCAGTACTTCTGACTAAACTGTTTTCTTGTACTCACAGTTTGAAACCTCGTCTAAAGTCTCTGAATAAGCTATGTTTCCTTCCAGTCAGTCCAAAAATATTTTGCCAGCAAATAAATAAAAAATTACTTTTAACAGCTGTTTTACTTCCTTCTTTAATGATATTGCAAGCCTTTTCTTAATTATTCTTGCCTTTTGGCAGTTGCGGTGCATTAATATTTACAAGATGAGATGTAGTTTTCTGTTTATATTAGCAGTCCTCTGTCTGTGAGATCTGGACCAACCAGAATGCAGGATATCCTTTCTCATCGATTCATCAGGTTCATAATGTAAGATACAGTGATAAATGGCTATGTTGTCACTCTATGGATGTACAGTCTGTTGCCGTGGTGTTATCTACGGGTGTCATGTCGCTGAAATGACAAACAAAAGTTCGTAACTTGTCCGCCCTCTTTGGGGACTATGTGTGCGCGCATTGGTGTATCGTGCCGTGTGGTTAGCATCTGTTGGCTGTATGGTGTACATACAGGACGGGGGGGATTGCCAGCAGCAGTCTCGCTTGGGGGTAGCTTTGACTTCTGTTCCTGATGTTTTTGTTTGCTCACTTTTCCAAAGCGAGAAACCGTGTAAACACCTCAGTTTGCACAGTTTCACCCCCCCCCCAATGTGTTGTGCTGCCCTTTCTGTGTTAATCTGTAGGCTTTGCCTAGCGGAGGAGCACGCCGTGTTTGCAGAGGCACTTTTGGGGAATTAGAGGTAACGCTGACGGTGCTCTGAATTTTCATCACTTCTGGGACAGAGGCACACGTGCTGTGCCCATGAGAGCAAACATGGTGATCCGTATTGCAGCATGGTATGGGTGACAGCCAGTCGTTCAGGTTTCACTAAGCCTAGTATTTCAGAGGAGCTGTAGATTTCTCCTAATTTCTGTCATACAACTGCCTCCTCGGAGCATTTCTGCCAGAGAGGGCCATTTTGGCTACTGAGCTTTAGAAGCTTTTAAAATGTAAATACACCACGAACCTGTTTCCATTATTTCAAATGCCAGATATAAGGAGCTAAAAAAATTTCTCTCGCTTTAGGAATTAAAATGTAAGCAAATAATGAGGATTTGGCTGGTCCACCGAAAATTCTTACAGGGAGAAAATCATTAATTTTTCAGCCAGAAGCATTCTATCTATGTGTGCTCAAATTTATTGTTGTCATGGTGACTAATGCATGTTACTGTAACTAGGCATGAGGCTTTAACAGGTGAAAAGTTGTAACACATGGTCCTTGTTAAAAATGACTACATTCAAACCACTCAAAACCAGTCCCTCCCCCCCCCCAGCATGAAGGGTTTTTAACTTGACATTTTTATAAAAAGATGAGGCAGCTGTTAGATTTTATAGAAGTTGTATTGAGATTACTTCTTACCTGTGACTGCCTCAGCATCCAGGTGCCTTTAATGTGAGTCAGATACAGTTCTCAGAGAATGGGATGAGATAGAAAGATGTGCAATGATTGTAAAAAATTACCTAATAGCGGTAATCTGCCTCTGTAGCTCATTTGACATCAAGCATCTGACCCTTTCTAGAGCACTGAGAAGTACACATCTGCCCATTTTCAGGGTTATGAAGCGCTGCAAGAGCATGAGATACTGGTCTTTAAGGCTATGACCTTTATGGTTAAAAATTGTCACTGTAAAAGGATTGAATCTTTACCACTCTGGCACCTGACTTGAGATGGTTTTGTGGTTGTAAATTCTTTATCTGCAAAATGTGGAGCAAAAAAATCTTCTTTCTCAAGGTGACTGAGGCCAGAGAGAGGAAAGGCA
The DNA here is from genome assembly GCF_026419915.1 of Harpia harpyja. Taxonomy (NCBI): domain Eukaryota; kingdom Metazoa; phylum Chordata; class Aves; order Accipitriformes; family Accipitridae; genus Harpia; species Harpia harpyja. The sequence continues at coordinate 3,004,971 of NC_068962.1, forward strand.
CTGGTTAAAGGCATGGGGAGGTTAGAATACTAAAACACAGGCAGTACAGCAAAAACCATGTGATAAATTGCACAGCTGTCTGATGAGCTGTAAAGTTAGATGAGGAATAAATTATCTCTTGCCTTTCTACTTCATCAGAGAGATAAAAATCTCCATACGTATATTGTGTCATAAAAAATACATAAGCTTAAATGTTTGATTATTTCTTATAATTGCAAATTAAATATTCAAACCAGAAAATCCTTATCCTATCATATCTATTTTAAAAATGAAATCAAACATCATAGTTGGTCCTTCACGGCAATTTGCGAACATTTCTATACTACTTGGAAGTGGTTTAGGTGCTTATGAAGGTCCTGAATCTCAATACATCACCCATGAGTTGTTCCACACCAATTCCTCAGATTTATAACAACTAGTAGTTCATATTTTTCTACCCCAGACTTGAGACTTATCATTTCAAGTCTTCTCTAGGTCAAAGATGTTCCTACTTTGTATTTTACCTGAAGTTAATTGCCATCATCACATCCTAAATCTCAGAATTTCAGTATCTGACTAGAGTCATTCAGCTGAGGAGTGCCTTTTCTTCCTGTAGAGGTTTTAGGCCCAGATTTATGAAAGTATTTAGCTGTCTAAATCTTGTTTAAAAGCCTTTTTTCCCTTTAAAAAAAGAAAGGAAAGGAAATTGCATGTGGAATATGTAATAGGAATTACACTTCTAAACATCTTCATGGATCTGGGCTTTGGAGACTACCCTGGTACAACTCAGTCTAAATAGGTAATGAATACTAGCAATAGTATGGTATAAAAATCTAAGGAGTTTGGTAAGAAACAAAAGGAAAGGAGACCAGAAGTCACTTCTGCTGAATATTAAAACAACACTTACAATGCAGTTACAAAAGAAAATTTTATGACTATGTATAACATGTCGTCTTCATCCATCATAATAATTTATACCTTATGATGTTTCATTTTATGCAGCTTTTCTTAGTAGCTGCTCCCTCTACAAGACACACTGAAATACATGAAAGGTCTTCAGGTGCAGTGGTCTGTCAGGAGCAGCAGAAATCCTGTATCTCTGCATTCCCTTAACCTCAGCCGTATTGCATGCTTAGATCATCCTAGAGACATGTACAGCAATCTGGTCAATTCTGGTTTGTCTAATTTTAAAGGAGTAGGTACTAGGATGATTGATTGTATATATTTATAGAGCAATTAATGGATACAAACGAATGGTCTCCACACAGTCCCTGTCTAAGAGTCTAGCTTTATTAGCCTGGTTGAAGATTATTTCTCATTTCCTTGTGATTATTGCTTCCTAGCTCCTTTATAAAACTGAACCAATATGAGCGGTAATCACTGTTCCTCTTGTTAACTGCCCTTCATTTGCAGACAGAAACAATGTGATTCTCCATTTTTTTAATCTTTCATGCAAAAGGGAGTCAAACTGTAAAATGATGTGCTCATTTCATTCCTTATGTACCCTGCTTAATTTGTCAGTACTGTCCATTTTCTGCATGCGAGGAAAGTCACCTGCAGACCAGCGCAACAAAAGGGTTTGGAGCACTACCCAGGGTCACTTACTCCATAAAAATTCATGGCCATCCCCATGCTTTCTCAGTGGAAAGAGCAGTGGTCAAAAGATGTACTTTTATAGCTTCTCTGTCCTGGATTTACTCCTGTTCCATCATAGTAACCTTTTGCTAAATGGATAGGATGTACCTCCCGAGATCTGCTTCCTTACACAGAACATGCAGGAGTGTATCTTTATTAGGGGGAAAAAAAAAAAAAAAAAAAAAGGACTATTTCAAGTGGTCTGTTAGCTATGGCCTTGAACAACTCATAAGAGACAGTTGAGCACACTGTGAGAATTTGTGATGGATGCAATCCATCTTCTCTTGTAGTTACATACAAACTCCATTAATAAGAACGTGGATCCTTACCCCTTGTAATATGATTGAAACCTTATTTTATAAGGAGAACTCCTTCCTAGAGAAATCAAATTCCCACTTCAGATTAAATATGATAGAAGGTTTTTATACATTAGTGGTCAGAAGGATTCATTTCTGTGGATACAGAGTGCCAAAAATTGGAGCAATTGCTCCTGCTGCTTTCCTTTCAAAATTTGAGGTTGCAGTCATATCTATAGCATATAGGCAACTTAACTAGGCAAAACAGAAATTACAGTACTGTATAATTTGTAGATGTGCTAATAGTGCCAAGATGAACTAGGTTTGACTTGTTTTATTATGTTCACTTGCTTGAAGTTACCATATCGGCAGCGTAATGTTGATGTTTCCAGATTTATCTCTTGCTTTTCATTGCAGAGTTGTGCAAATGTGTGTCATTTCATTATTTTGTGACACATGAAAATGATGTACTTGTTTTGTTTACTCTGTCCTGATTTAATTAGTAGGATGTGATAGTTTGCCAGACTTTTGAATGTCTTTGATAAGAATTTTTTCATGTGTTTTTGATGCTTAACTTCTTTTTGCTTTAAAAGTCTTAACTTCTAGCCATATTCTGTGTGAAATGCTGGTGACAATTCCTTGCCAGCTTCCACACGTATTTTAAACAGTATGACATGCATGGAAAATACAGAGAGATAAGTGCAGGTAAAGAAAGAAGTAGCATAATCCAAACTGAAATAATCATATAAGTGAGTGTAAAATAGTTTGAGAGAGAGCAGGCAGGGGAGGAAGGAGAATCAGGAAGGAGAAATCTGATCCCCAAAAGACAGAGTGGGCAAGAGAGGGGAAGTCAGAGACAGATCAGACCGGACAGGGTAGGGGAGAAGTGGGGCAAGAGGGCTTGGGAAGAGGAGAAGGATCCATCCATGGGTCTTTTTCAGTTAGAGTGAGCTGACACTGGTTTGGCAGCGACCCTGGTGTCGAGGACATGGGCAGCGTGGGCACATGTGAACCAAAAGTAAGAGAGATCACAGTTAAAAAAATAAATAACCTCAAAATAATGATTTTTTTTTTTTTTTGCATGGGCCTGCAAGGTGGAAGGAGCTCCCAAAGGCCCAGAGCTCAGTTGAGGTCCAGTAAAGCCGTGTCCAAAAATACACAATGGCAGGTGAGACCCAGACCAGCACTGCCGTGCTGGGGGTGTTCCTGTACCGATGCCTGCGTTGGCTCTTTTTGGAAGAGAGAAGAGTGTCCTGTGAAGGGATTTTGCAGCAAACTGCCATCCTACCTATGTTCTCTGAGGGCTTTGAGGAAAGAGGGGAGATGACAGCTCAGGAAGGCAATCACCGATATCAGTGAGACTGATGGGTGTGGAAGGGCAATGTTAGTAACTCTACAACGAGACATCAAGAGAGGGTGATCAAAGTAAATACTCGTAAAGAGATTAAAGAATGCCTCATATGTTTGAAGAATGTATAAGTCTTCAGATCAAAGCAAAGTCCCAGTTATTTAGCTGTTTAGGAAAGTTAGTTAGCAATTATATGTGCTGGATAATGGAAGACTTATTAACTGTGTAGAAAAGCTTGTAAAACACGCAGTGGAATTTGTGAATGGCATTTTTGTGCATCTCATGATTTTTTTTCAAGTGCTCTCATCCTCATATATGTATTGTAAACAGTTATTTTTAAGGAACATTTCCGGTGCTTAATGATTTTATTCTCAAAGCAAATAGATTTAATTAAAGTCTCATTAAACACTACAGTAGATGACTTTGGATTATAAATTAAATCATGAAGAATGTTGTAGGAGTTGTATTCACTTATTTTAGTAACATGGCTCTAAGTGTAGAAAATAAATTATTGTTAATTGAGCACAATGGAGGGCTACGTTATAGCGAATTTGCCTGCAACTTCTCTTACATCTCGAACTGTGATTTTCAGACAGGAGACTGGGGAGAGCCTTCAATTACCTTGCGACCTCCAAATGAAGCCACAGCATCAACGCCTGTGCAATATTGGCAGCATCATCCAGAGAAACTCATCTTCCAGTCATGTGATTATAAAGCATTTGTAAGTGTTGATAAATTATTGGTTTGATTTGGGGTAGATATATTAATCTTAGATTTTGATAAACTGTTGTTTTTTTTAATTTATAATATTTTTTCAGTCACTTTTAATGAGACATGCCACTTCCTCTGAAATACTGTATTTGTAATAAATGAGAAACAAGGATGCACAGTACTTTTTGCTATGAATTTTGTGATATATTGCAGTCCACGTAGCAACAGTGTTAGAGAAATGACATTATAAGTGGCTAAGTGCTGTAGAAGTGACAGTGAGAGCAAACAGCCCTACTTCTCATCTGTCACAAATCCCTGTCTAGTACTTATGGAAAAATAATAAAACATAATACGGGATCCTCATGCCTACCTTAATGCTGTGTGCACAGTAGTTAAAGTAAGTATTGCCTTGCCTGAATTTTGTACAGCTGGTTTGGGGGAATGGAGCTGAGGAAGATGGAGATCAGGGTCCTGAAGCAGTGTTTTCCATCCATGGGACAAGGGCACATTCAGACCTCTCCCAAACTGATGACTACTCGAAGTACCAGTAGTAGTCAGTTCCTTCAGGGCAGGGAGTGTTTATTTTTACCTCCTGATAGCTGTAACTGATTCCCACTTCCCATCCCTGGAGAAATGGAGCTTCCCTCTACAGCTAAAGACAATTAGTGTTCTTTGGCTGTTATAAATGCTTGTGAAGGAGAGGAAGGTCTCCTGAAGTACAGAAAGTCATCTTGGAAGACTTTGGGTTTTAAATGAAAAACACTTTTCTGAAGCCTTGAGTTCCCCATCAACAGGACAGGGTGGCTGGTGCTTCTGGGGAGCTGAAGGGGTGCCTCAGCCCACCTGTTTAAACTCTGACATCTCCCTTTCCGACTTTGCTGAAAAACACTGTTAAAGTTGCTGAAGGTCCTTCCCAGACCACCGTGTCCGCTTCAGAAGTGGCCACCGAATGAAACAAGGCTGAGTTATTTTACAAAGGAAAGGGGCTCAGTGGTTGTAGTGCCTTTAGCATGATAGCTGGGGGTTAACCACTTGTCCAGGGCATGGGGTTTAGATCCTCTTCACCTGAAGGAGCTTGACTCCTCAGTCCTTTTTAGGATAATGCTCTGTTCACCAAACACTGGAGCATTTTGGGGGCTGCTGGATCTGATTTAAAGCCTATCCGGAAAGGTAGGAATTAGAGACCAAGCGCAGGCGAGACAAGAGTGTGGCTCCCACTGAGGAAGGGCAGAAGGGGTGTCACAGGCCTTGAGCATGTCTGTACCTTCCATCAGACCTTCATGGGGTAGAAACTGCCATGAATGCAGTGATTGTCCTTGGACAGGAACTCGAACCTCTGCCTTCCTCAGCAAGTCCCAGTCAAGGTCCAGCTCTCCTGCTCTCGGTCTTGCATCTCTCCTGTGCAGCACCTCAAATCGAAAAGGAAGCTCAGTGACTTCTACTTCTTTAAATATTTTTCATAGTTTTCAGTGAAGTGAACAGGTTTATCTCAAGACTGCCTCTTATCTCATTACTTGATTCAGCAGTAAATTCGTAATCAGATGTAATCTTTGTAGTAGATTGGAAGGCATGTGGATCATTAAAGAAATGAAGTTGGGATGACCAGGAATATCCAAGTTCCTGGTGATTAAGGAATCACCAAATCACAATATCCAAGTTATTGTTGATTAATTAAGGATTGTGCATCACTGCACTGTCTCAGCTCCCTGAGCTGTAATGACCTCAGCCTTATGGAGTAAAACCCTGGCTTGGAAGTTATAACAAGGGCAGCTTTCATTGTATGTCACATCACTCAGCTGAACTGTTGGATGTCCTCTGTGTTGCTCCTGCATGCTCTGGGTGTTTGAGAAGGAACATTTCCAAAAGTACAGCAAGTCAAAGGAAAGCAAAACCCTCCTAGAATTTCAGATTTTTCTGACAACTAAATTGGACAGTACTTCTGTGATTTGTTTGTCTATTCCACAGTCCACCATGGGAAGCATTTCTGAATGCCTGCAGCTGAGGCTTTTTGCTGTTGTGCAGATGGGACAGGAGCTGCCTGTCTCTTCTCTTTCTTCCTCTTGTTCTGCCGTGAGCTCAAAAGCACTGCTTTTTTTCCCTGGTGCCTGACCAACTGGTAGCTTTCAAGGAAATAACAATTTGATGTACCATAGTCTATAAAAAAAAAAATAAAATTAAAAAATTGAAGAAATTTATTGCATCCTTCCCAGAGAAGGCTAAGGATGCCAAAAGTGTCAGACAGCAGGATCCGGAGAAAGATACAATTCAACTGAATATGCTTTTATTTAATTTTCTAATTTCAGAGCCTGCTTTAAATTTGTTGTTCTTCTGCAAGGGCAATCTCAAGCCGTCCCATCAAATTAGTGCCCAAAGCCCTATTCATGTCAGCATCGAGCCCCCAGCTGGACTCGCAGCTGCTTGGTTTATGAATCTTTCACATCTGCAGGCCCCCAGGAATGCCCTTCATTCGTTCCTTTCTGCTTGTGCTTATCTGGTAGTGTTGGTGTTGCTCACCCTTCCATTTATAATGCCCTGTAAAGTGTTTCTCACTAATCACCATGTTGGCTACTGTCTACGTTGAAACATTTATGCATTTTCTTGCAGGTCAGAGACTCCTGCGGTACACAGTGTGAACTGAAGGCTTTAAAGGAAATATCTCCGTTTAGGTCAGGAGACCAGAGAGCTGAACCAGTACACTTTCTGTTCAGCTCCATCTTGCGTTTAGCTGTAAATGAAGTTATTTTTGATAGGTTCTTGTTAAAGAGGAAGCTGGTTCACTGTCTGGTTGGCTCAGCTTGGGCTGTTTTCAAGGGGAGTCAGTGCGGTAGAATGAAAGGGCTTAGGCAGCGGTGGTGGGCTGCAGCATCCCCGGGGAAGAGGCTCCTGTTCTCACCAGTGGCAACACTTCTCTTCAACTCCTGTGCTGCTCTCTTAGGGCTGAAGCCTTAAGAGAAGCCGTGGCATTGTGCTGCAGTGAGAATGCAAAGAGAGACAGCTCTCTGCCTGGGGAGGAGATGATGAGGGGTGGCTTGCTGTCCTCTTTTCCCAGTTAAGCCAGACTTGCATGTGACACCATAGAGAAATACAGAAACATCCCGTTTGCAGAGAGCTCTGCGAACCTGTGCACATCCACAAATGCGCACGCCTGTAGCGTCTCTAGGAGAAACGCAGAGCGCGGCTCTCGCACAGCCCTGTTCGCAGTAACAAGGCTGCTCGCTGCCTGCTCTCGGGGTACGCGAGGGCTCAAACTGCACGTGCCAGCAAGTGAGATAGCGAGGAAGAGGCCGGTAGGGAAGGGGATGTGTCAGTGAGGCACTCGCTGCCTTGTCTATCCTCGGAGATGAGCAGGCTCCTCCGAGAGCACGGCGGCTTTCAGCGAGCCGAGCCAGGACCCAGCACCAGCTCCCTGCTGCTTCTTCTCACCCAGCCCTCCTTCAGATCAGTAAAAGCTTCAAAATAATCGTTCAGCGTCAGCCTTTTCTTAGGAAGAAATAATGGTGTGAACCAGTTTTCAGTTCAGATTTATTTCCTCTGTTTGCTGACATCGGGCTCTGCTATTTGCACATAAATTAGTTACAGATTGTGTGCACAGAGGTTAACATCGCTGCTGGCCTTCACGTCCATGTGATTGCACACATAGCAATATGAGTTGGGCAGATGGCAGCTAAAAAAAAGCAGATTCCCCATTTTTTAATCAAATGGCTTTTTAAAAATGGAATCTGTAGTATTTGCTTGTCGTTTGAGTGACTGAGGTGATAAGCTAGAAGACTTTCAGATACCGTTTCAAAGGGCTCCGTCCGATTCAATACACTTGTTGCTGTGCATTCCTGTTTCATAGGTTGATTAACACACTGGTTTAAGTGATTTATCAGAGAACTGCAGAGTAAAAAAAACTCTAAAGCAATATATTAAGTTGACTGCTACCACTATGGGTTTTTTAGGCATTTTCAGTGCATTTCTGCAGATGTTTGTCTGTTCTGGAATTTTAGTTAAATTAAGTTTAATGGTTTTTTATTTTAGTATTTAGGGTCTATGCTGGTAAAAGAGTTAAGAGGCACAGAGTCAACACAGGATGCATGTGCAAAGATGAGGGTAAGTTAGTAAACCTACTCCTTTCTCTAGCATGATAATATTAAATGATATCAGCTTGTGATTACCTGTACTGTGCCCTTTTTGCTTTTGTAATGTTCTGCTACCCATTTGTTTTCCATTTCCCTTGCATTTATATTGGTGTTCAGTAGGAATTCTGTTCTGTATTCAAGTAATTCCAAAATTTAAAGATAGATTTTTATTTTGCATGTTACATCTAAGAGAAAAACAAATTATGCGTTTTCTCTTGAATCTTTGAGTATGTTTCAAAGTACTTTCGCCACACTTTAAATGTGCCCATATCACATTGCTTTTATAAACAGAATTTATAGCTCGTATGTGATAGTCTAGATTGAATTTACTATGTGAAAGTATGTACTAGTAAATATATTGACATGTTACCAAAGCCGTTGTTTTTACGTATGGTCTAATCCTACAGTCACATAATCCTACGGATGCTTTTACTCACACAAGTATTCCCATTAATTTTGAGTTATTTACATGCATACTGATTGAGGGACGAAAAGGGATCTAATTCAGCGTCACCTGATGGTCGAAAAGCGGTTAGGTTTCCTTCAAACTGGTAAGAATATGTTTTCCTGTGGCCCTTTGGCCTGATAATGGTTTGTAGAAAATTACAATGAGGCCCAGTCTATCTCCAAGAAACATACTGCTGCTGGAAACTCAAAACAAGCCACAGGCCAGCTACAACGTTTATTTCCAACTGTAGTTGTAATAAGAACGCACCTGTTCATAGAGATGGCGAACATATCATATCTAGCATGATTAATTAATGAAGAATATAATTGTTTGGTAATCTACCAGATGTGTAAAATTACTTAGATGAATGAGTGAAATCCTTTCTTCTGTGGATCATAAGTCTTTTACGGAAGATGCCTCTGAGCATTCGGATCAATTAGAAAGCTGGAAGATGTCTAAAATTCATGCAATCAGACAACTATTTCCTATTGGTTACATATCTGCAGCACACAGACTTTTGTACAAGCTGTTTTAGCTAAGGGCTGGCAGTAATTCATGCTTACTAGATTGCCTGAAGATCTGTGGCTTTTCAGCTAATTACATGCTAATCATTCCTTACCTGGGCTTAAAATCCTGTAAAAAAAATCCAACAACTTGACACAGAGGGATCTACAGTCACATACATGTGTTCTGGGGAATTAATTCAGGCTGCAAGCATACCATCCAGTTTTCAAACTGTCAGACTTAGCAGTTCAATTTTTTAGGCATATGCCTGTGCAGATCTTAAGGCAGAATTTGACACCATAGTAGCATATGACAACTTCAGTAAGTTATTTGACTGAACTAGAAAGCTTAACATCAAAAAAGTCACGCTAAATAATTTATAGCCATGGTAAGATTTTTTTTAAAGTAATACATGTGGCAAATTTAAGTTATATACCTGAAAAATTAAGTGTTTGAAAACAGATTTAATTTAAAATACAGTTTTTCTAGAAAAATAATGGAGTTGCACTAGTAGTCTATAGTGCCATACAGGGCACTTACTTATATAATACAGTGATGGAGTTTATATAAATTTATTTTTTACATTCCCTTTTGAAACCATTGTGCTGTGAGAACGTTTATTTTCTGGTTTGAGAGTTTTTTATTGCAAAGAGGTTTGAGTAAAACAGTTTTTAATCAGGATTTCATCTATTGCTTCAATGTAATCCTTTTAATCATATTCCTATTCAAGTCAGAAGCAAAAAACATTGACTTAATGGGAACAGATTATTATTTTAGCGTAAGCTTCCCAGTGAGAAAAATGTATCTTTTTCCAAAACTTTCTCCCTCTGGTTGTGTTCTGAAAGTTGGTGTCTATGAATTGGGAGTCCAGGTCGTCCTAAGCCATCCTGAGTTCTCATGTGCTGTTCATTATTGTATTTAAATACCACTGGGTTGTCATTGAAAATGTGTCTTCTTTTATAGTTACATTTTACTTTAAATGTACTGGAAGGGACATTTCACTTACAAAAAAGAAGTGAAAACCTAGATATGTTATTTGCTTCTCAGGTACTGAATTCTGTCCAGTCTCTTTAAGAGTCAGTAAGATTTTTACATAGGGTTGGACTAACATGATAGAGCAAGATTTTTAATTTTAGTATTTATTTTCTTTTCCATTTATATATTTCAAATCTGTAACATGCTATAATCTGAAACACGTTGGGGGGGAGTGCATCACATATAACCTTGTACCATGTTGAGGTCCTTCCCCACAATTTTTTAATCCTTCTGGAGTCAGCTGCACAATAGTTTTTAAGGAGAACGTATGAAAATTAGGTAGCTCATTTTTCTGTCAATGTGGCTTTAGCTTCTCCGTCTTTAACCTAATGCTGCTCAAAAAAAGTGTTGATATTCACTGGATGCCTTCCAGTCAGCAGAGGCACAAGGACAAAAGAAGCCTATCAGTAAAAAAAGTGTCTCAATCTTCCTTAATCATTCATAGATCCAGAGAAATAACCAAAATGTCCTGTTCACTGACTGCAGATCCCTCCCTGTTAGCTGGAGACGCCTCCTGTACTTTCAGTTATTGCAATTGATGGGTTTGGTTCTCAAGGGACATATTATGCTGATATCCCTCACATCACTCCGCAGAGGCACTTAGAGCAGCCTCCTTTCCTTACAGCTTAAGAGTGAAGGGAGATCCTAAATCTTCTATAATGTAAAAAAAAAAAAAACCAAACCCCAAACCCCCAAACCAACAAAAAAAAAATGGGAACCTCTGTCTTAATAACTCTTCTTGGCTCTCCACTGTACTTCTCAGCATTGTGCAGCAGTGTGCTCCAGCAGGGCAGATGATGGATTTGTTTGGGGAAAATCATGCAGATGCAATAGATTGAGCTCAGCATGGGGGTCAAGGTTATACATGCTTTTTTTTCCCCACCCAAATTGCAGACTCTTGCAGCCATCCAAAATTATGGATATTTGGCAAGAACTGTGCCTATTAAAGGGATTATACTTTCTTTTTCCATTCACATATTTGCACTCCGAGGATGGATTTATATTTTATGGTTTCCTATTTGTTTCCAGCTATTTTCTCTCACAAACTCCCTCTGCAGTCGACAGCCCTGTCTCCTTATCTCCACTTCCCACCTGCTGTAAACTGACCTTTGCTACTTGGAGATTAAATCTTGCTGTCCTGGCCAGAATAGATTTATTAATTATGTTTGAGAGATGCCTTCAAGAACTTAAGAGCTTTCATCCTTCTCAGCATGGAATAGGAAATATTACAAGTTCTGTTTTCAATCAGATTACTGCCTTCTCTTCAAATCACCATAGGAACATGAAGTGAGAATAAAATGTGTTTACATCAAAATAAAGAAAAGGAATAAAGTTTAATTGGAGATAGGAGGAGACTTGTTGTCTACAGTAGACCCCATCTGGCATTTACACATCTGGATTCCCTGACCAGATAGGAAGAGGACAGTTTTATACTTACTGGCATGAGCACAGCAGCAAGGTAGACTCTTTCCTTGCAGTATTGTTAAATCACTAATGTTGCATACACCAGTTGCACAGTCTGAACCAACCAGATACTTACTGCAGCAGTAGGGAACTTCGATTTTGTTCTTGAATCCTGCCACCTTCCTGAATATTATGTGTCTGTCTTAAATGTTTTCTTGCTGGAGAAGAGGTTCTTACATTTCACGTCAAAGTTCTGGGGAACCAGCAACATAATTCTATTCACAAGGCAGGTGTTTAAAAATATCTTGCTGACTTAAGACCAAAATGTCAAAGTTGGAATTGTTACAAAATCTGCTTCTCCTGTCTCTGGAGAGGAAGATGAAGATGAAGCAGAGTTGACTCTCTGAAAACAGGCAGGGTCTGGGGCGTTCCTTCCTCATTTCTTCTTAGATAAAGGAGGAGCTGGATATAGATAGCAGTCTCCTTGTTTCTGCTAATCCCTTTCTACTTTTCAGTCTTGATTTCTCCCCCTGAAGTGGAAGTGTCCTCCCTAGTGAAACTAGGCAGGCAAATATCATGTCAGGATCAAATACTGTATATGAGAATTTAGATTATTTGGTCTCTGCTTTCTTAGGGCTTGCAGCTTTGTCTGTCTCGTGTGGCTACTGCTTTGGGAGGGCCTGCAGTGGAACAGGCACGTGGGTATTACTCGAAAGGAAAAAAGAAGTGGTGGGAAGTCTTAAAGATGTTATGCACATGCACATCCACATCATGCCATCCCATGGGACAGGATCCATTTGATTCAGCATCCATGGCATCAGATCCTCCTTCAGAGGATTGTACGTCCTTGAACTCTGTGGCTGAGAGGAGTCCAAGGTGCGGGAGGGATGCACTGCCCTTTCAGCGTGCGGATACTGCAAAAGCAAAAAACTTCTCATTCTCAAGCAGATGAGTTGCAGGTGCATTCCCAGTGCCATGTTCATATTAATGATGTAGCTTGGAGGCATCCACTAATTGTAGAGAAGTAAACAGTCTTGTACCACAGGGATTACAGATGCTATCTTATTCCAAGAGGTATTACATTACATCAGTGATGCATTTTTAAGCCTTTTGAACCGAGAAAAGTTAGTAAATCTTTGTTACAAGGCAGATTGTAGTTTCAAAATTGGCTTCAAAACTAACTGGGCAAAAGTGAACTTTGACTTTTTATTTCAGTTTCATCTCATGCATGATATTGTCAAAGTGATTCACTCAAAAGGAAGTTTCATGAGGCTTCATAAGTAACAGGCTTATGGGTAGGACAGTAGGTGGTACCAATACATATTTTGAAATGTGCATTTTGATGCCATTTGGAATTAATAGTTGCTACCAGTATGGGAAAACGTTCAGATTCTTAGTGAAGTGGATTCCCGTACAAAATTGAATAGTAAAATTGCCAGCTACAGTTTTTGGATAGCTATTAAAAAACAGTATAAGACAGAATTAGCAGATTCATTTGCAAAAGTAAAAAGCCAAGATGAAATCTTAAGATTTTACAGGCTTTTAAACTTGTACTCAAAATTTATGTATGGAATTGTTAGTGGCTTGGCATAGTTGAATAATGTCTTTTTACTGTGTATTTGCAAGATCGAGTATAATTACATATGCAGGAAAACCTACAAATGAACGTGGTTTCATTGTGGCTGCTGTATGAAAGCTGAGTAATCCAGTTATAAACATATATATAAGTATATGGAAGTGGTCAACGTGACAAAGTAGAACTACCAGTGTATCCTGTTTCCTCTTGGCAGGAAAGAAGTAGATGAGATGAAAGCATTGTGAGTGTGGGCTCGATTACACCATGTGCTACAGTATATCAAGTGAATGCGTGAGCATCTTACTCGGACACCGTTCTACGTGTGCTCCTGAATTTCTCATTCAGTTGCTTTGTGTGTGTGCATGCACAGAGATACCGTGTTTTGTACACCACGGGAGTATTCAAAAGTGTTGGATTAGTGCTGTCAGTTCTGTGCAGAACAAGGTATTGCAGTACAATCCTGTCTTGAAAGGATTAAAGGCCCTTTAGGTTATATGTTTTATATTTGCATGTATGGCCTTTTTAAAAATGAACAGCTAGTTTATATTGCTTTATTCCTAGAACAAAGTCTTCTGCCTCTTAAGCCATCGTTAATTATCTTGATTTGTTAGGTACACTGCTGGGTGGATCTCAAACTCTTTGGAGTTTAGTTTATATTCTAAATAAATGTCTAGCAGTTCTGCACAGCATTTAACTCAAAATCAAAATACAGGTGGAAATGCTTTACCCACTTAAGACAATTTGTAGTACTATACTACAGAAATCTGTTTAGAGTCTGCTTGTCAGTATGGTGGTTTTTTTCAGTGAAACTAAAGAAAATTCATAAACAAGATCAGAAGGAAGCTTGTTTTCTCACTCTCTCCCTCTGGCACCATTGCTCTTGCACCCCTTGATGACCGGTTTCAAAAGAAGGAATTGGGACCAGTCCTCTCCAAGGCTTTTCAGGGTTTTGGCGCTGTCCTGTGTAATGGCAGCAGTGGGTTCAGATGCAAACTCAGAAGGGTCATAAATCCAGACCTTTATTCTAAGAGCAAGCACTGTAGTAACTGGGCAATTTTGCAGAAGACGCCTTCTACCTCCTTCCACTGGACGGATCTCTGTTCTGGGTGCTGAGGGGATGAAGCAGCTTCATCGCAGCAGCTGCATCAAAATACAGGAGAGGCTGCTATTCCTGATACTCTTTATTCTGAAGAAAAAGAGGCTCTATGTGAACAAATGTCACATCAGATTTAGGATGGTGATGTTTTCTTCCATCTTCCTGTGCCTGCAGTCAAGCCTGCTTTATGGTTCTTGAGTTACACATGGCCTGCCTCCACATAGTCACCTACCTGTCCCGTAGGAAGCATTTCCGAAGTGGGACCAAAGCTCAGTCTCTGGCACGCAGACTGCAGCACTGAGACTCCTCGCTGCAGGAGCAGTGCACCTGAGGAGACAGGGCACGCACATCTGTCCTTACGGAGACGACCAGCTGATCGGAGACAGGCGATGGCAACGAGCCTAGAAGGCGCTTGCTGTTCATCCAGATGATTCTCCTAAAGAAGTGTGTTAAAACAAAGAGTCAAAGTTGCAGTCACCAGCGATGGAGTTTGTAGGGACTATGACCAGTTCCAGGCTAGTGAGCACTTGCCCAAAGACAGGGTCCTGTCACTATGATTGCTTCTACATGAGCTAAAATCTAATCCTGCTACCATGGTATGAACATGCCTTGGAGCATTAGACCATATGTCAACATGCACATGACATCCAATGCCAGCCTTCAGCTGTGGCTCCTCTAACTTTGGCTCAGGTCCATCTGCTTCCCATAGAGGCACCAGATGGACAAGAATATTCTGCCATCTCATCGTGTCCTCACAGAGCCAATACGGTGGCTAGAACCTGAAAAGCCCAAGGAAAGGGAATAGTAACTCCTGCATCCCACCTTCTTCGCAGATTCTGGGCAGAGATGCCCACTTGGCCTGCGCAGAGGTGTGAAATGTCTGACCATGAAAGCTGTGGGGCTTCATCTCAACATCCTAGAATTTAGAGCCAAAGCAGTTACAGTGCCTGAGCGAATGATATTCATACTGTAGCTCTGAAAACTCACATTACACATCCTGGCAGCCACCTCCTCCATTAAAAAGAAAGGAACAACAAGCGTATAGTATGAGCTCTCCATGACAACTCAGAACTGTGGAAGTCTGGAAGGTGCTTGGAAATAGTAATTACATGGTGGACTTCAGTTACTCTATCACTGGGAGTTGAGTGGGGGGGGATAGTGCTGTGTGTTTTTCATGATAATACTGTTATAATAATGAAGGATGTTAACGCCACTGCCCAACTCTTTGTTGCAATGAGGGTACAAGTGCAGAATAGTTTCCCAAAATCATGTTTCTACACTGGACTATGGTCTTCCAGAACAACTTTGCACAAATCCTGGGGTTTGTACGGTTTGCAAGCTGGTAAGGGACATCTGCTGCTCCTTACCAGCTGAGACAGTTTGGCTTAATAAATTACAAGTGTCCATCAGTCTCTGATTCATTTCCTAATTTGCCAGCTATAATTTAATAGTATCTTGATGAGCTATTTCACTCAGATACAGTCTTCTGGCAGTTCACGACCTTGATTAAATACTAAAGATCAGGTCTGCTCTAGACAAACCCAGGTGAATGTGGAACAGATACAGAAGATAATTAAATTACAAACTACTGGTCTAGATGAAAGAGGACTCCCAGACTGTTAGTACAACATGGCCTTGCCAACAGGAAGCTTAACCTCTATGGCAAATGGAAGATAGTGCAAATTACACCAAAAAGCTAAAATAAATGAACTTAGTAGCCGTGTTTGTATAGCGTGTTGGAGGAGAAGAGGAATTTTGCTGCTAAGGAGGTGAGGAAGGAGATAATTACAATGATCAAAATGGGAGACAAAGAGCTCCTGAGTGTAGCTGTCAGGATAGAAAGAAAGGACAAAAGTTGGATGATTGCTGGGTTGCCAGATGATTAAAGTGATGTTGTCATATTTGTGAATATTTTGTCTGTTTATGAGCATATTCGGGGTATTTTGCTTGTTATTCTGATAGATGTAGGTACTGCAGCTTCCGTACAGTCACTGTTGTGCTTTCTGTGCATTGAAATTGAATTTTATGAAAAGGGTCATTTGAGATCTGTTATAGACACACACAGACACACACAGGTATGTACTTGCTCTGCTTTTTGGCAGGGATACCATTTCTTTCTGCACTTAGTTCAGAGACATGCAAATCAGACGTGTCTTCCTTCAGATTTTGTTAGATTCTTCAGGATGTTTTACCATTTAAGCTTTCATTTTTTAAAAGTGCCTAGCCTTCTGGATGAAGGAAGCTTTCTCGAGAATAAATTGACACTTGATTGTCATCTTGAGTCTCTTGTCATTTGATACTGAGAGATGCAACAGTCTTCTCTATTACACGGATGGGTGGGGCTCTCCTTGAAACTTTAATTAGAGGTTTTAGCCTTCATGGCACAGACACGAATTGCAGAACGTAGCTGGATCTGTAGCTTTGAATTTTATGCTGGCAAAAATGGAGCATCATTTGATTCTGGAAGGAACGAGATCTGATAAGGGGACTTGATTACAGGTTTTTTCTCTTTTAAGCTTTTGTTCGTTTTGCTCTCTAGTGTTAGCATCACCTGTTTTTGACATATATTTTTCAGATACAGTCTGTGTTTTCAAGCTTATATTGATGCTGTTTTGTTTTTCTTGAAGAATACAAAACCACCACTGCTACTTTTGTTCAGCTGCTCTAAAGATCTTTCTAGGCACCAATTCTAGACCTTTCAATGCCTTTACACTCTCATTCTGTGTGCTGATGTTTCTTCATGTTTAGCTGTAACTGAACTTACTCTTGCCTTTCAAGAAAATGTTCGATTGGTCTCTGTGATTGTTTGCAGATACTCCCATGAGTGAGTGTTCTCTGAACGTTATCATCTAATTTATTTCTCTACAGTAGCTTTGTATAGAATAGTCTAGTCTGTTATTGCTGTCCACCTTAAAAGAATTCAAATCAGCTATAAACTATTATGCCATATTTGGGGTTTTGGTTGGTTGGTTTTGGGGCTGTTTTAGTAAATTTAATCTGTAAACTAATCAACAGGTTTTTCTGCAGAGAACTTAAACCTTTCCCAAATATTTGTCTAATCTGTTCAGGAGGAAATATCTTTCTTTGCTGTGTGCGTCACATTGAAGGCACACAGAAGTAGACTAGCATAAAAGAAAAAATAGCCTTATAGGAAGACATGAACTGTGAGTAGGAGAACCTGGCACGGAGGGAATGCAGAATAAGCCTCCGTGCTAATTCACGTGTAAAGCAGCTTCCAGTAGCAGCTGCACTCGAGGAAGTGCAGACGGTCAGACGTGACAAGATACGGCGTTGGACTGACAGATTGACTGGCAGGCCTAGAGGGCTACAGGGCTGCCTCGTGCCACAAATACAACTGCAAGAAGGCAAGAGTGTGAAACATTTCTAAATAACAACTAATTGCAGCAAAGAAACAGTACTATGAGAAGTACTGCGCTGTTGGTTTTTACAGCTGGGAAGGGCAGAAAGAGGGGAGGGGAGGCAGCGATGAATGAGGTGTATCAGATAGATGTCTTAAACACGCATGTTTTGGGAAACGCCTGATTGCATGTCTGGTCTTTTTAAGCCTGGCAAACTTACTTCATTCTATTCCCATTGTGCTAGGAAAAAGGAGAATTTTTACCATCCTCGCAACAAACTGTAAGGCTCTTTTTAGTTTTGTAACTGCAAGGCAGCTTTTTCAAAAGCCCGGAGCATAGTCAGCTCAAGAAAAAGTCAAATATTTGGATAAGTACCTTTTGTTTAACTTACTTACATATTTTGTCAGAAGAAAAGAGCGAGCACTGTTCTTGCAGTGCAACACAACTCTAACAACATCTTCATTTTGATTTCAGAAGTCTACAGAACAGATGAAGAAAGTACCAACCATTGTCCTGTCTGTCTCTTACAAGGGAGTCAAATTTATTGATGCAACAAATAAGGTATGTGCAATTGTTCATTATTAGCCTGTATTTCTTACAAATAGGAATACCTATGAGGCTGGCTCTGTAAGAGCACCAGGCCAGAGAGGGGACAGTTGCACTTTGTGTTTTCCTCTCTTTTTTCTCTTCTCTCCAAAATGGGTGTAATCTCATTGTCATTCTCCAGAAACTCAGTCTGGAGGACGAGTGAAGCAGCTTTAATGGCTCATTTAATGGCTCATGGAACATTGTGTCCAACCTTCTTCCATTAAAAGGCAAGCTTATCACAAAAGGCATTTGGCAGGAAGCCTCTGTGGAATCCTTTACCATGTTCTTCCCTATACAGTTCCTTAAATATGCAGGAAAAAAAAAAATTTTTGTTCATTAATATAATTTTGGGGAAAAAAAAAAGATGTCTTAATGAAGAATAAAGATGCAAGGTTTTATTGAGGGCCAGCCATTGTAAGAATAAGAAACATGAGCCGTGAATGTCCTTTTCAAATGTCAGAGCCTCTCTGAGGGCTGTTTTCCTGGTACTTGCCATTTGACTCCCTGAACTGCAGCAGCTTCTTAACAGTTGTTATTCCATATTTTTTCATCTTCCTGTGTGGCAATGCCCCTGTGCTTTATTTCTTACATTTTAAAATACATCCAACATCTTTTACAAAAAAAGGCAGAAATTGAGAGATCAGAGAACTCGGTGATGGATAGAGCAATGGGTTATTGCTTAGCCAAAGTAAAATGTACAAGCTCTGTAAGCAGCAGTAAAGTAATGCATGAATTTCTCTTCTTCAGGTGTCTAAAATGGCAAGAAAATGCAATCCATACTGATGGTTGCGTATGAATAGAAAAGAAATTATCTTTTCTGTTACGTGACTAAAACTCACTAAGCAATATAAAAAATGTCTGACACCCCAGCTACCTGACCAGGTTAATAATGTATATAACGGCTTTGTGTTGTTGAACGTTCAGACCACACGATACATCTAGTCCAGTATCTGTCAAACTTGCCAGATCAGTCAGTTGTTAAAGGTGTTTAACTAGAACTGGGGTTTAGGTGAAGGAGTGAAAGCAGATTTGTGAACTTCTGCTAGAGTTTGGAAGCCATATCTAGGGTTAGAAGATGGCATGAAAGAAAAACAGAGGTGAAATTACTGTTAGGTAAAGTCTGGCAAATTTGCCAGAGCAGAGAGGCCAGGGATTCCTGTCAGCTCCTTTTTCTTCCATTGATTCAAAATTGAGCTTCTACAACCCTCATTTCCTTTATGTTCTCTGATGTGCAGGGCATAAATCAGGACATTTTAACGCTATTAACTCTAACTTGGATAAGGCTGTTTTCAGCTCTTAAATCTCCTCTGTAGTGTAAAGGATGTAACTGCAATGTCCTTAGGTTTACAAAAAAAATCAGGAGAACAAAAGGAACTTCCAGTATCTCTTTGCACAGTACATATAACTTTCCGTAGGACAGAAACTTGAAAGAAGTTTGGCAAATTGCATTAGGTGGCTCTAGACCAGTCCCACTGAAATCTTGTGCCTAGTAGTGCAATAGATGTATTTGATGGAGGTAAATAATGCCACGGTCCTGTGTTTTTTCTCAAGTGGTAGATTGCTTTCTCTCCAGTTCAAAATCTGCACTGCCTTTCCCTTCCTTAAAAACCAGGTAATAGCCTGCAACTCTCCCAGGAGCGTTGTTATCATCCTGGTCCACAGTGTGCTGTACCCAATTCCTTCAAGACCCAAAACAGATTAGCACTAAGGTGAGATCCTATTCAGACTTGTACCGCTTCCATAGAGCTTATAGTTGATAGCGCTGGGCACCACTTAGCAATAAATGCATACTTTCTAATGACAAAAATAGCTAGCAGTTATGTGCTTGAAAACTCAGCTCTCATGGCTGTTCATCCTTTTCCTTTATGCCACCAAGCTAAGAATTTGTATTCCGAGTCGTAGCAGGCAAAGCTTCAGGTGACAAAGGGGCCCTGACCTCATTCCACGACAGCTATTTCAGTGGCGCCTTGAAGCTTGGCATGACACCACTTTGACATGACACCATTTCTTTGCGAGTGAGGCCAGAAAGAAATTGCTGCTTAGGAAAAAAGCAGGCTTGCAGAATTTTCTCGTGGGTCACAGCTAACCCTAACTTCTGGGTGGTTTCTGCCAGGAGGGGGATTGCCTGACAGGAGGTAGGCAAGCAAAAGGAAGGCTGCTTAGCAAAAACCTGATCTCTCCAAGGTATTTCCTTGGCAGAACCAGAGCTGACTTTCAGCTTCCCTGCTTTTGGAGAAGCGCCGGAGGTTTCTCTTGCCAAACGGAGTGACAGTTTTTAGAATGACAACTGTACAGTGTCGGTCAAAGCCTGAGGAGCGTACCCAGAGCAGCGAGCTGGTTCACAGCCTTGTCATTTCCACAGAATAAGACCGTGGGTCTACTGGAGTAGTGACCCCAGGAAACAGTAAATGCGTGCACTGAAAGCATGTTTAATTTTGAAAAGCGATCACAGAGGATATCCTATAGAAGCTAGGGAAAAAGCTCAATTTCACTACTGATTTTCATCCAGAAGATTTATTTTTGGTATAGCTTATTTTATTCGAAACAAACATGATATGGATACGTATCCAAACTTCACTTGGTTTAAAGTTAAAACAGTAAAATAATCTTTGACTAAAATGAGTTTTGACTAAAGTGCAAAGCCCTGTGTCAACCCCAGGTCACCTCAGAAAAGTTTCAGCATAGCAGAGCTCTCTTCATGTACCCTGCGTAACTTCAGCTGATTACTTTGTGGCTCATGATTTGGCATAAATATTTTACATGATTTTAAGACCTTCCAAGCTTTAATTCTTTCTGCCTTCTAAACTACAATGTTGCCAATACAACATCAATGACAGTGTATTACAAGTATATCTGTGGCTATCTAAATAAATCCCTGGGTTTCGTATAATTGTAATTCTCATCAAAATCTTTATTGAGGGTAAAAAAGTTATCAATTTGAGAAAAAAGCAAATAAAATGCTTAAAGTAACATAAAAAGCCAGTGATTGTTAAGCAGAGCTTATACGTGTCATTATAAATTGGCATGTATTGAAACATAAGTACTGGTTTTGTAATTTTTATGAATAATGCATTAAAGAGAAATAATCAAGTATGTTGCAACAATTTAAGATTAAGAGGATTATTTCATTTCTTCAGTAATGGTTTCCTTATCTCGGTTTTTTCCATAATTTGAAATTTGGAATGCTTTTTATTAAGATTTTTCCTAAGCCATGATTTCTTCAATTAGATATATTAATGTGTCTTTTTGAAAACTTGACACCCACATGCAAGGGGGAAGGTTGCCACTTAGCAAATGAAAGAAGATATGGCAAAGCACTTTCAGTGACTTAGTTGCATATATTTCCTGTTCCTTAAAAAAAAAAAAAAAAAGACGGGGAGGAGAGGAGGTGGGAAGGAAAAGAGAGGGGTGAGGGAAGACCACAGATGCTGAGAGATTGTTTTAACTTGGACAGACGCCACCGAGGCAGCAGCAAACGGTGGCTCTGCGAGGGACCGGGACACCACAGATGTCCCACGTTCTGTGGTGCAATAGCGACGTCATGCTGCAGCAGGCTTGTTCACTTTGGGGTTTTGTGGAAAAGCCAGAGCTACGGCCAGCAGGGCCACAGTTCTGAAAAGCATATAAACTAACGGCTAAGTAAATTCATATTCAATAAATCCTCCTTCTGTTTCAGTAAATCATTGGAAATGCGTGTGTTGCTGAAGCAAGGCCTAATCATAAGCCGCTCTGCAGTATCTTCTTCTCTGGCTTCATGGTTCCTTTGGCCTGAACACAATAATTACATATCAGCAATTTATGTAATGAATATTCATAGTTTTCTCCAAAGCTTTAAGACAGCTTTTTTTTATTTCATCGGACAGCCATGCCCCACCTTTATCTCAATAGTATGCTATAGCTTACATTGGCTGTTGCAAGTAGTGTTGCTCGGTGCATGAATGGTTTAATTTTTCTACATCTCTCTTACAGGATGCTGTTGTCAGTAAGTGGAGAAAAGTTGCCAGATCCTCCTGTAGTTATCTTTTCACTAAGCAGAAGCCTTTCAAGAGCTCAGGGTTTCAGTTATAAGTGATGTTTGGCGGTTTGTTTTTTCCTCTTGAAAAAGTATAGCTGAAATTTGTCAAACAAGTGCAAAAACCTGGATATTGAGCCTGTTGGGTTTCACCAGATCCTGTCCATCAGTAGGCTGAACCAGTGTCATGTAGCGATCATTCTACAGAAAACCAGCAGCATCCTAAGATGCTCGTGTAGTGCTTTGAAACTGCATTTACAGCTGTATGCCAGGAAGGGTGTCCCTTTGTCATAGGACACTGAATAAACTGTACAGAACTCAAGCAGACTCACAGGGAAGACGCTAGAACGTAATTGTTTCCTACCAGATTATTGGCAGTTTTAGGCATCATTGGAGAGGGTCAAAATTCCAATGACCTCTGTAATATCACACGTGGGGTGTGTTGACTCTCGTCTTACTAAGAAACTTCTGAAATACTTCAGCACAGCAAAACGCAAATCTAAACCCACCCCTTTTACGGCTCTTTCACACCGAATTCCTAAATTGATTGAAAATATTTTTTTTTAAACAGAATATTATTGCTGAACATGAAATCCGTAACATTTCCTGCGCTGCACAAGACCCTGAAGACCTTTCTACATTTGCGTACATCACTAAAGACTTGAAGACTAATCACCACTACTGCCATGTATTCACTGCGTTTGATGTGGTCAGTTTACAGAATATACTTCATTTAATGGTTCTTTGTAACAGTAATACATCTTTAATTCTGTTAAAACATTTTCAGGGTATATGGTGATTAACGGAAGGTGTCATTCGTTTGCCACATGAAAAGACTAATCTGCTATGGGATAGTGAAAGGACATTTCTGGAGAAGAGCAAAGATTTTCTCTGAAATTATCTCATTTCCCATCTGAAATAACTCACCTCGGTAATCTCAGCTGTTGGCTGTAAACTTAGCGAGTAGCTTTTCCTACAACTCTTGACAAGTAATTCTTCTAGCCTAAGCGATAGCCTTCCACGAGGTTTGCCCGCCCGTTCTGAAATCTCAGCGCGCACCAGATCAGAACTGGCTCAACGGGCGCTGGAGCCAGCGCTCAGTCCCGCTCCGTCTGCGGGGCAGCCGGCACCGGTGGCCGCGCGGTCGGGGCAGGACGGGCTGGTGCCGTCCAGCCTGTGGCTTCCGTCCTCGCGGGGCCGAGGAGGGGCGGCCGCGCTGCTGGGGGGCCCTGGGAGCCGGCCCACCGCCGTGAAGCAGCCGCGGGCGGCTTTTGGGGCCGGAGGGCAGCCGTTACCTCCGCCAGGCAGCGACCGCTGCGGCTCGCTTACCCGGCTCTTCCGCGGCTTCTGGCGTTGGGCTGGGTCAGTCCCGGTAACTCAAAGGGCGTCTCCCTCAATGTTGTTTAGACTTTTTGACGTTATTTTGAATAAACCGGAGAACTGAAGCTCCCTCTGCAAACGTGTAGAGAACGTATGAAGAGGTTTGTACTTACTTTAACCAGCGACCCAGACCACTTACAGATACCACAGAGAGAGACCAGGTAGCGCGTTAGTGCTGTATCTCAAGAGCTCCTGGGAATATTTGGCTACCACACTGAATCGGAAGGATTTGAAACGTCTGTGAAAACAGAGATCTGTGCATTGTCCTTGCTGTGTTCCTCTGTAAGAGGTTACCCCTGTAACCGTCAACAGATTATTATTTTTTATTTTTTTATTATTTTTATTCATTCTTATTAAATTTTATTTTTATTATCTTTATGAATTTTCCTTAATTACTCTTTATTATTATTTATTCTTTTTATTATTTTTATTATCATTTATTCTTTTTAATTTTTATTTATTATTTATTACTTTTATTAGTTTTTATTATTTTTATTTAATTTTATTATTAATTTTATTTATTTTTATTATTTTTCATTTATTTTTATTTAATTTTATTTAATTTTATTATTTTTTATTTAATTTGATTTAATTTTATTATTTTTCATTTATTATTATTTAATTTTATTTTTATTATTTTTTATTATTTAATTTTATTTATTATTTAATTTGATTTAAATTTATTTAATTTTATTATTTTTTATTTAAATTTATTTAATTTTATTTATTGTTATTTAATTTGATTTAATTTTATTATTTTTTATTTAAATTTATTTAATTTTATTATTTTTCATTTATTATTATTTAATTTTATTTATTTTTATTTATTATTTAATTTATTTTCATTATTTTTATTATTTAATTTTATTTTTATTTATTATTTAATTTTAATTATTTTTATTATTTTTATTTCTTGTTATTTAATTTTATTTATTTTTATTAATTTTTATCATTATTTAATTGTATTTATTATGATGATGTTGTTGTTGTTGTTAGATGGTCCCTCCATTCTACTCTGCTCTCCTCTCTATCATGTCAGCAGGAGTTTTAGCTTAACAAATAATGCAGATACAGAATCTGAGGACATTTTATTTTAAGAGCACCTTTACCTTTTCAAAAAGATTGCCTTTATTTTGAAAATAGCAAATTAATGCTTCAATTCTTACTTCCTTGTTCCAATCTTCTTGCCTAACAATCTCAAACATTCAGCAGAAGTCCTTACAGCTCCTGTTCTTTTGGTGGAAAATGACTAAGTTCTTCCTCCATGTATGCTTCTCAGACAGCGATGCACGGACTACCGGTGTTTCAAAAAATCATGGACACACGTCAATTAATCAGTCGTGCTGTTTTCAGCTAAATTTGGTCAAATGAGTAGTGGCTCTAATTTTTAGGACTGAGAGGGCTTACTGTCCAAAACTTCCAGGAGTACTTACCCTTTGAGTTAAGCTCAAGAGGAATTTGAGATGCTATTAAAACTTTAAAATCATTCAAGAAAAAATTATTTTAATACGGTATAATGTGTATGAATTCTTGAAACATGCTTACATGAATCTAAGTTTAAAAAAAACCAGAGCTGTCTGAATTGAAGCGTTTTGTTTGGGACTGGGGAAAGAGTCACTGCAGAGCGATAGCATGTAGGAGAGTTAAAATAACAAGATGTACAGGAAGGTAGGTTAGGAGGAATTTTAGTGTTTTGGTTCAGTGCTTCTGTTGTTGAAATTCTCTGCTGACATTTTCGTGTCCACAGGGAGTAGAAAAAACTTCAAAATTGTGTTAAAAATAGACTATGGTCAACAAGATGTTACATTATATAGATTTTAGCGATGAGTGAATCAACTGAAATTAGACTGATTGAGTGAGGCTATTATTTCTCCTGATCCATTTAAATACTTCTTAATGGTTTCAAAGTACTGCAGTTCCATTTATAGGTTTAATAATCAAGCACAAACGTAGACCCAGGTAGAGCAGATGAAATTCATTTTCTCCTTGCTTGGCAAGGAAAGAATAGCGATCCAGGAATAATTGCAACATTTTGCTCACTTCCCATACCTTAGGAGGAGCATTTAATACCCCAAGCACTTTAAATGGCTATTTTAAGCAATACGGAAATTTTAATGTCTAACTGTCTTAACTTAGTTTTCTCCTGCAACATAATCTGGGGGGGGGTGTTACCTACTTAAATATTCTCTTTTTGTGTTGTTTTGTTTCTCAGGATCTAGCATTTTTGATGCAAGTACAAGCTCCATAAAAAATAGCTAGGTATTCAGAATGCAAGCATACAGTAAATTAAATTTTCTATTTAAATTCTAAGACGTACATTAGCCTGATCTTCCAGTTTGCTAACAGAAACAATCCTACCCATTTGTCAATGGATAGAAGTCCAATCACGTCAAGAAAAATAAAGTTTGAAATGGTAGAAATCCACATTAAGGTGTAAAAAAGATGCATCTTAAATCGTATCTATTATGGTAATACAATACCTGCAATGGTATGAAGAAATTTCACTCTTTTAAGTCCTTCAGTTCCTCAGGAAATGTGGGCAAGAACAATTTTTTTTGCAGATAGGAAAGCATTTTAGTGTAGTGACGTCAGCTACCAGCATTGATACTGATACTATTTAGGAGTGACTGTACATGTAACTTGTCTACTCAGAGTTAAAATTCTACAATCAAAATTGCAAAAACATCAAACTTGATGTCCTGGTTTCAGCTGGGATAGAGTTAACTGTCTTCCTAGTAGCTGGTACAGTGCTATGTTTTGAGTTCAGAGCGAAGAATGTTGATAACACTGATGTTTTCAGTTGTTGCTCAGTAGTGTTTAGACTAATGTCAAGGATTTTTCAGCTTCTCATGCCCAGCCAGTGAGAAAGCTGGAGGGGCACAAGAAGTTGGCACAGGACACAGCCAGGGCACCTGACCCAAACTGGCCAACGGTGTATTCCATACCATGTGACGTCCCATCCAGTACAGAAACGGGGAAGTGGGGGGCGGGGATTCGCCGCTCGGGGGACTGGCTGGGTGTCGGTCGGCGGGTGGTGAGCAATTGCACTGCGTATCATTTGTACATTCCAATCCTTTCATTATTGCTGTTGTCATTTTATTAGTGTTATCATTATCATTATTAGTTTCTTCTTTTCTGTTCTATTAAACCGTTCTTATCTCAACCCACGGGTTTTGCTTCTTCTCCCGATTTTCTCCCCCATCCCACTGGGTGGGGGGGAGTGAGTGAGCGGCTGCGTGGTGTTTAGTTGCTGGCTGGGGTTAAACCACGACACTTGATTAAAGAATATTGAAGGGGACCAGGTTTGGGGGAAGAGGAGGATTTATTGCTCAATATTTGAAATCTACTTCACTCTCATTCACTTATAAACCAGCCCTAAAACTACCGGTGAAGGATTCCTCTGGAGCAACAAACCATAACAGTTCCTATACCGAATTCCAGTTCATGCGTGGGAGACATCCAAAGTAATTTCCACCAGATATTCCTTCATTGCCCAATGCACCTATGAATAGAAGACAACCAGCATAAATTGGAACAATTTCTGCTCTGGCTCGTGCCAAGGATTAGACTGGTGCTCTGCATAACACAAAGACTTTTTTCTTCTTTTCTATATTCTGTCCTTCATAGCATAGACTTAAGCTGGATAAGAATTGGTAACTGCTAGTCTACATACTTAGCAGAGAAGAAAAAGCATGCATTCAGGTTTCAAAGTTCTGTTCATTGCCTTCTTCCAGGGGATTAGGGGACTTTTTCTCTGTTCATATGATCATCCAGGTACAATCAGCGTGGCATCCCCATGTCTCCAGAACAGAAAACATCTTTCCTTCGCAGCACCCCGAGACAGCATGCCCAGGCAGCCCCCTCTCTGGGGCATATTAGGTGGAATGTGTAAAACATTTCAGCTCCTGGCAAACTTCTTGAGGTGGAGCACACTTTGGTACAAGGAGCTTTCAGCTCCTGAGCAAACGAATCGCTCCTGTCTCATCTACATCGATGGCTTTTGCAACAGCATGAAGGCCCACGTTGAAGGCCTGTTGCCATCCTCCAGTTGCATACAAGATCTCTTTCTGTGCTGTATTAAAAGAGAGAGATGGATTCAGAAGAGTTTGCCATCCACGATTGCTTTAAATCCCAAATGAGAAAGGATCAAGAATTTAAGTTGCCGGAGTGCCTGATCACGAAAGCCTCATGCAGCCCAGGAGCGCACAGCCATCGCAAACAAATGCCAACCACGTTGGTCTCATCACACCAGCTTTGGCGAGCTGAGCTTTCTTCCCCTTGAATGCACAAAGCCTGACATGGTGGAAAGTGCAGACAAACTCCCTTTCTAGATCCACCCAAAAGTATCTGTGGTCTAGAAGGATAAAGCATATGTGTACTTAACACTGTTAATGTATAGGTATGTCAGCTCTGCATCGCTCATAACTCCCGCTACTAGTAAGTAACCTTCCCTTCTTGTCAGGCTTTTGTAGTAGAATTCCTCTACATTTGGCCTTGAAGACTCTAGTATGACTAAACAGTAGGCAACTGATTTCATCCCAAGGGATGGATATTTTGAACTGGGTTGGGATTTTTCAGGTTTTTCAAGTAAAGATTCCATATACTCTGTTCTGCTCGATTTTGCCAACTGCCATTTTAAGTTCGGTACCTTGAACACAGGGTGTCCTAATTGACATTCCTACATATCCGATGTGATGGGTAGCTCACACCAATCATCTGCGGAACTCCAAAGGAAGCTTCTTCAGTAAATTCAATCTTCAAAAAAGATCAGATTTGTCATTGATCTTAAAGAAGAAAAAAAAGAAAATCATCACTTAAAAGCAAAAACCCATAAAATCCTCATTACATCAAAAGTGCTAGCCCAAAAAGGCAAAATGTTAGTTTTTCCAAAAATTCCTTTGCAAGTGACATTTTAAGTTTTTATAGCTCAGAAGACAGAGATCTTACTCTCTTTCTTAAAATATTCTCAAAGCCTCAACATAGCTTTATAGAAGCATTACAATGCAATGAAGCAGCAGTGCCTGCTGCAACTTAACACAGTAAAAAAGCCAGTTAAAATGTAAGAAAACAATTAGCCATTGTAATAGGTTGGCAGAGTTAAAGCAGCTGAAGAATCCTGACTCAGGCTTGCGCTGGGGCATTGAATTGTAACATTACATGGCAAACAAGGCAATTGAATTCAATTTCTCATCTCCCAGAAATTGTTGCTTAAAAGGCGTTAGCTTACTCACGTTCCTTCTCTGCTGTGCCAAGCAAGGAGCAGGACTGTAGCAGCCTCTGAAGCATCGCGGTCCTAAAAGTTTTGCCGCCTTTCTAAGGAGCTCGATGGGATGCTGTAAGGGTCAACGTCTTCTACAGTGAGCACAGGGTCTACAACTTTTGTGCTAAGCGTCTTTGGGGAGGCAGACCTGTTTCCTTCCTTTTATGCCACATGTAAAAAATTCAAATAGTCTCCTCACTCTCTCAGAAGAAATTCCATGATGGATTTTGTGGTTTTGGTTTTCCACCCCCATCCCCAAGGAAATCCTTCTCTTACCTCTCCGGTATAGCCCCTGCAAGAATCCATACCAACTCTAATCCTCATAATCCTCTCCCAGTACTACAGGTGAGAAATTCTTCAAACCAAACTTATTTACTGCTGTTTTTTTCAAAATACAATTTTTCAGATAGCTTTTTTAAATTTTACAAGGTACAATTTTAAAGCCCTCCATCTGCAGACTTCTCTCCACCAAGGCTCTACCACAGTAGACAATGTATGAAATTTATGTACTTGTTATGGTTCAGTTTACATTTTGAATATTGAACAGAACGGTGAATGTTCTATTTGCTATATTTCAAATATTTATTAACCATAGAAACAGTTACATGTTTCCCATGGCTTTCAGGCTCCAGGCAGGCCTATTTTTTCATTTTACAGACTACAAAAGAAAACAAATCATAGTGACTTCTGACAAGATGCAGGACCCAGACTAGATTTATGGCTCAGCATGGCAAACTTTCTGTTTGTCTCCACTCTTATCTCAGAGCTTTTTCAGGCCTGTCTCTGTGACCCTTTTGTACGCCACACTGGATGGTGCATTTTTTCAGTCCCACTAGTATTACAGTCTGCTTTTTCTCCAAGCCATTACTACACCCTGTCCTGTTGATGTATTCCTTAGCAATAATAATATCCACTGTAGACAATCCCATGATGATATAGTACACTATCTTACTGTCACGACAGCTGATTAAGATGTCTTTAGAATAATATTCTTGTCCTACTCATAGGCGTACTCCATTTCAAATAATATTATTCTGTACATTTTTAACAATTATACTCTCTGTTGGTCTTAATTCCATAGCCAGCGTTCTGCTAAAAGGCAGGGCACTTTTTATAATAGTCACTTTAGTCTTTCATTTATTACTCTACTGGCAAACTGCATCCTCAGTGTTTCTCAGTCCTGGCCAGTTCCCTTAAGTTAAAGGGGAGACAAGTGGGAGACTGCTGCTATCAAATCAGGCAGACATTTTTATTTGGGAAGCTATGAAACTTTGGCCAGCTTGCTGTTGTGACTGCAGTCGTAACAGCTGAGAGCATATCCCAGTGGAGGAGTATAATTGTTTTCTGTCTGACCTAACAAAGACCAGCCCTGGCACCTTTATAAGAAGCTCTTCTAATGAGCTAAAAATGCTGAATTTAGCCTACACTATCTCAGTATACATGTGTGATAACAAAGGGATGGAATTTCTTCATGACTACAGTGAAGTTACAGTGTAGGGCATGAAATAAAACACTTATCCTTTTAACTGTGTTTTAATGATGGAAGGGCAGAAAGTGTCCTTCCAAGTGTCCTACATTGCTTTCTGGCTTATTGCAAACTCAAAATTAGACTTGACTAGCTAAAGAGATATCATCTCATTTAAAATTACATCAGAAACGTGGGAATTTTAAGGGATCACCTAGTTGCAAAGCAATGCAGGGTTGCTTCCAACTATGGGCTACAGAGATTGAGGAAGCAGAGGGTAACTTCCGAATTACAGCAAAGATTTATAAATTATTCTGGGGAGACTGTAGGACATAAGGAAGCAAGCCTGCAGGCTTGCATTTGCTCTGCAGGGCTTCAAAACATTGTTGCAAAGTTAGTAGCCTAGAAATAGGCTCTAGTAGGAACCTAGAAATAAATACACCAAAACAAACCCACAAATCTGAAGAAAAACTACCATCAAAATTCACTTGCAGTTTAGACAAGGTCAAATTCGAAACTCAGAACTGCTTTTTCAGAGATGTAAACTGTACTGAAAAAATATTTATACCGACCCCCTGGTTCCTCATTCATGCTTTATAAACCTTTCAACAAGTTTTTTTTCCACATATGTAATGAGAACTTAAAGTATTCTACCTGTACCACCAAACTGGTCTTAGTCTTAAGAGCCTGACTTCTTTGGAGGTACACACTAACCCCCCTGCCCCCACTTACAAGAGTCTTCTGACGTGCCGGTTTAAGCTCAAACATTTCTACTTCTAGAAAACAAAAGCACAAGAAGGTTTCCCCAGGACTGGAAACGTGCATCCGAAGCAGAGCGCTGACTTTCATGCACGCCTAGGTGCCCTGCATCTGTGAAGCAGAGCATGCGCTCGCGACATTTGCTTTTTGTCCTTTTGGAAGCATCACACCAACGCTGCGTCCGCTTCCCGGGCCGTTCGGTGGGAGCACAGAGCGTCCCGAGGCGCCCGCGTTGGGCTGCCAGCTCTGGAGGAGGACAGGTCAGCAGAGAATTCTGAAATAGAGCCAGGCTGAACGTCACATCGGTGCAATAGTGCAGGATGGGTGGGAGCTGGGGGGGTTAACGTACTTGTACTAAAAAGAGACGACACACTCACCCACTCCTGGTTTCATGTTTAGTGAGACAATGTTTTTCAAGGTTTTTAGAAGCAATGACTTTCAGTACAATACATTACATTTAGATTGGTTTTCATCAATGAGAAATCAAATGATAGTTGTAAATATTGCAGAGGCTTAGGAAGTTATTACCAGGGTGATTTTAATTATTTGCATTAGAAATCACTTCTGTAGCCAGTACTACCCCATTTCATGTATCTGACGATACTTCAACCTCACTCCAATTTTAACTGTTTTTGTTTTTTTCCAGAATTTAGCTTACGAAATCATTCTTACACTAGGACAAGCATTTGAGGTGGCCTATCAGCTTGCACTACAAGCACGAAAAGGGGGCCATTCTTCAACCCTCCCAGAAAGCTTTGAAAACAAACCCTCCAAACCTATTCCCAAACCACGTGTTAGTATTCGGAAGTCAGTGGTAAGTAGAAGGTAGTCATGCATGCAAAAAAATGAAATTCAGCTATACAGTTAAGAGTTGATACACTAGAAGCTGTATAAATGAATATACCTCTTGAGTCAGAAACGCTCCATGTCTCAGTCGTGCCACCTCTGCTCATCAGCCGGTAGAAGTTGTGTCTCTGCAGCATGGGCAGCTGTTTTGAACAACTGCTCATTTCAGATTCCTCCAGTTTAATATGTTGCTTGGCTAGGGTTGTGCATATATCTTTTGTAGTAATTGCAGAGCTTTAATTGATTCGGTCTAAATCCAATTTTTAAGTGCTGAGGATCACAGCCAATGCAGACCTCTAAAACTCTGCGGTTCCATGGACTTTCCTGATCTCCTGTTGAGAAATAAAATCCCCACCAAACTTCTTTGGTACACAATCACTACATATGTATCCTAATCAAATTACAAATCCAAATCAATTTACAATTGTCTTGTCATACCAAGCAACTTCTTTTCTTACCTCCCTTTTTTTTTTTTTCTGACCCTCAGCAGACCCTCCTGTTCTAAAACTGGGATTCAATATTTTCTTTGGAATCCCAAACGCCTGAGAATCCAAGCTCATTGGAACCTACATATTGTCTTTAAAGTGCCCTCCTGAAGTGCATAGGTGACAGAGAAATACTCTTTTATGGTAGAGGTTTTAAAAAAATTATGAAAACTATTTTAAAAGAAGTGATCTGGGAGGGAAAGGGGAAAAATGACTGCACACTGTATCATATTCACTGGCTATAAAGTGAGACCCATGCTCTGTGATATTTAATTCTTGGATGAGAGGAAGGGGAAAAAAATGTATGACTGTACACTTTGTCATCCATTGCCACAGAATCTTCCTCCATAAAATTTTAAGCAAGAACATTTCCTGATGCCATCGTCTGTCTCGGTAGCAAAAGGACTTCGTAGAATCAAGGATGGCTTTAACGAACTATGATGCCCTATAGCTTGGGGGTGGACACAGCTCTGATCTAAACCGCAAAAAGAGGGCAACCGTGGGTACGTGGGAGCGTAGACCACCG